>NC_064634.1:358802446-359404164 GCF_023864275.1 Schistocerca cancellata
GATTGGAATAATAGAGAATTGTGAAGGTGGTTCGTTGAATCCTCTGCCAGGCACTTAATGTGATTTGCAGAGTATCGATGTAGATGTAGATGTAAATGTAGACAGACTGCAGAACCACTACCTTGGTTCCGTCATAGGTTGTTAAGAGTAGATTCTACTGGTTCGTTTGAGGGGGATTTTGCAAGATTTCTCACTTTCATCTAGTCGATTACAGGCCCTTAGATGACACTTTACGTAACCAACCCAAAAACTGTAGTTTCCAAAACACATTTTGTTCAATTTGAGTAATACTAGGCAGATAAAAAAAAAGAAACGTGAGAGTGATGAAATAAAACCATGAAGGTGATCAGAAGTGTTTTTAAGCAAAGAAGATGTGGATGGCGTCAGACTTAAAATGGTTTTTCAGAGTAACAGCCTATTCCTCCACTTCGAGGAGTTGTAATGTTGGTTACTTTCATTGATATTCAACAGGACTTGCTCAGTCGTTGCAATTTTTCAGTTTCAGGTTTTTGATTTTCGTTACACACCACACTGTGAGCTTACAAAAAAATTGTTACAAAGATTTTCAGTCTTTATCTTATAGCTAGCGTGATTCACTGGATTTAATCATATTAGGATGAGATTTAAGAACTTCGAATAAAAAAGGTGGAATCCAATACATATTAATAACATAAGGGATGTAATTTGCATATACAAGTGGACAAGTGGCTATGGTCACATTTTGAGATATCAAAGTAATCTATCTTAAAAATAATAATTAAATAACTATGAATCGTTCGAGGGACAGTAAATTCTTGTCAAGTTTAATTCCTGGAGCACAACAGGTCTTCTAATTCACCGAACAAGTTATATAAAAAATGGCTATTTCAGAACCATCGCCCCTCTTGAAAATATTTCTGCTGACGTCCATGCTTGTGGCACCTTTTAAGCCCAAACTAGGAAAGGGAGCATCCAACATCCACCGGAATAAAATAAAAGAAAAATCTAAAGATGGTGTTTTGTTTAGATTGCCGTGTAAGGTTTCACATTATTTAACGTTGATAGATCGAAACGTTGTTACTGAAATTGTAGGACATAATGACGGTACTTGCAGCATAAAGCGTTGTTGTCTCAACCACAACACACACTTTGGTGTAGTGTTCTTTGACGTCATTTGACTTGATATACTGAAACAAAGTGTTCAGCCCACACTCAAACCCTGCCTTTGCCATCACCACTAACGCTGCCGCAATTGAGTACAATTCGGGCCGTGTGGTGCGTTCGGATAGCTCATCTGACTAGAACGTTATTGACTAAAGCCGATGGTACGCTTTCGAACTTTGCTGGGTACAGACATTTAATCTGCCAAGGAGTTTACAGAATAGAACATTGTGCCTTTTCTAACATGAGAGTGAAAGCGTTCTGCTTACCTAGGCGTGGCTGCCTTGCTCCCAAGTCTTCTGCCGCAGCAGGTATATCGCCCCTTGCGTCCAGACCTCGTCCAGAAGGATGTGGAGAGAGCACCGCTCGCTGCTGTTAAAAAAGAAGCGACCGTCCACGTTGAGACACACCGCTGGCTCCCTTAGCGTGACTGCACCATTCGTTAGAACTAACCGCCCCTTAAAAAAGAAAAGAAAAAAAAGCATCTGTTTTAGGCAGTGTCACTTGTATGTCCCTTTCTCCCTCCAGACCTTAAAATTTTTATATCGAAACGACGCCTGGGAAAAAGAGATACAGATCAGAAACAAACTCTCTGCAGTCGTCACCATGTGCTGTTTATTATGCAAAGCTCTGGTATCTGATGTTCCGCCCTTATTGCAACACGCTGTTACTTGGTTTCACAGCGGAAGGCGACCGACACGAATTGATGTTGAGCGGCGAAACTCTCTTTTGTGCGTTTCTAATCACGTGCCCTGAAGGGACAGCTGTTGTTGTTTGTTCAGCGTCCATCACTCGGAATATGAAAGAAGTTATGCAGATGAGCGATAATGAACCCAGCAAATGACGAGACGATTCTTTCAGTCTTCAGGTTCTTGTCGTAAGTGAGAAAATCTCGATTAAAGAGAACGTTTCGATCATTACTCAAATATTCAGGAAGATAAACCGACCGTCTGGCGTCGCGTTAATGACGTCTGAAGAAAGAAAAATCTGGAAAAAACACGATCAATAAGACTCCTTTCGAAATCTTTAGCGAAATAACGCCTGTCCATGTTCCAGAACGATTTTACTGCAATTTTAAGATCCAATTCGCTTTATTTTTTTCTAATACGAGGATAATATTCACCTCTTCTTTTATACATAAACTCAGCAAGCCACCATACAGAGCATAGTGGAGGGTACTTCGCATCATTATTATCGAATTTTTTGTCCAATTCCATCTGCATACTGAGCGAGGGAAAAATGTCTCAGTGTCTCTGATCGCACCATAATCTCTCTTATACAAGGGATAAACGATGATGGCAATATAATTCTCATACAGTCCTCTTCGATTTTATGGTCTCGAAATTTACGCAATTCATTTCCGTGAGCACATCGTCGTCTTTCATCCAAGGAATCCCATAAAAGTTCCGAGAACTTTTCTGCTACACTAGCATATAGCCTGTATCGATCTGTTATGAACGTACCAGACGCAGTTAAGAATTCGTTCGCTGTCTTTCGTCATGCTTGCTTGATAAGGATGCAATGCAGTGTATCAACAGTGTACAACTGCTCACATGAGCGTTTTGCATGCGATTTTCTTTTCAGATACATAGTGTTTTCCAAGAAGTCTTCCAAGAAACCTAAATAATCTATTCTCCTTTCTTTAGGCACATTCTACATGTCTGTCCGATTTCAAATTGCTTCTTTTATTCCTAAATACGTGTGCAAGCCGTTGAGAGAGATCTGTTTCCTGGTGAATGGTGAGTCCTGTCAGGGTAGGATAAATGAAAGTGATCTTTTGGTTATTTGCTATCTGCTACTCTGGGAAGGGAAGGCAAACGAAAGATTTCTACTCTATCAAAAATTCACCTAAACTTGCGGGAATAGTATACAGAATGCTGCTGCACTTTGTCTTGTTTGGTTCGGTCGCGATATGGAAGATTACCATTACAAATAAACTATATCAAGCTGTTCCTTTAATTTATTCACTGGCTTCTCTTCAATAATTTATTTATTGACCCGTTTGTTGTCTGAATTTGACAATTACTTAAAAAAACTAAACACACTGTTTTCTTTTCATTTAATATATCAATCAGAGAGACAGAATATCTTATCTAAATTCATTAATGGCGATTTTATCTTATTCTGCCATAAGTTCAGTACGGATGGGGCATGGGGTTGCAATGCAGAAATCATGATTCACTTTTGAACATACAGTCCGAATAACGTTTTGAACAATTACGTTAAATTTGGACCAAGGACAGACTGTAAAATGGCATTTACAAGTACATTACATCGGTTTGATACCTACTTCACACGGGACTTCCATCAAATTTACCAGTTCACCAAACTTAATAATGATAGGATTATCCGAGATAACGAAACATATGTGAATTAGGAAACCGATCTTCTCATTCATACCAAAAAAATCGAAACTGTTCATTACTACCACCAACAGCACCATGAAACCTAATGCCTACTCAAAAATGGTTCAAATGGCTCTGAGCACTATGGGACTTAACTGCTAAGGTCATCAGTCCCCTAGAACTTAGAACTACTTAAACCTAACTAACCTAAGGACATCACACACATCCATGCCCGAGGCAGGATCCGAACCTGCGACCGTACTGGTCACGCGGTTCCAGACTGTAGTGCCTACAACCTCTCGGCCACCCCGGCCGGCTGCCTGCTCAGGAGAGAGAATTTTTACTAGGAAGGTGAAATACAATATGTCCTGAACGAAAGGTCCTCACACATGCCATTACACACATAAAAGAAAACCCACTACAACCACGATAAAGAACACAAATTTAGTACATGAGTAAATGATCCACGAAAGTTGAAGGCTTATGCACATGTCGGAGAATTAATGAAGGGATGGAATGAAATTGATAGAGTTCCACAAACCATAGAAATACACTAAGTTACATAATTCATGAACCATGAAATAATTTGGCCATTTAGCTACTCATTCCACTCTGCAGATTGAAGTCCATCTACTTATCAAGTAGGGTTTGCTATATGCCTTACTCTGAACACATGTGGCTGAGAACATACAGGCTCATTTAATGAACAATCATCAGTTTAATAAGGAAAAATTCAACTTAAATTTGGAATTTATTATGGATAACACTCATGCACTGATGGTGCATACGTTTACTGAAACTGACGAGGAACAGAATTAAATCATGCCATTGTGATTGTACAAGGCCAGAAACTTTCCAGTTATGAAAAAGCTTCAATAATCTAAAATTCAGCTTCCGACCCCTCACATTTACAGTTAATAAATTTTTCTTACACACTGAGAACAATTCTAATACACTACCTATCTAGAAAAATAAGGTCTCTTTGTCCTGCCTCATACATAGAGCCTGATTCAATCACAAACTAAGTATTCTATAAGAGAAACTGAAGAATAACATTAAATACCCAACGAAATCACCTCTATGAAAATTAGAATTAATACCTCTGATTACCAAAAGAACTGAAATAAACTGATTGCAATTAATATACTAAATAATTCAAATACCTCCATCCAGGGACTGTTCTTAGATACGTCAGTAATCACTCAGTCACTACAGAACAGTAAAGTGCACGCACAGACCTAAGAACTCGCCGCTTTCGCTAACCCTGTGGTGGTGCTACCATCAAAGATGCAAGGGTTCTTACCTGCGAACGTAACGCTTTGTACTTACTATGTACCTCTCCTGATGATGTCTTTGTATTTCTTGTTACACTATAGCTACTGGCGAAATTGTGGTACTCGGAGCAGACAACAGCTACTGGCTGTTGTTACGAAAACTCACAGTCAATCGTTTCAGTCATACACAACCGATTTAATGATAGGACAAGTATATAGGAATGGTGCATTGGCACAGAGAAGAAATGATATACTTCCTTTTGATAGGCTAATGGCACAGAAGAATAATAGAGACAAGAAAATTAGCAGGAAGATATATGAGGTGGATTCTCATCACAGAACACCTCGTGGAAAAGCAAGTGCCAGAACAAGCCCTGTGGTGGAAAGTTAGTTTCAGGCAGGTTCATAAAAGGAAGTCACATTGTTTCCTTGACAGTGCTCTCTAACAACAATGCAGTTTGCATAATACAATGACATCACAATTAAGGTTATGAATTTAGGGACCAACTTTTAATCTACAGGGTGATTCAAAAAGAATACCACAACTTTAAAAATGTGTATTTAATGAAAGAAACATAATATAACCTTCTGTTATACATCATTACAAAGAGTATTTAAAAAGGTTTTTTTTCACTCAAAAACAAGTTCAGAGATGTTCAATATGGCCCCCTCCAGACACTCGAGCAATATCAACCCGATACTCCAACTCGTTCCACACTCTCTGTAGCATATCAGGCGTAACAGTTTGGATAGCTGCTGTTATTTCTCGTCTCAAATCATCAATGGTGGCTGGGAGAGGTGGCCGAAACACCATATGCTTAACATACCCCCATAAGAAAAAATCGCAGGGGGTAAGATCAGGGCTTCTTGGAGGCCAGTGATGAAGTGCTCTGTCACGGGCTGCCTGGCGGCCGATCCATCGCCTCGGGTAGTTGACGTTCAGGTAGTTACGGACAGATAAGTGCCAATGTGGTGGCGCTCCATCCTGCTGAAATATGAATTGTTGTGCTTCTTGTTCGAGCTGAGGGAACAGCCAATTCTCTAACATCTCCAGATACTGTAGTCCAGTTACAGTTTCCCTTTGCACAAACACCCATTCTCTGTAAACTGTTTATACCAACGTTTAATACACCACCTATCAGGAGGTTTAACACCATACTTCGTTCGAAATGCATCCTGAAAAACTGTCGTCGATTCACTTCTGCCGTACTCAATAACACAAAAAGCTTTCTGTTGAGCGGTAGCCATCTTAGCATCAACTGATGCTGACGCCTAGTCAACAGCGCCTCAAGCGAACAAATGAACAACTAAATGAAACTTTATAGCTCCCTTAATTCGCCGACAGGTAGTGCTTAGCTCTGCCTTTTGTCGTTGCAAAGTTTTAAATTCCTAAAGTTGTGGTATTCTTTTTGAATCACCCTTTTTTTGTGGTAACCTCATATAAAATACACAAAATATGTTAATGTGAAAAGTAATACTCAATACAACAAAATTATCACACAAATATCATATATATATATATATATATATATATATATATATATATATAGTCTCAATCACATTTTGAATAATCAACTCTACATAAGTGAACTCTTGTTACCAAACAGAACAAAATTAATTTGCAATTCATACAACAATGTCTTAAATCTCAACAAAATTACCAAGCTAGGTTACAATGGCCTAATAGAACTAAAAATACAAGTCACTAAATATTACGAGAATAAACTACAATAAATCAAGTGAACAAAGTTGAAATAACGCATGCATAGCTATATCAAATCAGTAACCACACTACTATAAACTGAAGTAGAAATATGTACGAAAAACAGTCAAAAATATGTGTCACAATATGAGAAACGTTCAGTCACTCAAGTTATTTAATTTCTGAATAAATTAAAAAAATAAGAAGTAGGAAACTCTGTCATAAGAGAGTAACTACAAGTATGCAAAAAACCAATAAAAACACAAAAATTTACAGGAACTCACACTGATTGGAAGTGACTGCCACATACAAGGAATAAAATAAAAACTAATTTGAAGTAGTAATGTGAAATGAAGCAGAAATATCGAATGTCTGAGCGTGATCACTGTCATGCATAAGGCAATGTATAAAAGAATCAACAGTTATGTACTCATTGTCCATGTAAACAATTAATTTATGCTGCATATGAAAGGAAGTTGAATGCAAAAGCTATATTTTTACCCTGATAGTGTAGAAATTTTCAACATACACAACAGTACAACAAGAGAAGTTACTTACTTATGCTCATGAAGTTGAACTGTGTAGTTGTGTTTTCAAGTTCAGGCAAACAAATATCTAAGTCCACAACTACAATTTATGTTACCCATAAAAATAAAAGAATGGCTATCATGTGTTTATTGGTACGCAGACATTGACAGCTATGGTACATATCAAGATTGTTGTAAATATAATAACATATATTTAGATGATCAAAATTCAAGAGAGTTGCCATGTAATGTTTACTCAAATCCTTTCTTCACACGTTCCAAATCAAAATGATTAGATGTAGCTGTTTTGAAACGGATTGTTAAAAACTCGTTTATGTTTAACAGTAAGATGTTTAATTCATCACTAAAACAAATAAGCACAATTAGAGAAATATTCTCCAGATATCACGGAACACTCACTTTAACAAATTCTGACGGAAAAATACACCCTTAGTCACACTGAATCTACATGTCGCAACGTATTAACGGTTCACAATTCACTGTCCACTGACATTATACGATGGTGATGTATTATGGAGCCATTGGGTGGGCTATATCTTCAGTATGCGACATGTCGGAATAATTTGCGACGATGTCGCTGAAGAATCGTGGTGTACCTGCGGATGTCTCCACGATATTGCGTGCCTTGCTAGCCAACTGGCAAGTGCTGACAGTTTCGGTCAGAGATACACTGTAGTGTGGATTTCATTTCTACAGACATGATTGACATGGTATTGATCATGTTTCCCTGCTCAAGATGATCATGACAGCCATCAGGAAAGCGTCTTCTTCTTGCCATCCCACTGTTTCGCCCACCGATGATGAATTGAGCTATACGCAATGTTCCATATTCAAAACATCATGCAAGTACTCTCTCTTCTTACAATGGAACCAGTGCTGCTATGGCACTGTGTGGCAGTCACAGTCCTTCTTCCTGCAATCAGGTTGAGTCCTAGACTTAGTATTTAGTATTTCCATAGCTCTCGTGAATAAGAAAACCCTCTTCTCATGATTCGCTTTGGAGCTATTATTTTGTCGCTCAGAGACGATTGCCTTGGTACGTGCACTGCAACAAGCTTTAAAGCTATAGCATTTGGCTGAACATCTGCCTGGCCACTCTCAGCTACAGGTGACAGTAGTCGCCCTACATCAGCAGCATGGTGTCCCCCCTAGGTCAACCAGTGTCAGATGAGTGAAAGCAAACAGTCCTGGCATCTACAGGTCAGACGACGTCAGTAGAAGAACGCTATGCTCCCTCTGACGGTCCTTACTCTCGCAGCTGGACGTAGGTTGGGGCACCCATCACGAGCAACTACAATAAATGACCACTACACTGCCCAGGCTCGCTACATTTTCCTCACTTGCATAGTTAGGGAGGAAACAAGCGTGCACTTGCTATCTCTGCTTTCTTATGTTCTCCAGCGTCTACTGTTTCTTTCTCAACAAACCAAACACTACTAACAATAAACATAAATACACAAAACACAATCTTTGTTAAAAATATGCTTCCTCAGATAACTCTTAGAAAAAGAGATATGGTTCTTATTCAGAATCATTGAGCAGGAATCTAACACGCAGATCTCTAACACGTTTGTCAGAAATAAAAATATGCAGGATCTAATCATTCTGCTTTCATGAAAAATTACACATCACATGTCACACTCAATCCTGAAAAAATCCACATCATTCATTCATTTCATCGCTCATGGTTCACATTTCTTCTCAGACACGTTTGTCTGCCTACTATCCCATAGCTATGTACTCCCCCACAGTATCCCCCACAGTATTGGCTCTGAGCACTATGGGACTTAACATCTGTGGTCATCAGTCCCCTAGAACTTAGAACTACTTAAACCTAACTAACCTAAGGACATCACACACATCCATGCCTGCGGCAGGATTCGAACCTGCGACCGTACCAGTCCCCCGGTTCCGGACTGAGCGCCTAGAACCGCTAGACCACCGCGGCCGGCCCCCCACAGTATTCTGTAACTACTCATCTCAGTGACTAAGCGTCAGTTATCACAATTACCATACACAGAAATTTCGTATTAGACAGTCAACACTCTACCGTGCATTAGTTCCCCAGAGTCACTCTACTGTACGTCCACTGTTAGGTGCACTCCTGCACTGATTTCAGCTACACAGAGATAGGTTAGTAAATCGAGTAAAGAAAACCATTTTCAGTTAACACACTTCTCAAACATCATTGTAAACAAATAAAAGAGGAATCACCATCCATAACTTTTCAATTGAACACACTTATCTGACATCATTATAAACAAATAAAAATGGAATCACCATCCATAACTTTACTGTAATTCTCTTGTTTCATTCTCCCTGTGCTTGACATACCGTAACCTTACTATCTCCTTTCTTCGGCTTGATACTCCTCAAAGTTATATTCCCTACTCACAATAATTTACCAATAAATGGGTGTAACATCACATGGTGGCATTCAGTTTCCTTGATTCATTCCTGAAACTCAGTATAGTCCCTTAGCATTCTATATAAATGACTCACTGAAAAATCCATAATCAGCAGTCATTCACACGTTATCATTTACTCCGGCCTCAGCTTGACATAAGAGATGCAATGCAGCCCATGGGATTTTAGTGTCTGAATCGTTTCTATCGCATCATTGATTCATTTAGAAGTTCATTCGTAATGCCCTGAAATGACGGAAGGTACACATCCCATGTAGCGCGTTTTCTAAAAAATAGTGCCTGCAAAATTTCCCTATCTGTCTCATCATCCACTCCAAGATTTGTATCGTAGGTGACACCATGCGATAAAAACTACCTTAATTCTGTCTCCTCGCCATATTTTACCAGTTCAATGGTCGGTACTTGGGTCCATTAAAGAGATCGCATTTCTAACTGACCTCACTTCAGAGAAGAAATGTTTCTCAATACTAACAGCCAATATTTCTCCTGTAGCCTTCCATAATAGCATAAGACTAACACATTTTGCCGATAGCTCTATGACCATAAAAATATAAGAACAACGTTAGTTCGGGGAATAGATTCAAACAAATTGGTTGCAACTAAGTCCCATAATCTCATTGGAACAATGGAATAAACAGACGCAGGATAGGGTGCTGCAGGCGACTTCACTTCCTGATATGTTTTACACATCTTAACATTTGACACATTCTCTTCATACTAAATTTGTTAAAAACTTCATGGACCAAAGTGATCACTACTGAGGTGAAATACCAAATGAGTTTTTTAATCAACTGATCAGAAATCAGTAATAAACACTGGAAATCGCTGAGATCTCTGTGTTTAAATAGGACGTCATTAATTACTAAATAGTACTGCTGTAAGGCCACGTTTCCTCTGTCATAGCATTTCGGCTTTACCTCTCTTATGTTGTTGTTGTTGTGGTCTTCAGTCCTGACACTGGTTTGATGCAGCTCTCCATGCTAATCTATCCTTTGCTAGCTCCTTCATCTCCCAGTACCTACTGCAACCAACATCCTTCTGAATCTGCTTAGTGTATTTATCTCTTGGTCTCCCTCTACGATTTTTACCCTCCACACTGCCCTCCAATACTAAATTTGTGATCCCTTGATGCCTCAGGACATGTCCTACCAACTGATCCCTTCTTCTAGTAAAGTTGTGCCACAAACTTCTCTTCTCCCAATCCTATTCAATACCTCCTCATTAGTTACGTGATCTACCCACCTAATCTTCAACATTATTCTGTAGCACCACATTTCGAAAGCTTCTATTCTCTTCTTGTCCAAGCTATTTATCGTCCATGTTTCACTTCCATACATGGCTACACTCCACACAAATACTTTCAGAAACGACTTCCCGACACTTAAATCTATACTCGATGTTAACAAATTTCTCTTCTTCAGAAACGCTTTCTTTGCCATTGGCAGTCTACATTTTATATCCTCTCTACTTCGACAATCATCAGTTATTTTGCTCCCCAAATAGCAAAACTCCTTTACTAATCTAATTCCCTCAGCACCACCCGACTTAATTCGACTACATTCCGTTATCCTCGTTTTGCTTTTGTTGATGTTCATCTTATAACCTCCTTTCAAGACACTGTCGATTCCGTTCAACTGCTCTTCCAAGTCCTTTGCTGTCTCTGACAGAATTACAATGTCATCGGCGAACCTCAAAGTTTTTATTTCTTCTCCATGGATTTTAATACCTACTCCATATTTTTCTTTTGTTTCCTTTACTGCTTGCTCAATATACAGATTGAATAACATCGGAGAGAGGCTACAACCCTGTCTCACTCCCTTCCCAACCACTGCTTCCCTTTCATGCCCCTCGACTCTTATAACTGCCATCTGCTTTCTGTACAAATTGTAAATAGCCGTTCGCTCCCTGTATTTTACCCCTGCCACCTTTAGAATTTGAAAGAGAGTATTCCAGTCAACATTGTCAAAAGCTTTCTCTAAGTCTACAAATGCTAGAAACGTAGGTTTGCCTTTCCTTAATCTTCCTTCTAAGATAAGTAGTAAGGTCAGTATTGCCTCACGTGTTCCAACATTTCTACGGAATCCAAACTGATCTTCCCCGAAGTCGGCTTCTACCAGTTTTTCCATTCGTCTGTAAATAATTCGCGTTAGTATTTTGCAGCTGTGACTTATTAAACTGATAGTTCGGTAATTTTGACATGTGTCAACACCTGCTTTCTTTGGGATTGGAATTATTATATTCTTCTCGAAGTCTGAGGGTATTTCGCCTGTCTCGTACATCTTGCTCACCAGATGGTAGAGTTTTGTCAGGACTGGCTCTCCCAAGCCCGTCAGTAGCTCTAATGGAATGTTGTCTACTCCGGGGGCCTTGTTTCGACTCAGGTATTTCAGTGCTCTGTCAAACTCTTCACGCAGTATCGTATCTCCCATTTCATCTTCATCTACATCCTCTTCCATTTCCATAATATTGTCTTCAAGTACATCGCCCTTGTATAGACCCTCTATATACTCCTTCCACCTTTCTGCCTTCCCTTCTTTGCTTAGAACTGGGTTTCCATCTGAGCTCTTGATATTCATACAAGTGGCTCTCTTTTCTCCAAAGGGCTCTTTAATTTTCCTGTAGGCTGTATCTATCTTACCCCTAGTGAGATAAGCCTTTACATCCCTACATTTATCCTCTAGCCATGCCTGCTTAGCCATTTTGCCCTTCCTGACGATCTCATTTTTGAGACGTTTGTATTCCTTTTTGCCGCTTTATTTACTGCATTTTTATATTTTCTCCTTTCATCAATTAAATTCAATATTTCTTCTGTTACCCAAGGATTTCTACTAACCCTCGTCTTTTTACCTACTTGATCCTCTGCTGCCTTCACTACTTCATCCCTCAGAGCTACCCATTCGTCTTCTACCGTATTTGTTTCCCCCATTCCTATCAATTATGTAGGAAACGTATTTTTCTCGTGTTTGATATGTGCCAAAGATGAGGCTGCATAGTTCTCAAATGTTGTGTTTCATAAATGTTTCTTCCGAACTGTTTGGCAAACTAAGAACAAGTCAGCTATCATATTCTTACTTCCTAGAATATGTTGTCATAAATCTGTGATCTTGGAGGAAAAGTGATCACTGAGGTAAGCTACACAACCGTCTCACTATATGTGTTTCTGTATGACATTTAGCGCAAATTTACCTCTCACTGTATAAAAAAAAATTATTTTTATCTCATTATAAAATTTGCAATTTTATGTATAAAATGAAAATAAATCACGTATAAACTCACATGCGAAGTATTTTATTTAAATATTTTTAAATATAAGCAACACCGGTTTAAAATGTTAAAATTTTTACGTGCATTGCTTCAAGATCTAATAAAGTCGGTAATCTTTTATATAGAAGCCTGTGGATTGCTGTGTTATAAAGGTGATGTCCAGAAGAGGATGGGCACCAGGTTGAGGAAGTTGAAACACAGTTTGAGAGACAAGAAACTTTCTGAATGGAAAACCATAAGAGGCAGGCTGACAGACAAGATGATTGATGGACTACAGCAGATTATGGGATGGCCATTAGAAATAATACTGATGATCGTTTGGAAATGAAGCAGGCAGTATGGGCTACCTTCTTCCACAGACTGTCAACTGATGAAAAACCGGTACACCACCTTTGCCCTCCTGGATCTGATTCATGGTGCAATTACCACAGTGCCCAGTACCCAAACAGTTTATACAGCGATAAACATTCAATCCCAGCAGCAGTCATGGATATCATAAAACCTATTTACAGTGACCTGGCAAATCACGAAGAGTCTGCACGGTCGGACTCAAAATCCCAATGAGTCGTTCAATAATCTTATATGGGTTTCACTTACCAAAAAATGTTTTTGTTGGAATGAAGACAATAAAGTGGGGGGTGAGTGATGCTGTTATTGCTTTTAATGGTGGCAACATTGGTAGGGTGAAACTGCTACAGCATATGGGAATTAATCCTGGAGCAAACTGCATCACAGAACTTGAACGGATAGACAAGGTTCGCATTGATAAAGCAGAGTATGCAGAACAGTTGTCCACTTAGGAGTCCAGAAAGAAGAAAAGAAGAAAAAACTTGGAAAAAGATCAAGAGGATAATATACAGTATGGTGCAGAGAATTAAGCATATATTAAGTGAGTTACAGTATTTTAACACTTTAGAAGCCGTTCCTCAAAATTTACTTTATCTGTTGCATTTTTCCATAAATCTCAGAAACCACTTCGAGTAGAGTATTCAAATTTTCAGTGAGTAATAACATACATATCCTGAGTCTACAGAACTAAAACAAGAACATAATGTTATGTATAATAAAAATTATTTAAGATAACGTACAAAACAGTACAAAAAATGTAACTGTGTAATTAAAAAATTGTATTTCCGAAAGCAGTGGCTCAAATATAATTATTGTAACTCTTCATTCTTTCCCGGCGAGATCTTGACATTTGGAATAATCGGGTCTACTGCCGGATGTTTGTGTCGCTCTGGCACAGTAATCGGGTCTACTGCCGGATGTTTGTGTCGCTCTGGCACAATATTTCGGCCACGTGACTCGTTGCCTTCTCAGGTGCTACCTGAGACTGCCGTGTTGGACGATCTAGTCCAACACGGCAGTCTCAGGTAGCACCTGAGAAGGCAACGAGTCACGTGGCCGAAATATTGTGCCAGAGCGACACAAACATCCGGCAGTAGACCCGATTATTCCAAATGTCGTAATTATTGTAGTTCAGTAGACTCAGAACATACAGTTTAATGTCCTGTGAAAGTTTCATGTCAATGGCTACAGTGGTTCCTGAAATACAGTGAGTCCAAGTCACTAATTTTAACATTATCGGGATAGGGCGTTCCAACTCCCCTTAAATGTACACCTGAAGTTATCTGGCCCTAATCAGAATTTCCACTTACCTTGCATCTTGACAAAATTGTTGCAGCAACCAGCAAGCAGGCTGCGACTAAGCTAGATTTCCATTTCTAAATAAATATTCAAACTGTTGCATTCCACATGGTGCAACGTGGTAATCCGTACCACATGGTGCAACGTGGTAATCCGTACTGCTAAACATTGTGCAAGCAGTTGGGAGGGCTGTCCGGTATCGGAAGGCGCGGACGTTGAATGCGCGCCAGAGGGTATGGACGTGGATACCCCACTAGGCGTCTCTGTGGTCCTGCTCGAGCTTGCGCCGCGAGCCTCGTCGTGCGAGGGCGCCACTGACCGTACCACGTGTAGTCCGCAGCCAATCGCGTTTCCCGCTGTCATGTATTTAGGCGGCCAAGTGGTGCTACCCTGGCATCTCATTCCTTTCCCCCATCTGCTCCTATTCCTCGAACATATCCGCATCCTCTACACCTCCCGCCGTCTTGAACCCCCTCACCCCCTGGTTGCTCCTCTCCTCTCCCATCCCCGCCCCCTGCCACGTCTTCACCGTTGTGTCCCCCCTACCCTCCATCTCTACACCCTCCATCTCCTTTCCCAAGGTGGCTTCCGTCAACTCCCCCTCCCGGATGATGCCCTCTCTCCCTCCATTTATCCTTCCTATCAACTCTGATCCTCCCTCCCCCTCCTTTCCTCTGTCCTTTCCCTGGGCTCCCTCTTCCCCCCCCCCTTCTGTCCTGTTTCCTCCCCACTAAACCTCTCCCTACCTCCCTTCTCCCCCCCAGTCCTTTTGTATTCCCCTCCTCTGCCTACCCCCCTCCCTGTCGCGTCTGCCCCTCACCCCTCTTATGGGTCCTCATCCTCCATCAGCTCCTTTCCCGGTTCCCCCCCTTCGCTTTTACTCTCCTTTCCCCCTTTTTTGTTTTCCCATCTTCTGTACAGTTTCCCCCCACCTGCTCTCGACTGTGGTGTCACATTTGCCAACTTTTTCGTGCAGTGTTCCAGTGACTATTCAGTGTTGTTTGTCTTCCTCGTGTTGCGAACAGAAACCATGCTGTCGCTGGGTGTGAATTTTATGTCTTTTGCGAACAGAATCCAGACTGTCGCCGTGTGTTTTAATTGTCTATTGTTTTCCATGTCTGCTCCATATGTATTTTTATTAGCATCATCATCCCTCTGTTGTTTGTTTTAAGTTCCACGATTTCTTTTCGCCTTGTTACTCTCTAAGTCTCCGATTTTATCGCCTGTTTTTTGTTATTATTTGTTCTCCTGATCTTTGTCACAAAATCTGTAGGCTGAAGAGCGGCATACTACGCTGCTGCCAGCCCGCCCCCTTCGGGGGGAATTGAAATTCAATAAAGAAAAAAAAAAAAACCTACCCTGGCATCTCATTCCTTTCCCTCATCTGCTCCTATTCCTCGAACATATCCGCATCCTCTACACCTCCCGCCGTCTTGAACCCCCTCACCCCCTGGTTGCTCCTCTCCTCTCCCATCCCCGCCCCCTGCCACGTCTTCACCGTTGTGTCCCCCCTAACCTCCATCCACACTAAACCTCTCCCTACCTCCCTTCTCCCCCCCCCAAGTCCTTTTGCATTCCCCTCCTCTGCCTACCCCACTCCCTGCACTCCCTGTTGCGTCTGCCCCCCACCCCTCTTATGGGTCCTCATCCTCCATCAGCTCCTTTCCCGGTTCCCCCTTCGCTTTTACTCTCCTTTCCCCCCTTTTTTTGTTTTCCCATCTTCTGTCCAGTTTCCCCCCACCTGCTCTAGACTGTGGTATGTCACATTTGCCAACTTTTTAGTGCAGTGTTCCAGTGACTATTCAGTGTTGTTTGTCTTTCTCGTGTTGCGAACAGAAACCATGCTGTCGCTAGGTGTGAATTTTATGTCTTTTGCGAACAGAATCCAGACTGTCGCCGTGTTTTTAATTGTCTGTCTATTTCTTTCCCTGTCTGCTTCGTATGTATTTTATTAGCATCATCATCCCTCTGTTCTTTGTTTTAAGCTCCGCGATTTCTTTTCGCCATGTTACTCTTTAAGTCTCCGATTTTATCGCCTGTTTTTTATTATTTATTCTCTTGATCTTTCTCACAAAGTCTGTAGGCTGAAGAGCGGCATACTAAGCTGCTGTCAGCCCGCCCCCTTCGGGGGGAATTGAAATTCAATAAAGGAAAAAAAAACTACCCTGGCAGTCTGTTACTCGCCGTAGTTCGCGTGTGCATCTCGGCCGTATTTCGTTCTGGTTCCATGTGTTGACATACCTGGGGCTAGGACCGCATCCATTTCGATTTTGCGGGTCCGTTCTTGGGGTCGATATGGTTACTCATTGTGGATGCATACACCAAATATACGCATTTGGTGTGTATGGTGTCCACCACGACTAATACCACACACACTACCTTGGCTCAGCTTCCCGCCATCGAAGGCCTGCCTTGTACCTTGGTCTCCGATAATGGCCCCCAATTCACGGCAGCCTTATTCCACGCATTCTGTGAGGCCAATGGTATCAAACTCATCTGCATCCCTCAGGTCCACCCGTTCTCTAATGGCACGGCAGAACGACTGGTCAGGACATTTAAACTCAACTGACAAAGCGGTCGAATGCTGTGCCACAACATTGAACCTCACCTTACTCTACATCTACATCTGCATCTACATCCATACTCCGCAAACCACCTGACGGTGTATGGCGGAGGGTACGTTGAGTAACGCTATCGGTTCTCCCTTCTATTCCAGTCTCGAATTGTTCGTGGAAAGAAGGATGGTCGGTATGCCTCTGTGCGCGCTCTAATCTCTCTGATGTTATCCTCATGGTCTCTTCGCGAGATATTCGTAGGAGGGAGCAATATACTGCTTGACTCTTCGGTGAAGATATGTTCTCGAAACTCCAACAAAAGCCCGAACCGAGCTACTGAGCCTCTCTCTTGCAGAGTCTTCCACTGGAGTTTATCTATCATCTCCGTAACGCTTTCGCGATTACAAAATGATCCTGTAACGAAGCGCGCTGCTCTCCGTTGGATCTTCTCTATCTCTTCTATCAACCCTATCTGGTACGGATCCCACGCTGGTGAGCAGTATTCAAGCAGTGGGCGAACAAGTGTACTGTAACCTACTTCCTTTGCTTTCGGATTGCATTTCCTTAGTATTCTTCCAATGAATCTCAGTCTGGCATCTGCTTTACCGACGATCAACTTTATATGATCATCTCATTTTAAATCACTCCTAATGCCTACTCCCAGATAATTTATGGAATTAACTGCTTCCAGTTGCTGACCTGCTATATGGTAGCTAAATGATAAGGGATATTTCTTTCTATGTATTCGCAGCACATTACACTTGTCTACATTGAGATTCAATTGCCATTCCCTGCACCATGCGTCAATTCGCTGCAGATCCTCCTGCATTTCAGTACAATTTTCCATTGTTAAAACCTCTCGATATATCACAGCATCATCCGCAAAAGGCCTCAGTGAACTTCCGATGTTATCCACAAGGTCATTTATGTATATTGTGAATTGCAACGGTCCTACGACACTCCCCTGCGGCACACCTGAATTCACTCCTACTTCGGAAGACTTCTCTCGATTGAGAAAGACATGCTGCGTTCTGTTACCTAGGATCTCTTCAATCCAATCACACAATTAGTCTGATAATCCATATGCTCTTGTTCATTAAACGACTGTGGGGAACTGTATCAAACGCCTTGCGGAAGTCAAGAAACACGGCATCTACCTGGGAACCCGTGTCTATGGCCCTCTGAGTCTCGAGGACGAATAGCGCGAGCTGGGTTTCACATGATCGTCTTTCACGAAACCCATGCTGATTCCTACAGAGTAGATTTCTAGTCTCCAGAAAAGTCATTATACTCGAACATAATACGTGTTCCAAAAATTCTGCAACTGATCGACGTTAGAGATATAGGTCTATAGTTCTGCACATCTGTTCGAATTCCCTTCTTGAAAACGGGGATGACCTGTTCCCTTTTCCAATCCTTTGGAACGCTACGCTCTTCCAGAGACCTACGGTACACCGCTGCGAGAAGGGGGGCAAGTTCCTTCACGTACTCGGTGTAAAATCGAACTGGATCTCATCAGGTCCAGCGGCCTTTCCCCTTTTGAGAGATTTTAATTGTTTCTCTATCCCTCTGTCGTCTATTTCGATATCTACCATTGTGTCATCTGTGCGACAATCTAGAGAAGGAACTACAGTGCAGTCTTCTTCTATGAAACAACTTTGGAAAAAGACATTTAGTATTTCGGCCTTTAGTGTGTCATCCTCTGTGTCAGTACCATTTTGGTCACAGAGTACTGGACATTTTGTTTTGATCCACCTACCGCTTTGACATATGACCAAAATTTCTTAGGATTTTCTGCCATGTCAGTACATAGAACTTTACTTTCGAATTCACTGAACGCCTCTCGCATAGCCCTCCTCACACTACATTTCGCTTCGCATAATTTTTGTTTGTCTGCTAGGCTTTGGCTATATTTATGTTTGCCGTGGAGTTCCCTTTGCTTCGCAGCAGTTTTCTAACTCGGTTGTTTTACCACGGTGACTTTTTTCCATCTTTTCCATCTTGCTTGGCACATATTCATCTAATGCATATTGTACGATGGTTCTGAACTTAGTCCACTGATCCTCAACACTATCCGTACTTGAGGCACTTTTGTGTTGAGCCTGAGCACTTATCGCAGCACGCCAATTGATGCTGATGGTCTGGCCGAGCTCATCCACAGGCGGCAACCATGGACCTTGCTCTATCTGCTGACGCCATCACCTCCTGAGCCCCGATTCCAACTCCCTCAGAACTACAAGCCAGGCATGGGCATGTGGGCCCACTCGTATGGGGGCAAGACTCCTTGAACACCCTCCACAATAGTCGCGACCCATGGGCGACGTGTGACGGTACAGACAAGGAAGGGACTCGAGTGCCGCTACCATAACCAACTCCGGTCTCCTACCCCCAACCCCCGCCTCCTTCTGATGTGCACGAGATTCTGGAGTCAGCCCCACTGATGTTGGCCCATGCCTCCCAGCTGCAGGCATCTCAACAGTCCTTCTTGAATCCAGAAGGATCAGAGGAGTCATGCAATGCCCTGCCCTCCGGTGATGTTTCGATGGATTCCACAGCCTGCCCTCCCAATCTGCTGATGGCAATCGACAACACTTGTCTCCCTCCATTCCCTCCTGACCACCACGGCACCGTCCGGAGCGTTTCCGCCCCTACGCACAGGTTTCATGGGGAAGGGATCTGGTGTCGGAAGGCGCTGAAGTTGAATGTGCTCCGGGGGTATGGACCTGGGTACCCACTAGGGGCCTCTGTGCTGTGGCGCGCGCCTGCACCGCGAGCCTCGCTGTGCGAGTGCACCACTCCCCGTACCACGTGAAGTCTGCAGCCAATCGCGTTTCCCACTGTCATGTGATTAGGCGGCCGCGCGCTGCCACACCGGCAGTCTCGTACTCGCTATAGTTCGCGTGTGCATTTCGGATGTACTGCGTTCCATTTTCGTATGTAGAGGTACCTACTGTCGTAGTTTGGAGTGTTCCTGCATTATTGTTGTCTCGCCGTGTTTATCACCTCAGTTCGTTTTGGTTTGCCTTGTGTGGTGTCCTAATCAGTCGTAGTGTCTGTCGTTCCTTACTTGTTCGTATGTTCTGTCCGTTCGTTGTCAGCAATACCTCCAGTGGCTCCCCCACCTGGTGGCTTTATAAAATAAATAAATAAATGAAATAAAATATTAATTATTAATTATGTATTATAATGATTGGTTGTAATTAATATTTGCTTATCTGGAACGTGGACGTGTAATTATTTGGTATCAGACGCTTGACAATGGCTTTTTCGTAAGTGCAATGTTATTCGTAGTTGACCCTGAAATAAGCCTCAAATAATCGGACTTCATATTTAAATCATTTCCAAAGACTGCTGCGGTAGGTGCGGACTCAAAATCTAAATCTCAATATTAGAATAATTTGCCAGCCATGTCAATACGTCGTACAGAGGTGACTGGCTACTAAACATAAAAAAGTTTACACAGTTAGTTAAATCAGATATTCTCTTCAAAAATAATAACTTTATTAAAAATTTGTATTCCTTTCACCTTCCAATATACATCATATTCATCCTAGCTGTATTTATAATAAATGTTTCTTCATCTACTGAATATGTCCATCACCTGGCACACTTCAACTAAGAAAGAATCAAACTGATCAGAGGCAAAGACTGTGTCACAGTAAGACCAAAGATAGTTTAATAGTAACACATTTGCTCTTTCTCTGACATGCAAATTGATAACTTATAAAATCAAAATGACATGCCCACCTTACATATCCCCCACCTTCCCCAAATAGAAGTTTGTTTGAGGGTCATTTCAGATAGAAATGGGAGAAGTAAAAATTATAAACATTGTGGATAGGAACATACAACACATGTTACAAGTACAAAGAGAAAAATCGCTTGACAGGAATGTGAGTAAATGAACTATAAGTAAAAAATAATTGCAAAGCTTAAGAAGCTATGAATGAAGTAAAGAATAAAATTCACCGCAGCTAGGTTATCATGCTTCATGATGTCTATCAGAACGTTCTACACAAGGCCATTTTGAAAGTTTATATGTTACATTTTGTACTGAAGTAGTATTAGTGATATACACTCTTTTTTTAGTGCACAGGAAGTAGGTTACAGTGTCTATGTCACACAGGGCGTACATTTCTGAAATAGTCGCATGTGGCTGTAATAATTTGCACAATGAAAGTAGGCAGAAGAGTGTCTTTGTCAGAAACGACGAAACTTTCTTTATCTCATTTGCAATAATGCCACTGTTGTGGGAAGTTATGTGAAGCAGACTCAGTGAGACTAAACACAGTTCTCAGCTGACAACCCCATATGTACACAAACAGTAAAATAAGGTATAAACTTGAAGCAGACTGTAGATAACGTCAAAGCCATCTTGTAGCATTGAAGAGTTCCTTATAAAAGCCAGTTTCTGCTTCTATTGGTAAAGTATGCCAACATGTGACAGAGAATATTTCATTATATATTAGTACACATATTTCTTCTGCACTGGCAACTCTCAATCATTTGTGTTGAATGATCAGTCAGCTATAATTTGTTATATGTACAATACATAATGTTATGACAGGAGTAATAAGATTTACATAGTTTTACTCGTGGTCTGCAGATGTGGTGTAATGGTAACAACAGATTTCTATAAAAAAGTAAGGAAAAATGCTACCTTAGTTTTACAATAATGAATTACAGAAACATCAGACTAGTAAATCATGTGAAACAGTGTACAGTGTACAGTGTTTGATAAGAAAATACAGAATGAGGTACAGAAAATTCTAAATCTATTCAAACAAATACGTTTCTGTGGACATCAGTGATATATACAAAAATGTAGAGAGTAAGGTAGAAAGAGACATACAGGGATATTGATCACACAAAAGCAATAAACACCTGAGGATAGTGGTCACACATACAATAAGGAGTATACAATTATATAATTAGGAAACACGTGGATCAGGGAGTAACCAAAATTCACAAATAGAATACCTGATGTAGTCACTCAAACGTCAGTCTGTTATTATACCTAAAATAGTCTGCAATTAGTATGTAATATAGTTATATTTCATCCTTTAGTTTGTACACCTCTTAATCATTTTACCCACAATTTCATCAAACTTCCAACAAATACCACTGCTTAATTTGTCTCCTTGCTTCTTTCTGACATATATTTCAAACATTCTCATAAGTTAATGTTATTTACCTCCATTGCCCTACCTAACCATTTGTCATCTTTGCTCTACCTAACCATCACTCATATTTGCCCTACCTAATCATTCCATCTCAGATTTATCTTTGTAACCATTTATTTTCTCATGTATATGTTGCAAAACTTCCTTTCTTACCTTTTTCTTTTTTCTTCCTACTCATACATCTTTCATGACTTCTTACACGTGTTTCGTAACATATGAGAGCTCACTACAGTGCTATAGCAAAACCATTATTATGCTAATGACAACACATTCCATAGTAACATTTCATACAGAGAGTATGCATTATAAAGCAACTCATTAAATAATATGAATGTAAGAGGTAAATAAAACCTGAAATTTTCTTAAGCTAAAGCAGTGTGTATTATTATGTTACATCATATGTAAATACAAGACGACAGTTCGCAATGTCACACATGTTAGTACTAACATGTATATAAGAGAATCTTATCCTATGCCATGACAAAAAGAATAAAGCTAAAAAATAAAAAAAGACATCATTAGTGTCGCATATACTTCCTTTATATTCTTTCTCTTGTTGCTTCTTTTTCCCTTCTTCTTCTTTTTATTTTTTTCTACCTATATTGTGTGTCCATGTCACCTTCACTTCAAAAGTTTCCCAAACTGCTACACCGATGGAGAATATGATTATGACATCGTTTCATACATACATAAAGTTTATCTGTTAGACAAAGAAAAGGCAGATTAGTTCTACAGAATTCAGCAGAAGCTAAATTTTGCTTGCATGTAGCGACATACAAATCTGAAAAATGTCATTCATCAATTTAAACAAGAAAGTAGGCACTATCACAAAGACAAATCACAAAATGTTCAGTGAGGTACCATATGCTAAAAGAGTTTGTCACAGTACAGAATAGCGATCAGTATTGAGCCAGATCTCTGTAAATCATTTTTTGGTGCACAAATGGAAACAAAAACGTACACTTAGCGAATTATTCTGAAGTATATCTGTTACGTGTTGTGTTGTTCCGATGAAAAAATTAACACTGTTAGTTAATAGATGGTTGAATAATTTGCATAATAAAATCATAAACTCCTCATCAAATAAATAACAGTTTTGTCTCCAATCACGTCACCTTCATTCATTATTATCCTCTAGCCACATCTTTTCAAAAACTTACCTTCTACGCTCATAAATACGAAATGCATCCACATGGCATAAAAAATTGGCTATAGCAACAAAGTGAGTCCCTGTGCCCTAACCATTACTCTCTCACTCTTTCTCTACATTAATGATCATAATCATTACCTCATTCTATCACAGTATGCATCATAAATCTCATAATTCATCAGCTCATGTACTTAACCAACATTAACCATATTCGCTGTTTTCGTGTCAGTATTTGAAGTGTTTCAAATAACAATTTCCTACTCTGTTTTCATCCACTTACTTCCACAGAAACAACACCTCATAGCTATAATCGTAAATATTTCACTTCAGTAAACACAACTTCACCATCTCACAATAGATGTTGAAAAACTTCTTATCAAAATACCTATTACTCTTCTTTCCAGAAAACACAGTTATCTTCGTAAAAACCCGTATATCTCGTCAGAAGTGGTCGAAAATGTTATATGTCACTGTATTATCATCACTGTGTATGCCCAAAAATATTTTTCAAATGAGCAACACATTGCTAATAACCCGTCTGTCCTCTCATAACTGGTTTAAGAAATACTGTCAATGTTCATTTTATTAGAAATTATTTGTTATTATTCGGACTATGGCTGAAATTTCGAATTTCGTACCAATTTGTTTATCGTAGGCATCGAGGCAGCAAATCACTTGATCTGTTGCGTGATAAACGATGTTTGTTGCGCGATGAAAGTCACGCAGTTCTTGTCAGAAGTTGCCAGTCGCGCGACGGCAGTCGCTCTAGCATGCGGGCCAACAGCACTATTTATCGCTCACAATAGCTGTGCGCTGTAATGCAAGAAATATTTTAGAAATAGGTAACATGTAATTCTATTAAATGGTTCAAATGGCTCTGAGCACTATGGGACTTAACATCTGTGGTCATCAGTCCCCTAGAACTAAGAACTACTTAAACCTAACTAACCTAAGGACATCACACACATCCATGCCCGAGGCAGGATTCGAACCTGCGACCGCAGCAGTCGCGCGGTTCCGGACTGAGCGCCTAGAACCGCTCGGCCACCGTGGCCGGCTGTAATTCTACCATGTAGCACAACTTTAGTAAATGGAATTACTGTATATATGGTTTGATATGCAAAGTATGATGAAGCCCTTTGCTCTTGTGTGTCTGAATCGTTTCAGTTTCCACAATACTGTCATGTACAATTTATAGAGACTACAAGGATTTGTGACTAAGATGCTTACTTTTACAAGACAGAGAATGAGATTTAACCAGAATTTTCTGTCTAACCTGTAGCTTTTTGATATTTACTTGTCGTTGCTAAGATTTCTTTCTTCTTCGTGTAGTCTTTTTGATGTTGTTTAGTGCTGTATCTACTACTTCCGTATGACGCAACTTTTTCGATGTAGAGTTGGTATTAACTCCCTAATGCAATCCAGTGGTTGTTGATTTTTAAGGACAAGTAACGGAGATAATAATGTAGAATCGTGTGATAACTCATCGAGAACCTCTTGGGATGCGTGAATGTATCTGTCCTGCTTTACTTCCTCGTCGTTGCTTATCTCGATGATTTGATGATCTGACTTCAATTATTTCTGTCTGTCACGCTATACTTGTCGTTTCAGAAGTATGCCAGTGTGAATTATGATTTTGATTGCTGTGACTATGTTGGTTGCTATTTGTATAATTGTTCTAGTGCCATGTGTTAAGTATTTGATCTACCTGAATTGTGCCCATGAGAATTTCCATCTGAGTTAATTGTCCGTGATTATTATGGCTGTTACGATAATTATAGTTACAACTGTTCTCATTGGCGTAATCATGTGATGTCTGTAATTGCGTTCATAGTCATAGCTCCGGAAATCACTTCTATCATAATAATCATTAATGAACTCCGAGAATTGTGCGTCTTAAAGACGATGTCAGTTATCCTGTCTGCAATTGTGTCTGTGGTTGTGTTTGTTAGGCGAGTTCTCATAGTTTTTGTTTCCAGGCGGTACAAAAGCGTCTTGCGTGTCATGGCTTCTGTTGTGATTGTTATTGTGTTGTTCCGTTAAACCGTTGTCATTGTCCAATTCCGATTCCTGAGGTAATGTTTGAAATAGTTTTACATATTTTCACATCTGCCGGCCAAAATTGCTTCTCACAAATGTGTATGTAGTAAAATCTAATTAGCTCCGAAGGACTGTTCAAAGTTCCGTAGTCCCGCAGTCTTATTTATTTATTTTTGAATCATGAGTCTTCTGACTGGTTTGATGCGGCCTGCCACGAATTTCTCTCCTGTCCCAATCTCTTCATCTCAGTGCAGTACTTTCAACCTTCATCCTCAATTACATGCTGGATGTATTCCAGTCCCTGTCTCCCTTTACAGTTTTTGCCCTCTACAGGTCGCTCTAGTAGAATGGAGGTCATTCCCTGATGTCTTAACATATGTCCTATCGTCCTATTCCTTCTCCTTGTTAGTGTTTTCCACATATTCCTTTCCTTTCCGATTCTGCGCAGAAACCCTCGTTACTTAACTTATCAGTCCACCTAATTTTCAACATTCGTCTGTAGCACTACATCTCAAATACTTCGATTCTTTTCTGTTCTGGTTTTCCAACAGTCCATGATTCGCACCCATACAAATGTGTGGTCCAAACGAGCATTCTCAGAAATTTCTTCTTCAAATCAAGGCCTATGTCCCATACTAGCAGTCTTCTCTTGTCCAGAAATACCCTTTTTTCCAGTGCTAGTCTGCTTTCGGTGTCCTTGCTCCGTCCGTCATTGGTTATTTTACTGCCTAGGTAGCAGAATTCCTTAACGTCATCTACTTCGTGACAATCAATCCTGATGTTTAAGTTCCCCACTGTTCTCATTTCTACTACTTCTCATTACTTTCGTCTTTCTTCGATTTACTCTCAATCCATATGCTGCACTCATCAGATCCTGTAATTCTTCTTCACTTTCCCTCAGGACATCAGTGTCATCAGCGAATCGTATCATTGATATACTTTCACCTTGAATTTTGATTCCACTCCTGAACCTTTCAATCTCTTCTTCGATGTACAGATTGAACAGTAGGGGCGAAAGACTGCATCCCTGTCTTGTACGCTTTTTAATCCAAGCACTTCGTTCTTGGTCGTCCACTGTTATTAATTCTTCTTGGCTCTTGTTCATATTGTATATTACCCGTCTCTCCATACAGCTTACCCCTATTTTTCTCAGAATTTCGAACATCTTGCACCATTTTACATTGCCGAACGCTTTTTCCAGGCCGATAAATCCTATGAACGTGTCTTGATTTTTCTTTAGTCTTGCTTCCATTATCAACCGCAATTCAGAATTGCTTCTGTCGTGTCGTAAACTTTTCTAAAACCAAACTGATCGTCATCTAACAAACTTTTCCATTCTTCTATATATTATTCTTATAAGCAACTGGATGCATGAGCTGTTAAGCTGATTCTGCGATAATTCTCGCACTTGTCAGCTCTTGCATTCTTCGGAATTGTGTGGATGATATTTTTCCGAAAGTCAGATGGTATGTCGCCAGACTTATACATTCTATACACCAGCGTGAAAAGCCGTTTTGTTGCCACTTATCCCAATGATTGTAGGAATTCTGATGGAGTGTTATCGATCCCTTCATCTTAAGTCCTCCAAAGAGCTCTTAAATTCTGATTTTAGTACTGGATCCTCTATCTCTTCTAAAGCGACTACTGTTACTTCTTCTATCACCTTAGACAAATATTCCCTCTCATAGAGGCCTTCAGTGTACTCTTTCCACCCATCTGCTCTCTCCTCTGCATTTAACAGTGGAATTCCTCTCTTGCACTGTTAATGTTGTCACCCTTGCTTTTAATTTCACCGAAGGTTGATTTGACTTTCCTGTATGCGGAGTCAGTCCTATCGACAATCATTTGCGCTACGTTTTATCCCATCTTGTGTGACCTGAGAGCAGTAGACTGACAAAAACGCTCGATATAAATTATTTACTCCCTAGAAATCTCTCACCACTGAGCGAATTCTTGCTGCAGGTTCATTTTCCAAATAACCACAGAGAAATTCTAATTCGTGCTCAGGTGGCCAGTTTGGTGGTAAAGATAAGACCAAGCTTGGAGGTGAATTTCGTTACTGTAATTCGTGAAAACTTTAAATTTGCGTACGTCAAAAACTATTTGTAACCGAAGTTACTATTTACTTGTGAACCAGGTTGTTCTCTATTGCAGCACGTTGATGATTCGTTGTCGTATCTGGATCTGTGGTATTGTTCTCGTGGAAAATCACCTAAGATCCATAAATTTATATAGTCACCAGAGCTTTCTAACTGTGAATGTAAACTATCAAAAGCGTTCTTTTTGTCGTCGCGGTTAAGCTTTCAGTATGTTCGGCTTTTCCGTTCATAGTGTTTCCCAATTAATTTTCTCTTAGCTGTTTTTAAATTTTATTAATGACTGATATCCTGCTGTGTCTTAAAACTGTATTGGTATTGTGTCATTTGAATCTCCATCTGCACTGGTTGACAAATTTGCTAATTCATTATCAGGTAATCAGCATTTTCTTTAATTGTGCTTAACTATTCTTTTTGATCTTCAGAATTTAATGTCAACGTTTCCTCTTGTTCGCTAATTTCTTTTACTTTTGTGTTAAGATATTCGTTCCATTCTTTTATCTGTGTAACTATCGCACTCTGAACTACAGTGTTGATTTTAGCTAATTGGTCCTTGTCATTACGCTGGTTTGTTTTCATATTTTCATGTTCTGTTTCTGGGTCACGTAATCTAACTGCAGAACTGCTAGTTATTGCTTGAAGGTAATTTTTAATTTCTTCCCTAATATCGATGACAAATTTTGTATTTTCCATTTCATTTGTTCCTGTGATTTTCTATTCCCTCCATATGATTTTCTGTTCTCTTCCTGTGATTTTTTTATTGCTTTCCTAAGTGGTTTGCTATTTTCTTCCCCTGATTTTTTTTTATTTCTTCCCTAAATGGTTCCCTATTTTCTTCCTGTGATTTCTTATTTTCATCTTGTGTTTGTTGATGCATCTGACGAATTTATTCTAGAAATGTCGTTGGGTTCGTGCAGTGTGGTTCTGTACAATTGTTCACTAAAGGTGATGTACCTTGCGTTCGTTCAAAAGACGTTGACACAAAACCTGATTCTGATTTGTCTGTTACCAGTTGTAAGATTTCGCACGACTGTGGTGACTTCAGTAAGCTTTCGTTACACTATGGCGACTTATCACCGACCGACTAGACGTAAGAATTAGCTTTTTCATTACCCATAGTTTGTTCTGTTTCATTATTCTTCGTTAAATTGGTAAACAATTGTCGATCCACGCAATTTCCTGCATTCTCATGTAAACTATTGCTAGTTGCTAATTGCTCAATGTGGTTTATCTCATCTATACCGAATCGTTATTTTGTAACACCCTTTACTTCCTTATGCTAGGAAGGATTTTCATACTGTTTTCTGTTTTGCCAAACATGTTGAAACACCATTTCGTGGAAAAACAGAATTGCTATAGTGGTACACAAATAAAACCAAAAACTCTATCACTGTACACGGAACTACTCAACAATAAATGAAATCACATGGAGCCTCTACTATTATGTCAACTGTTTGTGTAATAAGGTTATCGACAATCGTCACGAACAAAAAATTTCACTAATGAAGCGCAAAATTTTAGATGAACTGCCTGGAAAAGAAGTACAATATTGGTAAAATTTGCGCAGCGGTATTTTTTGCTCTCGAGAAATCCAAAACCGTCTGACTACGTATTACCAAAAGAAGCAACGAACTATCACGGCAGGATAGGTCAAAATATGTAACCTACCCACTACATGTGTCTCTGTATGAAACTTAGCACAAATTTACTTCCAACTCTACAAAAAATCTACGTACTACCAAAACTATGTACCGAAAAATTGTTATCCAACTTAAACTCGTATGCTAACCTCTTACTAAACAGAACCTAATTTGAACTGAACTTTATCTGTTGTGAATACAACTAGTCTTTATATTAAATGTGCAACTGACGTAAAACAATTATCTAGCCCTAATCAAAATTTCCATTTACCTCACCTCTTGACAACATTGCTGCAGATTTCTCGAAAGCACAACAGCAAAGAGCTGCGGCTAAGCTAGTTTTCTGTTTCTAAATAAGTATTCAAACTGTGGCTTACCACATGGTGCAATGTGGTAATCCGTAGTGATAAACCTTCTTCAAACAGTGTGATGGGGAGAGTAACAATTCGCATGAAATGATATTTCAAGACTACGTATTCAGGATGAAATATGTATTCAAACAGACAGGGTAAAGCTTATCGTGATCTTCACACGTAACACTGGTCTGAATAATACTATGCTTAACAAAGTGAACAATGATTTGAAAAGGATACAATGTTAACAGAGAATTTCTATAAAATACCAAACAGCTATATCTATTGAAATGTTAATGCTTGATTCACGTAGGTGGTGTTGTCTCTCTCTCTCTCAGCTATGAGTAAGTTAGCTAGTTGACAATAATTGTTATAACAAAGTAGCTGTACAGAGCTGCTGTCTTACCTCAGACTTCTCTCCAAAAATAATAACATTATTCAAAATTTATATTCTTTTTGTCTTCCATGATATTCATCCTAACTGTCCTTTACGATAAATCTTTCTTCGTCTAAAAGATACGATCACAAATCAACACAACAATACTGAAAACGTTATCACCTAGCACATGTCAACTAAGAATGTATCATACTACCCAGAGGCAAAGACTATGTCACGAGAAGACCAAAGATTGTTTAATAGTAACATAAATTGCTCTCTCTCTGACATGCACATCGGTAACTTACAAAATGAAAATGACATACCCGTCTTACACCTCCAATTAGTCGTTTGGCAGACATTAAAATTGCAAGACTTGGTGATATGTATACACGTTAGTTTCTCCTTAACAAAAAAGAAAAAGAAATTGTAAATGCTCACATGATAATGAACCCCTCTAATTTGGTTACCGAATAATTCCTTTTGCATAAGAGAGAACACATCTTGCAAACTCTATGGTCTTGCATGATGACGGATGACCAATTTCGGTTTCTTGTAAAAGAACAGCACCAAGCCCCTTCCAAAGACATCTGCCATCAGACAGAAGGGGTTACTTAAATCTGGCTCTACCAAAAGGGTGCCTATACTAAGGAATCCTGAACATAATCTATTTCCTTCTGTGCCTCCGTGGTCCAATTCCAAACCTCACTTTTCCCTGCCAAGCAACACAAATGAGCTGTTGACAAAATATTATAATTAATAAAACTTCTATAAAAATGTTTTAGGCCTGAAATTTGTCTAGGTTCACCACCACGCTTGCTTGTTCAAAAATATCTAGTAATTGATTCAATACACTATTATGATCTGCCCAATACTAATTTGCAGTGAGAATGCCATCTACATGTACTGGAGTCTGTTCCTCAATTTATCTGGAGGGATTGTATTCAGTTCAAGATTAAGCGCAGCAGAAGACACGTTTAACCCAGATGGAAGTATCTTCACCTGGTAACATGTACCAAGCACAAGAGTGCTATGTACTGGTGACACTTCAAGTGTAATGCAATTTGCCAGTAACCTCATGAAGATCTCTAGAAGTCAGCACCAGCAATCCATGAAATTTTTGCAATAGCTCTTCTAAGCTTTCTAGTCGATTAGCCTCTCTGGAAGGATGTTAGTATTAATTTTTCTAGATTCCAGAGCTAGTTTGACAGTATCGTCTTTCTGTAAGACTATCAAGGATGGATAGCTAAAAGAGCTCACAGCGAATTCTATAACGTGTTATCTTAACATTTCTTGGACCTCTCTCTCTATCTTTTCCCTATACGCGAGGAGAATAGTGTACGGTGTTACAAAGGACTTTCGATGTTCATGCACCCTACACGCATATTCAACATTCGTAGTCTCCTTCTTATGTTCCTGCAGAGCTCTACACAATTCTTCTCGATTTGCTTCTGAAGCACTTTCAACACCAGACGCACTCTCAGTCACCTTATTCATGAGAATCTTATCTCTTTATTGCACAGACAGAAAAATAAACTGCCTGCTCTCGTCAGTATCTCGTCTACCAAGCTCGGATGTCACAATTTTCGTTCACTTAAAAACCTGAAGTCAACTCAACTCTGTTACATCCCTCAGAACACACTCGTCAAATCTCACTTTCTCGACAATATCTCTTAAAGCAATCGATGCGTCTTGTCCACCCAGGAGTATCATGACTTGGGTAGGAATTTATGCAATATACTCCCAATACATCAACGTTTAATAACGCCATAATTTACAAATTTGCCCCCAGCTCTATTCACTTACTACTGAATATTAAACAATTCTGTCCTGTTAGCTGAACACTCTCACTGAAAGCTAACCCTGATTCTTCTCAGTGACGAACTGGGCTAGGTGCTCTTCACATTTCTGAGACGCGCTGTCGCTTATAACTGAAAATGTACCGCCCATGTCAAGAATGCAACTTAGGCCAACCGAAGCTACAGAAATCGATACTATCATGCTTATAACCGCAATTTCCTCCTCTGTTTTCTCCTCCAAAAGGTTCTCTATAACATTTTTCACAGTGATAAAATTTATGTCGAACTCTGATTCTACTCTGGTATCCTCAGTCATCATACCTTCTGCTATTACCGAGCGAGGTGGCGCAGTGGTTAGCACACTGGACTCGCATTCGGGAGGACGACGGTTCAATTCCGCGTCCGGCCATCCTGATTTAGGTTTTCCGTGATTTCCCTAAATCACTCCAGGCAAATGCCGGGATGGTTCCTTTGAAAGGGCACGTGCGACTTCCTTCCCCGTCTTCCCTAATCCAATGAGACCGATGACCTCGCTGTTTGGTCTCTTCCCTCAAACAATCCAATCCTTCTGCTATTGACGATCGTCATTGTTGTTGGAAGTTCAGTTTTCTGGCTGATTGCCCCTTAATCTGCAGAGCGTATGCGAACTGGAAACACTTTGCTTCCCCATTCGTTATGTTGCTATTTCTCTGATTCCACCTATTCTGATGATAGGGTTGGTCTCGCCTATCAGATCTGTCATGTCCTTGCTTCCTTTCAGGTCTGTTGTACCTCTTCAACTTTTCCAAAACAAGGCTCAGAAAACACTCCATGCTTGATTGCTGGTTCATGGAACTACTAGTTCATCTACATCTACATCTACATCTACATTTATACTCCGCAAGCCACCCAACGGTGTGTGGCGGAGGGCACTTTACGTGCCACTGTCATTACCTCCCATTCCTGTTCCAGTCGCGTATGGTTCGCGGGAAGAACGACTGTCTGAAAGCCTCTGTGCGCACTCTAATCTCTCTAATTTTACATTCGTGATCTCCTCGGGAGGTATAAGTAGGGGGAAGCAATATATTCGATACCTCATCCAGAAAGCCGGCCGCGGTGGTCTAGCGGTTCTGGCGCTGCAGTCCGGAACCGCGGGACTGCTTCGGTCGCAGGGTCGAATCCTGCCTCGGGCATGGGTGTATGTGATGTCCTTAGCTTAGTTAGGTTTAAGTAGTTCTAAGTTCTAGGGGACTTATGACCTAAGATGTTGAGTCCCATAGTGCTCAGAGCCATTTGAACCAATCATCCAGAAACGCACCCTCTCGAAACCTGGCGAGCAAGCTACACCGCGATGTAGAGCGCCTCTCTTGCAGAGTCTGCCACTTGAGTTTGTTAAACATCTCCGTAACGCTATCACGGTTACCAGATAACCCTGTGACGAAACGCGCCGCTCTTCTTTGGATCTTCTCTATCTCCTCCGTCAACCCGATCTGGTACGGATCCCACACTGATGAGCAATACTCAAGTATAGGTCGAACGAGTGTTTTGTAAGCCGCCTCCTTTGTTGATGGACTACATTTTCTAAGGACTCTCCCAATGAATCTCAACCTGGTACCCGCCTTACCAACAATTAATTTTATATGATCATTCCACTTCAAATCGTTCCGCACACATACTCCCAGATATTTTACAGAAGTAACTGCTACCAGTGTTTGTTCCGCTATCATATAATCATACAATAAAGGATCCTTCTTTCTATGTATTCGCAATACATTACATTTGTATATGTTAAGGGTCAGTTGCCACTCCCTGCACCAAGTGCCTATCCGCTGCCGATCTTCCTGCATTTCGCTACAATTTTCTAATGCTGCAACTTCTCTGTATACTACAGCATCATCCGCGAAAAGCCGCATGGAACTTCCGACACTATCTACTAGGTCATTTATATATATTGTGAAAAGCAATGGTCCCATAACACTCCCCTGTGGCACGCCAGAGGTTACTTTAACGTCTGTAGACGTCTCTCCGTTGATAACAACATGCTGTGTTCTGTTTGCTAAAAACTCTTCAATCCAGCCACACAGCTGGTCTGATATTCCGTAAGCTCTTACTTTGTTCATCAGGCGACAGTGCGGAACTGTATCGAACGCCTTCCGGAAGTCAAGAAAAATAGCAACTACCTGGGAGCCTGTATCTAATATTTTCTGGGTCTCATGAACAAATAAAGCGAGTTGGGTCTCACACGATCGCTGTTTCCGGAATCCGTGTTGATTCCTACATAGTAGATTCTGAGTTTCCAAAAACGACATGATAGTCGAGCAAAAAACATGTTCTAAAATTCTACAACAGATCGACGTCAGAGATATAGGTCTATAGCTTTGGGCATCTGCTCGACGACCCTTCTTGAAGACTGGGACTACCTGTGCTCTTTTCTAATCATTTGGAACCTCCCGTTCCTCTAGAGACTTGCGGTACACGGCTGTTAGAAGGGGGCAAGTTCTTTCGCGTACTCTGTGTAGAATCGAATTGATATCCCGTTTCATTTTTAAGCAGTCGTGCGTGATCAGAGTCAGAATTTGGAGAAACAGCAACACCAGTCGGCACTAAAATGTCGTGATTCACCTTGTAGATCACTGGAATCCACCGATGGACATTTTATGAGGGGAGATTATGTTGTCTAATCTGGATGTATTCTAATTGGCCCTGCTATCTGACATGAATTAGCTACACAGCCTACAAAATAATGAATTAGTTATTCAGTGACTACTAAATGAAACAAGAATCACAATTAATTCGGTTTATTACGTTAGAGTGACTCATAACTCATCCGACGAGCAATGGTAACCGTAAAGTTAAACCTTGGCACATCTGGCTGAGGGGTGTAAGCTAAGATTCTAACAGTCTCTATAATATATTGTATAAAAGGCAATGTCCTGACTGGCTGGCTGACTGACTGAATGAATAATCATCACCCAGCCTCAACCGTTAAGGATAGAAACTTGAGATTTGGAGAAGGTGTGGATTTTATGATTTAGGCGTCAATAAAGAAGGGATTTTTCGCGGGACTCCGGTATTAAGGTGATGAAATATGCGATGAAGGATTTTTTGAAAAATGTTGCTATTAAGGGAGTTTTGAAGCTAGACCTATAAGAATTGATATTTGATTTCTGGGTCAGAAATACAGAAATACGTGTTTAAGGATTTTTCGAAATTTAACTCTGTGGGTGTGAAACACTTGGTGAAAGCTGTTTTCTGGAGCGTATCACTATTAAAGTACTACTAAACTATTTTTAAAGCTGCATCTATGAACACTGGTATTTGATTTCTCGGTTACAAGTAAAGAACTATGTGTTTCAGTGTTTTTGGAAACTGAACCCTGCGGGGATGAAGTATGAGGTAAGATTTTTTATGAAAATATTTCATTATAAAAACCTTTTTAAAGCTAAATCGACGAAAAATGAAATTTGGCTTCCCAGTTAGGAACAAAAAATATTACATGTTTAACTGTTTTTGGAAATTCAACCCCTAGGTGGGTGAAGCAGGACATCAAAGTATTTATGGGAATATTTTATTGTGCAAGCGTTTTTGAAACTAACTATATTAAATTTTGTATTTGACTTCTCTGTTAGAAATAAAACATACACATGTCACTATTTTTGGAAGTTTAACCCCCATGGGGGAGAAACGTTTTATGAAAATATTTCATTGCAAAAGCATTTTTAAAGCTAAGTCTCTGAAAATTGATGTTAAGCTGCTCGGTTGGAAATGAAAAATACATGTTTCACTGTTTTTGGAAACTGATTCACTGACTCATCATTGCCCAGTGCAAACCGCCAAGGATAGAACCTTCACGTTTGGAGATGATGTGGACCTTGTACTGTAGGCTTCGCTTAAGAAGGGATTGTCCGAAATTCTACTCCTCAGGGCATTAAATAGTGGGTGAGAAGCTTTTTGCAAGTATGTCGCTATTAAGGGAATTTTGAAGCTAAAATTATGAGAACTGGTATTTTCTTTCTCAGTAAGAAAATAAAAAAAACCGTGTTTCAGCATTATTGCAAATTCAGCCACTAAGGTTGTAAAGTAGTGTGTGAAAGTTTTGTTAAAAAAAATGATTACTAAAGAACTACTAAAGGATATTCCAGGCTCCGTCTATGAGAACTGATATTTGAATTCTTGGTTAGAAATTAAAAAAGTCACGTGTTCCAGTGTTTCTGGAAATGGGGAATGAAAATTTTTAAGAAAAAATTTCGTTACATTAAAAAAATTTTAAAACTAAATTTATGAAAATTGGTATTTCACTTCTCGGTTAGATATAAAGACGTATTTGTCAGTTGATGAAATATCCCCACAAGAACGCCAAAGGTATGATAAACAAAAAATTTGGACTCCAGCTACCACAATCACTTTTTGCTCAGAGGCGCATTCGGAAAAGACCATGCTTGTATGGGCTTAAGAAGCGTGAAGATGTTGCAATTTGTGAGCAACATAAATATTATATTAAATAGAAAAAAGGTTTGCAGGTGATATAGTCTACAAAAGTGAAGTAACTGGAGCTGCGAGCTGTACAGTGACTGTCCTGACGATAGTATGAAAGACGAATAGTGTTAGAAATTGAATGCTTTACATTTGTGGCCGGATTTGGAAACAAACTGGTCGTTAGAAATTTGAAAGCAAGTCTTCAGAGTGAAGCTTTAGGTTACTGAAACTCTATCAGACATTGGCGGCACGCTAGCGATCCTCGCCTGCAACTAACTTGGAGTCATTCCAAAATCTTTCTGAATCCCTCAGATCATCTGCTCACAGACTGACCCTGTTGGCATCGTAGGCCGGCGGAGAAGAAGTCTGATGGTGAAGGCTCTCAGAGATGAAGAAGTCGAAGAGTCGAATGCCGAAAGTCGGAAGTGGAATGAATTTGTACCAACTGATTCTGAAAAAGAAAACTCGCACATATCAGTCCTGCGTTCTTTAAACTGTTCATATTGGTTAGGCTGCGAATTTTCCGTGTGCCGACCAGTAAAAAGATTCATTAAAGGATGCAGATCCTCTTCCCTGAGCTTTTCTTCAAGCGGTGTACCAGTTACGTGCTTTCTGCCATTCAATACCGAAGAAACGTATCTCACTCTCTCTTTCTTTCTGTGACCAGGGCAGTAGCACCTCGGCACTATAATAGATTTTCTCTCTCTGACTTTCTGTTTATTCACATTAGCCAATCCTGGAAGTTCTTTTACTCTGTGAACATTACGTTTTTGTGGACCCAACTTTCGGCGGAGTCCCATGTTTACAAAGAGGTCACAATCTATTCGCTCTCACTCCACTTTCTAGATGTTATCTGTGGCGTCCGGTGCGTTCCAAAATAGCACAAATTTCTGCGATTTGCTCACAATAGTGCGGTTGTTGGCTCATGCTGAAAACAACGTTTTTCTTCTTTCAACCATCGAGTCGTAAAACAGTAGCTGCCTGAGACCTTATGCCACGACGGATCGTATCTATGTTATCTGTGGGGCGCCCGGAGTCCAGTTGCGTCAACTGAAAAGTAAAGTCTGGTCAAGAATGTGGCACTGACCTGTGACTCATTCAATGCACCCTTGTGAGAATTCCCAACTGTGGTCCCTCTGCCCATCTGCAGCGCCTTGTTGCTCTCCTGAAGCCTGCCAGCTCATCCCAGTACACTTCCAAATGACTTCATACTTATCGGCACCGGGCAAATCAAAATAAAAATGTAAATTTGAGGTAATTAACTACCCACAATGATTGGTACCAATATAGATTTCGCTTCTCAGTCTTGATTAATTATTAAGATCTAAATGGTCTTTACGCTCTTATTTCATATTACTTACCAGACAGTTTTAGAAAAAAACTGTCGCGTAGCGTTATCCCTTCCTGCTGGTTTTTAAATTTATGTCGATGCGATTGTGCTCAGAACTTAGTAAAGCATCAGGAATTTAGGACCTCTGTGGCACTGGGATTACGTGCTCAGTTGAGCCACTGATCAAGATTTAGATACTGCCAAGTTTACATATACCACATTTTATTGTTAAATTCCTAATTAATGTACCACGCCATTACACATGCATGTTTTTACTTTTGCTGGTGTAAATCTGAGCCCGCATCTCGTGGTCGTGCGGTAGCGTTCTCGCTTCCCACGCCCGGGTTCCCGGGTTCGATTCCTGGCGGGGTCAGGGATTTTCTCTGCCTCGTGATGGCTGGGTGTTGTGTGCTGTCCTTAGGTTAGTTAGGTTTAAGTAGTTCTAAGTTCTAGGGGACTTATGACCACAGCAGTTGAGTCCCATAGTGCTCAGAGCCATTTTTTTTGTAAATCTGAGTCCTTCTTTATCAAGTGTGACATATATATTATTGTACCAGCTTATCCTCATCCAATCTTCTTTAAAACTGACGTTACAACTCAAGTTCACTTTATAAACGGTATGAAATTACGTTACTTGCTCAAACACACATTGATGGCTTGAACACGTCCATCCATTCCATTTTTTAAACATCGATTGATTCTCATTCTTTCTCCAAACAGCTTTTTATATTTATCTCATTTACTCTCTCATAAAACATGTATAAGATATAGCAGCATGAGAAATCTTTAAAATTTTGTAGCATCGCGTAATAAGATACACTCCTGGAAATTCAAATAAGAACACTGTGAATTCATTGTCCCAGGAAGGGGAAACTTTATTGACACATTCCTGGGGTCAGATACATCACATGATCACACTGACAGAACCACAGGCACATAGACACAGGCAACAGAGCATGCACAATGTCGCCACTAGTACAGTGTATATCCACCTTTCGCAGCAATGCAGGCTGCTATTCTCCCATGGAGACGATCGTAGAGATGCTGGATGTAGTCCTGTGGAACGGCTTGCCATGCCATTTCCACCTGGCGCCTCAGTTGGACCAGCGTTCGTGCTGGACGTGCAGACCGCGTGAGACGACGCTTCATCCAGTCCCAAACATGCTCAATGGGGGACAGATCCGGAGATCTTGCTGGCCAGGGTAGTTGACTTACACCTTCTAGAGCACGTTGGGTGGCACGGGATACATGCGGACGTGCATTGTCCTGTTGGAACAGCAAGTTCCCTTGCCTGTCTAGGAATGGTAGAACGATGGGTTCGATGACGGTTTGGATGTACCGTGCACTATTCAGTGTCCCCTCGACGATCACCAGTGGTGTACGGCCAGTGTAGGAGATCGCTCCCCACACCATGATGCCGGGTGTTGGCCCTGTGTGCCTCGGTCGTATGCAGTCCTGATTGTGGCGCTCACCTGCACGGCGCCAAACACGCATACGACCATCATTGGCACCAAGGCAGAAGCGACTCTCATCGCTGAAGACGACACGTCTCCATTCGTCCCTCCATTCACGCCTGTCGCGACACCACTGGAGGCGGGCTGCACGATGTTGGGGCGTGAGCGGAAGACGGCCTAACGGTGTGCGGGACCGTAGCCCAGCTTCATGGAGACGGTTGCGAATGGTCCTCGCCGATACCCCAGGAGCAACAGTGTCCCTAATTTGCTGGGAAGTGGCGGTGCGGTCCCCTACGGCACTGCGTAGGATCCTACGGTCTTGGCGTGCATCCGTGCGTCGCTGCGGTCCGGTCCCAGGTCGACGGGCACGTGCACCTTCCGCCGACCACTGGCGACAACATCGATGTACTGTGGAGACCTCACGCCCCACGGGTTGAGCAATTCGGCGGTACGTCCACCCGGCCTCCCGCATGCCCACTATACGCCCTCGCTCAAAGTCCGTCAACTGCACATACGGTTCACGTCCACGCTGTCGCGGCATGCTACCAGTGTTAAAGACTGCGATGGAGCTCCGTGTGCCACGGCAAACTGGCTGACACTGACGGCGGCGGTGCACAAATGCTGCGCAGCTAGCGCCATTCGACGGCCAACACCGCGGTTCCTGGTGTGTCCGCTGTGCCGTGCGTGTGATCATTGCTTGTACAGCCCTCTCGCAGTGTCCGGAGCAAGTATGGTGGGTCTGACACACCGGTGTCAATGTGTTCTTTTTTCCATTTCCAGGAGTGTAGATGGTACAAGACACACAGAAGTCAAGGTATATATAGCAACATAAAATAATTCAAAATTCAAATAGATACATCATACAAGAGTGACTTAAAGGATATATAGACTAACAGGCCAACATCGAATATTGTAAGTTCAGCACAACCGTCAAATTCACATTTCTGTATACAAATTTCAATTGTGTCACTGTTTTTGAAATGAAGTACAAGTCTGTAAATAAACTTTCAATTGGTACGTTCAGTTTTAAATTATAGTTTAGTAGAGTTGAACGTTTCCACAGGAAGGTTCTCCACAAAAGATCATGATCATATACGAGACAATAAAATAATTCATTGATAATGTTCTTCTGTGAGACTTCCTGATCAGTCTCCGTTCCACAAAAAATATGAAGTACACAAAGTACAAAAAGTATTGCCCGTAAAGGGAATCACTCATAACTGACGTCGGTTTCAGGAACCGTGAGTTTTTCACGTGAGAATAGCTCTATCACAGTCTTGGTATGACCGGCACATGTTTAATATCAATTATCGCTGTTCATGGAAGTACATTTATTACATCGAAGGGATGTTTGACAAAAGGCGAACTGATTGAGATGCGAGACCGTCCTTAGAGTAATGATTTATCTTGATATGTTTGTCGCACACGTACATACAGAATTTGAAGTTCAGTTGTTCACAGTGTTGGTGACGTTAATTTGTCTATAGAAGTCGAAGGGTATGATCAGATCATAGGTGTGCACATAACATTTTTAAATGCAGGCGTTAGAGTAAGGTGAAACAGTGCCTCTTAACACTGAGGTGTTACTGTCCTTCTACGCTCAGCGTTATGGATTGTGACAAGTGTTAAAGTGAGGAAGCTGTCAGACGTCTGCTCTCACTCTACAAACAGTTCATTTGTCCATTCGGTATGAATCACAGTCTCATTCCTCCTTAAGAATGGAAACACAGTCTCCATTGTCTGGGTAACACGCAGAGGTTTGTTGACAGACTACATAAAGTTCCCCCTTGACATCATAAACAGTAACAGTGCACACAGATAAAGCGCTGCTGCCCCCCCCCCCCTCCCCTCTCATTTGGGTGACGGTGAAGCGCTGCAGGACATCCTGTGAAGCAGATGGGTAACTGTTGGTGTTTCGGCAGTCCCGTAAGGTGGCGGCTTGTGTCGTGAGCCTACCCTTCTCTGGTCAACAGGCAAGTACCGCAGTAAGTGGACGCCCCAGGAAGCGGATTCCAGTAACAGGCAGTGACCAAAACCAAGCACCTCAGCCGGCTAGCTTGCGCCTATTTTGAACGCTCCGGATGTGTAGGTAACAGCTGTTTGGCCGTGGTTCAATGTCTGTTCATTCTCTCGTTCCATCTGTCATCTGCATTTCATTCATACCTCTTTCCCTCGTGATTGTTGTGACCTTATAAAATTTTACAGGACACTCGTTAATAATACAATTCACATAAATACAAGTACAATCTGTGTGTACATTACTTTTGCAACAGTTGTTACTTTATAATGAATTGACTCAAGTATTAATTTTATTTTACATCAAGCTATGTCACAATTTCTTTCAGTGAGTTTACTCACACACTAATTTAAAGCTCATTTGTAAATCTGTAAATAATTATTAACTCTTATACTTTTACTAATTGATTCTTACAAAATTATATTACATTCTTACTAAGTCGTAACTTCTTGTAGTTTCTGGCTTTGCATTCTATTTTCTGGCAGTTCATTATATCCTAAGTTGTTAAAAACGTTCTACAAAATTTTTTTGGTTGCGATCTCAGGTGAGGCTGCGTTAGTTATTAGTTATTCACGCATTTATCTCTCTATTTTATGCACTAAAAGTATACCAGAGAGATACACCGATACTCAGGAGCCTTCTCTCAAATACCCGTGCATCGCTATATACGTAAGAGCCTTCATCTACACTACTGTGGCCGCATTGCAGTTACCCAATTTTCTTATACTTGTATTGTATTGTATGTTAACCGGGGACCTGGAAACGACGGAGAGGCTCCGTCCCCGCCGCAGCCGCAGTGGTCCACAACCCCACGACGACTACCGCAGTCCACTTTACCCTTCCGTCGCCCCACACCGAACTCAGGGTTATTGTGCGGTTCGGCCCCCGGTGGACCCCCCAGGGAACGTCTCACACCAGACGAGTGTAACCCCTATGTTTGCGTCGTAGAGTAATGGTGGTGTAAGCGTACGTGGAGAACTTGTTTGCGCAGCAATCGACGTCATAATGTAACTGAGGCGGAATAAGGGGAACCCGCCGCATTCGCCGAGGCAGATGGAAAGCCGCCTAAAAACCATCCACAGACTGGCCGATCGACTTACGACTACATAAAGTTTACAGTTCCATGACGTTACGTTGGAAAATTCGGTACGACCGACAAAATTGTAGAAAAATATATTCATAACTTTATCTCCCACTGTGATTGTCTCTCTTCTTTATAAAAGGTGGATCGTTCACAATTTTCTTTCCTCACACTCTTTACATGAAATCTGCTATGGCGTGAGCGCAGAAAGCTCTTCACCTTCCTAAGGTTCCCACCTTACGTTATCGAGTTAGCTTCGTTTTACTCGAATATGTCATCCCGTGGATCGTCTCCGCAGTCGTCATCAGATACCACTACATTCATCTTTTCGAATTAAATCTCTGTTCTGACCATGAGCACATCCGAACGTTCCATAACGCCTCAAGTCTCTTCATCTTTGCTCGTGTCCTCTTCCGGTACATTCCTCAAGCGTCGACAAAGCCTCTCAAGTCAAAGACCGGATAATCCCTTTCCTCTAAGTTTCTGCTTGTATGCTCTGCTTCTTTGTCTTCGGATCTGCTAGTCCACACATTTCCCCAACACGTTCTTTTTTTTTTTTTTTTGGTCATCAGTCTACTGACTGGTTTGATGCGGCCCGCCAAGAATTCCTTTCCTGTGCTAACCTCTTCATATCAGAGTAGCACTTTCAACCTACGTCCTCAATTATTTGCTTGACGTATTCCAATCTCTGTCTTCCTCTACGGTTTTTGCCCTCTACAGCTCCCTCTAGTACCATGGAAGTCATTCCCTCATGTCTTATCAGATGTCCTATCGTCCTGTCCCTTCTCCTTATCAGTGTTTTCCACATATTCCTTTCCTCTCCGATTCTGCGTAGAACCTCCTCATTCCTTACCTTATCAGTCCACCTAATTTTCAACATTCGTCTGTAGCACCACATCTCAAATGCTTCGATTCTCTTCTGTTCCGGTTTTCCCACAGTCCATGTTTCACTACCATACAATACTGTACTCCAGACGTACATCCTCACAAATTTCTTCCTCAAATTAAGGCCGGTATTTGATATTAGTAGACTTCTCTTAGCCAGAAATGCCTTTTTTGCCATAGCGAGTCTGCTTTTGATGTCCTCCTTGCTCCGTCCGTCATTGGTTATTTTACTGCCTAGGTAGCAGAATTCCTTAACTTCATTGACTTCGTGATCATCAATCCTGACGTTAAGTTTCTCGCTGTTCTCATTTCTACTACTTCTCATTACATTCGTCTTTCTCCGATTTACTCTCAGACCATACTGTGTACTCATTAGACTGTTCATTCCGTTCAGCAGATCATTTAATTCTTCTTAACTTTCACTCAGGATAGCAATGTCATCAGCGAATCGTATCATTGATATCCTTTCACCTTGTATTTTAATTCCACTCCTGAACCTTTCTTTTATATCCATCATTGCTTCCCCGAAGTACAGATTGAAGAGTAGGGGCGAAAGGCTACAGCCTTGTCTTACAACCTTCTTAATACGAGCACTTCGTTCTTGATCGTCCACTCTTATTATTCCCTCTTGTTTGTTGTACATATTGTATATGACCCGTCTCTCCCTGTAGCTTACCCCTACTTTTTTCAGAATCTCGAACAGCATGCACCATTTTATAATGTCGAACGCTTTTTCCAGGTCGACAAATCCTATGAAAGTGCCTTGATTTTTCTTTAGCCTTGCTTCCACTATTAGCCGTAACGTCAGAATTGCCTCTCTCGTCAGTTTTCCTAAATCCAAACTGATCGTCACCTAGCGCATTCTCAATTTTCTTATAATTCATTTATTCTCTTCAGGACGGCTGCTGCCGCAGCTAAGGTCACGTCTTCCGTTGAATACTGGCTTTCAAATGGCTCTGAGCACTATGGGACTTAACTTCTGAGGTCATCAGTCCCCTAGAACTTAGAACTAGTTAAACCTAACTAACCTAAGGTCATCACACACATCCATGCCCGAGGCAGGATTCGAACCTGCGACCGTAGCGATCGCGCGGTTCCAGATTGCAGCGCCAGAACCGCTCGTCCACTCCGGACGGCTTGGCTTTCTACTATCAAATTTGGAGCTACGCCTTCAGTTGCATCACCCGTTTCTGTGGTTACATCTGGACACAAAAAGTCCGACAAGTTCTCTGAATATCCTCACACGTTCTTGTTGATCTATCGTTAACTTCAACTGCGACTATTTTAGCTTGTTCCTCTTCATTCTCCTCTGGCATTCCTGATTCTCCTTTCTTGGGAAGCAGACCTAATGAATAGCTTATTTCTTCTCTGGATTTTGTTTTGTCCACGAATTTCAAATGTATCTACTCGTCATTTACTTTCAATGGCTGAAATCTCGCTTTAAAATGTGGTACAGCGTTGTAGAGTTTTAGAAAATCAAGTCCAAGTATAGCTTCTACTGTCAAATTTTTTGCTATCAAAAAAATTCCACTAAACATATGCAACTGACAGTCGAAATCCCCCTGTACCTCTTCTTTAATTTCCATGCAGTAGCCATACACCGCACCTCGTTCCTTTATGTCATATTTTTTAAGAGTAGGCACTGCTTCCAGTTGTCACGCAATTCATATAATGCTTTATCCAGCACCCATCCTTGGCTACCTTAATCCAATATGCGTTGCAGCTCTTTTCCCCTCATTGTCATGATTTTTTATTAAATACTTTTGCATCGTGTAACATTTTCTTTTAAGTCCTCACAATCCACGAATAATTCTGCTCGCAAACTGTGCGTTATTAACTGTGATGTCGGAGTGTCGAACGCTACTAAACTTCTCGGTGCGTTTTCTCGTTGCTCACATTTATGATTACTTTTTGTATCTGGTTCACACACTTCAACAATCTCTAGCCTCCTCTCTTGTTTATTATCTCGCCTCACATTATTTGGTCGGCCATCATATCTCCACTTTGGTCATTAGGCCAATAGTAACGTCTCCAGCGTTTGTTATCGTGTCTCCTAACCAAATATATTTCCATTCCTTCTTGGTGAGTGTCTCATTCCCCAGTTCTGATAGATTACTTGTTGATTTTCTGGTGGAAAATTATTTTGATCAAAATGCACTGGTCTCCTAGCTCCGTTGCTTCTTTTGTAGCCTACTTCGCGTAGTATCTGCTAGAATCTACAAATGTCGTGCGGGTTTTTGCCAACAATTCTAATTTCTTTTCTGAATTTGGTGCGAGAACTTCGTTAAGCAAATGTGTAGGAATTCCGTTGCTCCACACGGCGCATCTAAACTTTGTTTCCTCCATACCACTTCTTTGAAAAACTAAATAGGATTCGGTCAGCTCGACACTATGTAATTTTCTGTCATCACTATCTCAATCGGCATCTATTCTTGTGTTTCCTTCGACCAATAAACGGCAAGAAAACCGCGACTGGTACTGCTTTGCATGTACTCGCATTTTTGTCACTGCCTACTTTCTGATGTGGGTACATATGATCTTAAGTTTTAAAACCTGTGGCAGGATTTCGGTAATGGTTCAAGGAATTATTCAATATAAAGTTCGGGCGCAGGCAGTTCGCAGCGTTCTGAAATAATGAATAGTTTTGTACAGACACGAACTTCTTCATGATTTCTTCCTAGGCCTTGTCGCACGATGCAGTTTCTATGGTATTGGCGGTAATTACTGGTGGAATCGAATGTGACGTCACTCCCAGGATGTGACATAATCTTTCGGTAAGTTTTTGGTATCTCCTGTTCATTTCTGTTGCGTTCTTCCTCACTCTGGATCGTTACGTTCTCTCTTCCATTATTATTCGTTTCACCTTTTCTTCCATGAGTGCGTCAAACGTCTCCCTCTTCCTATGATTATTAGTGACCTGCACTTCCTTGAATGCACTAAATCTCTCATATCGGCTTGTTCAATTATGTTCATTGGCACTGTTCTCTGTGATCTTGCTTCATTATAAAACAATAGCTGCTCAACGGCAGTGGTTAGCACACCGACTTGCTCTACTAGTTTCCCCATCGTATTTTTCTCTGAGTTTACGTACTCCTCCCTTCATGAAGTAACTGCTTCAATATCTTAATTACTGGCGTCAATATTCCTCGCCTGGGTCTCCATATTCCTCGTATTGATGTTGACATCTTTCATCAATTCGCCTGTCGTCCCTTGATTGTTCTGCATTAGGGTATCTATTCCAGTACTTAATTCTTCCGCCTTATCATCGATCTTCTCGTCCAAACATTTCACCAGCTCTTTGCATTTCTTCATGTGATATGCCAGTTTCTGATGCGAGGCTCCTATTTGTTCGCCTAGCTTTTTGTTTACTTTTCTAAATTGCCTCTTATTTTCTTCAAATTGTGCATCTCTTTTTCCCCTCTTTTCTTCCGCTTTGTTCTCAAACTATTCGTATCGTAATTTTCTTCTTGAGTTTCTCTAAGGAGCTCTGCTATGTTATTACGCTGTTCTTTGTTTTTCTTAAGGGGAGGTTTACTATCTTTGGTCCGAAAAAGCATGTTCTTTGAGAATTGTTTTCTCGGAATGTGTTACAGATATTAGTGTCAAATTTGGTCAAATTGTTTATTGATATTTTCTCTACAAACTGGAATTTTTTCGACCGGAAATGTCGAAGAGAAAAGGCGGAAGTGCCGTTGGAACGAAACAAAATTTCGATGTAGATCTCCATGCGCGGTATGTCACAGGCCAGTCGCCTCGTCTGATATCAAATTTGAGTTGACGTTAGCGAAGTGTATAAAATTCTTTAGGAGTTGTACCTCGCTTAAGTTATTTGGACCATAGGAAAAAAAATGGCGACCATTTGAACAAAATAGGGTTTTTGTCATTGATGTTTCGACTTCGTAGGCCAAGTAAAAACATTTGTGGATGATGGATCGGAATAAAAGTGGTACAACTCCTTGACAATTTAGTTAGCTTCGTCAGAAACAAAGAATCATGCCAATCTGTTCAGTAGATTTGAAGTTACCATACCGCGCGATAAAAAAAAAAAAAGAAAACGCCATTTCGAGAGAAACGCGTTTGAAGCTTTGACTACATATAAATTCAATATTATGCAACATACGTTCAATCTGCTATTCCGGGTTCGTAAACTCATAGAGGGCGTTCTGCTCGATCTGGACCATCCTGCGCTGCTCCATGGCCGCTCGTACGGCCGGTGACAAGCGGTTATCGGCCGCTTGAATCCGGTGGTCGTCCGTATGCTTCGCAAATGGCGGCGAATAGAGTCCCAGGGTGACGTCCATCGTTGTCATGGTCTTCAGAAGTGCCGAATACTCTTCGTTGAAGCTGCTCACTGCCAGGAAAGCCGCAATCTCCACAGTCTTCGCACCAGAATGCAAATGCTTGGGGGCTAACTTCCAAACACATGAGTTCAAACTTTCATTTGAATTTTTTGTGTTTCCTCCCAAGCACCGGTACAATTACTCGTCCTCCGAAAGAAAAAAACTGGTGCTCTAAAAAGGCAGATTTCAGGCAGGTGCATTTTTTTGTTCAACCGCGAATAACAAATATTTCCGTTCCGTATTCGGAAAAATCGTTTCAGGGATGGATTCTAAACACCTTTAAGGATCCAAAAATGCAATTTTTAAAAAATCGATTTTTGGAACCAAAAGATAGTAAACCTCCCCTTTAAGAGTACTATATTTTCGTCTCGGATTTTCTTAACCTGTTAGTCATTCTTCTTAAACTGTTTGATAACAAAGCTCTGCAAGTCGAATACTGCAGTTGTGGCGGCGAGGGCTTCCGACCGCCATCACCCTGTTCTGCACTTCTGTGTCCTGTGATTTCTGAACTTTCCACTGTACGCAAGACTTCACTTTCTTCTGCTCCTCTAAGCTCTATTTCAGATACTTCGTCATTAGTTTGCTCTGGACCTTGGTCGTTATTCGTATTACTTTTGTTTTGCAATGCTACTTCACACTGATCACTAGTATCTAACTCCTGAATATTTTATTGCGGCGCCTCCATATCTAAACCACCGTCAAATGTTTCTAAGTTTTTTGAAACTCCCCCTTCTGTCTCCCTCATCCGTGCTAAACTTTTTGCCCTTGCTACAGTAACCTTCCGTATTCCATAACATACTTAGTAAATATGTCGGAGATAAAGAAGCTGCTTCAGCTGTATTTAATCTTTTTTATTATCAAATCACAACCGGTTTCGTATCACTGAAAACAACATCCTCAGGTGACATGTAACTAAATCGTAAGAGGTAAGTAGCGTGGAACATGAAGCCCAACATTCATTGTCAGACCAAACTAATAAATCGCTAAAGGACAGTACATCAATGAATCAGTATCAGCCAGACGTAGGGAACAAAGTGCAAACTGCTCAAAGCAACTTCAGCTCAAGTCTAAACGCATTCCCGAAAAATGAGACGCGACCGCATACTGTGAAAAACACGGCTAGCGCGTTTCGTGTTCTGGGAATGTCAATACACTGGAGTTTAGGCTCAGCCGATCATTGAGGTCTTGGATTTATATGCCTGTCTGATTTGATTCAATGAGGAAGCACCATTTACTTGCTCATTAGACGATCTGAGAACGAATGTTGGGTTACATGTTCCGGGCTACTTCGCTTTTATGACTTAGTCACATGTCACCTGAGGATGTGATTTTCAGTGCCACGAAACAGGTTGTGATCTGCTAATAAAAAAGATTAAATACAGGTGAAGCGTTTTCTTAATCCCCAAAATGATTGGTCACAGCTGCGAATGCTCTGACTACAAGGTTTTCTACACACGTACTAAACCTTAAACACATCTGACATTCAAGAAAAACTAATAAACCTGCCATAAAACTTTTCAGTGCCCACGCATACATTAAAATTCGATCCCCTAGTAGCATACAACGTATTACGTACACAAAGTAGATAAAATCTCCTCCAGAAGTGCGACAATGGCTTTTCAGCTGGACAACAATGGACATATACGAACCTCAACTTACCGAAAAAAATACACAAATGGTTACGCACCAGCAGCTTAAATGTAATTTTAGGTTCACTGAATTTAGTTATTTTTTAGATAGCAACGATAGCTGGATTTAGTTATTTTTTGAAGAGCAACGAAAGTCCTTCTGTCAAATTTAAACATCTCGGATGTAGCTGCAGTCACAGGATATTTAAAATCAACGAATGCTGAGCAGCAGTCGCCAAAAATGCAATGAGACATTGGTTTGTCTGACATGAATCTATTCTAATTGGTTCTGTTACCTGACATGAATTAATTAGACATCTCTAAAAATAATGAATTATGAATGTAATGATTGCTAAATGATACAAGAATCACAATTACATCAGTTCATTACGCTAAAGTGACTCATAAATCATCTAACAAGCGATGGCAGTTCTAAAGTAAAACACTAGCGGAGTTGACTGAAGGGTCTCTGGTGCGATTATAATAATCGCGTATAAAAGCGAAACACTTGCAGTTACAGAGTTGTATAGTGATTGTTGTTATGTTAGTATACAAGATAAATAGTACTAGAGAAAGGAATGGGTTGCATCTATGACCGAAGTTGAAAGGAAAGGTAATTCGAATCTCAAAGCAAGTCTCCAGAGGGAAGCTTCAGGTTATTTAAATTCTATTAAAATTACTTTATTGTTCTTACAGATCGCCTCACTGCCGTGGCTCGATCTCACCATATCAGTCTGTAGACGGAGGCTGAAGCGGCTGCAGAATCAGCCATTTGAGGGACACCAACGACCCTCGACTGCGGCCAAGTTCGATTCAGCCCGAAATCTGCTCATTTGCAATGGCTTGTTCTTTTCCCATTAGCAGTTTATGTTCTTATTCAGGGAATTTTGTTTTGTCAAATACTCCAGTTTGCATTATTTGCTTATAATTTGATCTCTTCCATTCACAATTTTCTTTTTCTTGTGCAATAGAGGTACTTAACGGGGAATAGTTTAAGTCTGTATGATGAATCTGTTCTTTTTCCTAAGACCCGCATAATAGTATTATCGGTATGTACCAGTCCTTATTCGGCAATATCTATTTTTGGCTGTGTTGTGGAGAATAGTGATGTAGACTGAGAAAAATATATTTATATCGCTTCAACATAACATTTCTATGCAATATTTACGTCATTTTTGTCAGAGTCTGCGTTAACAATTTCACATAGTTTACAGGTATATAATTAAAACGATGGTCAGAAAGAATATTGGTTATAATCAGTTTTCAGTCTTGATTATCTGCAAGTTTTATTTGTACACCAGTCAACTTTTATTTTTATTCAGCCAGTAGACAAACTGCGAAAAACTGTTTAAAAAAAAGGTTTCTCATAGATGCATACTAGAGCACTTTATAAATGCATATAAATTCGTTATATATCTTTATTCCATAACTGAATATCATCCATGTTCAACAGTCTATTCCAACTGTCTCATCACTGTTCACAATCACATTGCTGTTTTAATAGTAACCTTCTTGCACGTAGAAATCATGGTTTGATGGTAGGCAGTCACACATTTATTAAAATTTCCAGAAAATTTTGCGTTACATCTAGTTTCACAAGGTAATAGTCGTCTACAAGGAGTTGATACAATATACCAGTCACCAGATCCTCAGGTAACCACCATTTTAGCGACAGCCAATTGCACTTTACATGATGTGGCCAAAGCATTTGTATATTCTCTCGAAATGGTTTCCACAGTTCTGTCGCCAATTTTTTGCGATACACCTCTTGTTGTGACACTGTCATTTCGGTGTAGGACAAACGGTGTTTTCATCTTTTTGCTACAATACAATGTAATGAGCGCAATATTATCACAGAAGTCAATAATGGTTTTTGGTAGGCTAAACTAACAAAGGGGCCATTCCCATCATTTCGGTGTGAGTCACAGCCTATTTCGGATCCTGCTATTGTTTCACGTTTACAGAGTTCATTTGTAGCACACAGTATTAGCAAAATAAAAGTGTACTTGAATGTCAGCATGATAGAGAGTTGCTTTGTATTAATGAACAGTGTTTAATTCAAATTGGATTTTATTAGCAGGATAAATGTACGTTTTGCGGCTATCAGAGCTCACCAAATAAAAAAAGGATATAAATAACTTATTGTAATAGTCACTTTCAATAGCACACGACGAGCATGACAGGACGCTGAATTCAACAATCTTTCCATGAGATTGAGAAATCAGCATAGCAATACGATGAGTGCAAAAGCTTTTTGTAGTAGCACCACTTTATGTAGAGCTGGATGCTGCGTTGTTTAGGAGTGAGTAAAAATGAAACTATGAACTGTGTTAACCATTTGTAATTGATTGAAAAAATTTTAAATCATGTATAGATGTTTGTTGTAATGGATGGTGACTTCAGTGAACATCATTACAGTGACTGATAACAGAGCAAAATGGTAAGAATGTTGTTAGTGAAGGAAGACAATTGAACATTTCACTTATATGGAACAGATGTTTAAGTTTGTTAGTTCTACGAATTGTGAAGCAGAAGGCAGTGGCATCTGTGACTTAGACCCAACAATGCAGATTTCGATGCCAGCGTTTAGTGAGAAAATGGTAATAAGCATTCTTAGCAATGACTTAATGTTCCACATATTGCAAAAAATTAAAAACTTTCATCAAGATATTAAAAGAGCAATGTAGGACGGTTACAATAAATAATGGGATGCAATCGGTAGCTGCGAATCTAGGTCATTCGATAATTCGTGTGAAGAAACTCATGAAGAACTCTGAAATTATTTTCTGGCCAAACTTAATTGACTCAAACAGAAATTCAAAATACCAAGACACACATTACCGAACAAATTGAACAAACGAGAAAGATGATTAATGAGGCTCATGATAAAATTTGTTGAAATTTATTCCTGAAATTAAACTTAACTGGAATCGGTACATATGTAGTATCTAAAGCGGTATATGAAAATTTGTGTGTGACCGGGTCTAGAACCCGGATTTCCCTCTTATTGTGAGCGGTCGCCTCAGCATTTAAGCTATCCGAGCACTCTCCCTGGACAGACCTAAAGTTACAAATGTCACACACCAATCTATTTCTTCTCATAGGTTATTAAGGGGCTCCGGAAAGGCTCAAAATCATGAAAAGTTCAACTTTTACTTTTTTGCGTTTTCTGAATCTGCAGACTATTACCTTTTAATGGATATATAATTTATTCAATTCCGAAGACTACAACTATTTTTAAATTTTTTTTTGAAATGTGTTCTACATGGGCGTGACCCACTGTGGCGCTGTTAAACTGCTGTCAAATGGTGTTATTATTAACGTCCGTGTTCATCAGGTACATTTTAGTGATGTGAGATAAAGTATGTGTTGTGGCTAACCTGTAATGGTTCAATGTATATCGCTGGTGTGATTGTCAATTGTTTCATGTTTATTTACTCTGTCGTTATCTCGAAAATATTCGTAATTAATTCTGTTTCTTGAGTCTCTGTTTTGTTGAAGTATAATAATGAGTAAAAGTAAAGTTGCTGTTGCGACTTTCAATGATGGCAACATTGTAAGGTGCAAGGTATTTAGACATATGGGAATGAAGATAGGTTCTAACATGGTACGAGCGATGCTTGCTTTAGACAAGGAACGCCTTCGGGCTGCAGACAGGGCTGTAAAGAGTCTAGAAATACAAGCAAGAGTAAACAGGAGGAGGAACAAGAGGAAGCTGGAGGAGGAGTTTGCAGAGGATGAAGATAATCCATCCTATGGACCTGGAAGGCACTAAAAAGTTAATCCAATCTTTGTCGCTCGATTCCCAAAACTTTTATTTTCTCATACTAATTACATGTTTTCTAAGGATCTTCCAAACATATTTGTTTCAAACTTTCCGTAAATGTTACACAGTACCTTCTGCATAATTTAACACAGCCTTTTTCAAAAAAAACTGTATATTTGTGAATATATAAATAAAAAAATTCAAAAAAATGTTGTGAATTTTCATTACAATTGAAAAAAAATCATCTTTAATAACTGAACTAAAATTTTGTAAAATCCCAGTGTTAAGTTGTAGCCCATATTCCAATAAATAATCTGTAAAAAGTTCAACTTCCTACCTCAAATACTTTGTGAGGAAATATGTAATTTATAAGCGTTATTTTAACATTGCAAGTATAGGGCGTTCCGGAGCCCCTTAATTCATTTACCCACACTCTCACATCTCGTGCTTCCCTTGCATGTTTTTAGAATCAAGACAATGAGAAGTCATAAACTATCGTTCTCGTTTTCATCACAGGCTCGTCTTAGCCTCATATATATATTTATATTTGATGACAGTTTCAAAGATTAAAATTTGTTTTTTAACTGAAACTTAAGTGTAATAGTTATAGATGTACTACCTAAAGCGATAGGTTAATTTCGTGGCCTTGATTCTAAAAACTAGCAAGGTACTCAGGAGATGTGCAATTGTGGGTAAACGGAGTCATAAGCTATGAGAAAAAACAGATACATATGTGACATCACGAGTCGGTCCAGGGAGCGTGCTTGGGTAGCCTAAGTGACAAAACGACAGGTCGCGATAAACGGGAAATCCGGCTTTCTGTCCCGCTCTGGCACAAGTTTTCATATGTCGCTTTAGGTAGCGATACCTATTACATTTAAGGTTAACTTCAGGAATAAATATCAATATTTGAAAATATTTGAAATTATAGTCCATCGTCAGATATAAATAGAAAATTAGATGAAATTTTTGTCCAAGATAGCGAAATTGCGCTGGCCAAGAGTGTCTGAACTGGAACAAAAGAATGATTACCGTGTTAATTGGTGGCGTTCAGACACAATATAATGAGATGGATAGCGAGGCAGACAAAATTGGTCGGAAAGTCAGAACGCAAAAAGCGATTGAGTGACTTAAACAAGAAGTTTGTACGGGAAGAGATTGATACAGCACTACAGAACTATGTGTAATAAATCGTAAGATTATTAACGTGTCCCCGTAGTTGTAGAGAATTGAATGAGTGCAAGATATTTCCAAGAATACCAACCGAACGTGGGTACTGCTCGCTGCATCTGTGGCATTCGATAAGCCACACGTGCCTTCCAGCTTGTGTCAAATGGTGAACACCTCAGGATGCTCAGCGTTGGCCTCCTGGCTGCGGGCTTGACGAACGTTGGTTCACTGAGCTGCGGCTGGTAAGCTGGGGCTGTAGTCTCTAACCGTAAGCTCTGGGCATGCTTCAGCGACCGTCATGCGGCACAGCGGTGGAAAGTTGTGTGTCAAAAGGACCTAGGATCTTGGCTTAGCCGCCCGCGTTGCGAGGATGGTCAAAATCTCGTAACAAAACCCTCAATCCCTAGGTGTGCTGCCGGCCTATGGAATATATGGCTAGTGAAGCAGAACAGTCATTAGCAGCCAGCCTCTGAGGAACCTGACGCACCGGAGTTATATAAGGTTTACGCAGACTTGTGGGGCTCTGTCTAAATGGATCTTTATTTCCCTAGCTGCTGGTGGCACTAAGATGAAACCTTCAAGCTTAATCTCACGAACTTCCAGCGGAAAGGATGTACCACTGGCGGATATCAACACTCTGTCTTACAAGAGACATCGTGTAGCCAGTCCTCGTGACGCAGGGATTGTTCAGAGTACTTCAGGTTATTATAACAGAAAAGGTGCTGGTGGCCAGAGTATGTTTCTAACAGTTAAAAGGAAAGGTGGAAGTTTCATCTTTCTCTATTCAATAGGATTTATAAGGCATTGCTTGAATTTTAAAATCTGTCAAGCGATTGCGTAGTGGGACAATGTTGGTAGAAACGTCTAACCCAACAAATAAAGAACTTCCACAAAGCTAAATGCCTCAGGAAATACACAATTGAGTCATACAGAGATCTGGCAGATATTCCTATAGAGGAAATGAAAGCTAAGTGCGCCAAAGAAGGCATTGTTGGTGGGCAACGTGTAACAAAAAGGGTGGATCGCGAACTGATCAAATCAGACACGTTTATATTTACTTTCAACGGCACAAAACTGCCAGAGCATACAAAGGCAAGATTCGTTCGCTTAAACCCAATGCCGCCCGCGGTGGCCGAGCGGTTCTAGACGCTTCAGTCCAGAACCGCGTGACTGCTACGGTCGCAGGTTCGAATCCTGCCTTGGGCATGGATGTGTGTGGTGTCCTTAGGTTAGTTAGGTTTCAGTAGTTCTAAGTTCTAGGGGACTGATGACCTCAGATGTTAAGGCCCATATGCTCAGAGCCATTTGAACCATTTTTGAACCAAACCCAATGTTTTAAATGCCATCGCTTTGCGCACTCTACCATCAGTAGTAACAAAGAAGCCACTTAGGGCAAATGGGATAAAGCCACTCGCAAAGGAATCGGTTCATCCCCTCCAAAGTGTGTCAATAGCTCTGGGGATCACCCCGTCTGAATTAGGTAGTTGAAGAACAAAAGATTCAGCAGCTCAGAACAACGACGCTTATCTTATATGGTGAAGCCAAGAAAATCTATAAGGCCTTGCAGCCTGCGACGTTCATTACATTTTTCACTTCAGCTCTTAAAAAGTCTCTTCCGGAAACTGATGCCTACAAACAAACGGATGCTGCTGGTCACAGCACTAGTACATGTGACTGTAAATGCCCTCGTAAAGCTACTATTATTTCAGAGGCCACACGGCCCTCCCCCTCCAAGAACGTCAGTAAAAGCAACAGTTTTAGAGCTCATAGTACTTCCAGAGTCTCGTAAACACACTGGCACTGCTACTACCACAGCTTTAGAGCCAGTGGAATGTCAAGTCTGGTTCTGTCACCCCAAGACTGGACCTCATCCATTATGGGCACCCCATACCAGTGAAGAGACAGGATGCAAGTACAACCCCCAAGGTAAGTAGCTCCATGGACTCAGATCTCATGTGGAGCAAATGAAATTCCTTGCGCAGGCACACCCCCTGTGCTTGTGTTCACAAGAAACACATTTCGAAGCCACTGATACATCTGTGTTAAGGGGCTATATCCTCCACTGCAAGGATGATCAGATTGGGAAAAGTCAAAGCGGGGGTTGCTGTGTTTGTGAGTAATGTGCACCACTGGTCTGCTCTCTCCGTGGTTACTGACCAACAAACAGCAGCCATTGAAGTTCATGCAGGTCAAAAAATCACTATCTGCTCACAGTATTTACCACAACAGTATGCTGTAGGGGTGGGAAAAACTGACCAGTTAAAGTCGATACCAGTCTTTTAGTTCTGAATACTTGGTATTTTTCGGTATTTGCTTTGTCTCGATTATAACAGATCTTTTTTCAGTTTTTATTCTTAACCGAGGAATAAAGCGATATATCAAGAAGCCATAGCTGCAGTATTAACATATTTCGTTTTTAAATCAATCTTTTTTTAAAAGAGGAGCAATTTTTATTCATAAAATCTGCATTGCTTTGAAATATTGCTTTCTAGAAAAGGAGAAAACCGATCAGTACTATTTTAATAACAATGCCGACAAAAACGAGCAACAGATACATGGCTTAAGAATTGGAATATCATAGCTGAGACAATAATGATCCTGATGCGTGTGTCGAGGCTTAAGTTATGCGTGTACGTGCAGTGTGCAAGTGGATGTCAAAGACCAGGCAACTCCCTTACCACTGTAAAGATTTCGATCTACTGTCGATTACCTGACCCTGCTAGAGGCGGCTATGCAGCAGGCTTCCCTGCAGAACCATCACTGTATCGGTACATTCTTTAATTTCAGTAAGACGTGCGACACCACTTGGAGACAGAATATTCTAGGTCAGCTCCACCAGTGGGCATTTTGTGGCCACCTACTCATCTTCGTGCTGTCCTTCCTGCCCAAGCGCTTTGTTAGGTCCCGAGTTGATTACGTGCTGCCATATCGCGTTCAACATGTGAATGGTATTCCACAGGGCGTTGTTCGTAGTGTCACCTTCTTTGACACAGCTACCAACAACGATGCGGTGTGCTATGCAACGCTCTTAATTTTTGGACGATTTTGTAGTTTTCCGTTGCATCAGCGACTCGTCAGTTGCACCTCACACAGCTGAAGTAAGAGCAGTGGGGTGCAAAAACGGTTTTAGAACATCTGAACAATTGTAACACAACCTTCCGTGATGTGAGGTAGTCTGACTGGGCAGAATATCATTGGTGAGAGGGTGGTTTTCTTTTATCTCAGGTTGCTTTATATCTGTTTCTCGAACTTTCTTCTTTTTAATCACAATACTTCCAACTGATTTCGTAAGGGCACTGATAACCTCATCGTTGAACACCCCTAACAAACAAACAAACAAACAAACAAACACACACACACACACACACACACACACACACACACACACACACACACCACAACACACAGATGACCCCAAACAATGTGTCCACGTCATAGCTTTCATGTAACAGTTCAAAATTTATCTCTGGACATAACACAAAAAAGAAAAAAGATAGATATGTGCACTAGCCACATAAAAATCAAAGCACTTGTATCAGCATAACCGAAAGCACTTTAGTAGCATTATTAAACAAATTTGGTCTCGTGGAAAATAATAGGACATCAAATCAAAAGTTATTACACTGCCGAATTACGCAAGACATCATGGTACTATGGGAGAGTGTAAGTATAAATAATGAGATGACAATGCGTACTTCGACGATCTTTAACTCCTGTGGAGGTTGCAGATGTGGTCGCTTCTTTGGCGTTTCCATTCACTCCTGAGCTGCAGCTGCACGCAGCCCACTCCGGTTGACACTCCCTACCAGTAACAGCAGGCCACTGCAGTGTAAATGTGCACCGTAGGGTTAAAGAGGAAGAATGAATGTTAATTCTGACACAAAAGTTACCACTCATGGTACGCAAAACGTTGGCACTCGTACCGTATTTGAATATGGAGCAGGTGCGTTTAACGATCGACTGAACTGAAATCCTCGCAGGAGAACGAGAACAACGAACAATTATCAAAACCATAAAACTGGCCCACCCTGAAGAGAATTCCAAAATCACAGACGACAAGTCGACAGCATGCAAATAAGCGACAAATGTTGTCCGCTGAATATGTTTATTCCAAATCATCAACCAAAGAGAACACCCTATCCATGAAACAGTGCATAGAATCGATCTCCTGAACGTGGAGCCGCAGTCGTAATCCATGTGAGCGCGTGACGGTAAACTAAATATTGTTTCGGAAACGGCCTACTCCGAAACAAATACTGAGGGAAATGGGCCAGAAATCATGAAGAATGGCTTTAAATGCGAACGTACGATAGACGTTGTAAGAGGTATGTGCTGCCTGCGATATGTAAGCTATAAGAGAATCTGAGACCAAAGAGCAGTGTTGACTGCAGTACGAACTGTGTAGCAGTAGCAGTAAGTTGTTGCTAGCGAGCAGTCGCCTGTCTGCTCTGGTCTGGTGTATCATTGTTGGCTGGGCCGGTCGCGGTGCAGCGATGCCGGAACCTGAGTATTATTGTATAAGGTAAAAAGCAGCCTCGCGCATATCTAGTAATGTTATGCAAAGTGCCATGTAAATCTTTTAAAAAATGTCCTAATAATAATCTTCGTGATATAAAGTAATTTCTAAAAAAAACATTCATTTCAATTTAAAGAATTCACTAATTTCTTCAATCCATGATCATTCCTATTGTTGCAAAAGAAAAATCAGTTGCTTCCTTTTATAAATGACAAATCTATCGGCCAGCATTGCACAGAGCTGTCCCGGAAAATTTTTATATAAGAGCAGATATATTCGCCGTTTTTATTGAGGTAAGAATTTTTCCTTTTTTATTCAGAATGATCTCACAGGGCCATGACGCAGCGCTGCTGTCGTCCAAATTCTACCAGGTTACTGAATTTATTTTTTATTACGAGGGCCGGCCGGAGTGGCCGAGCGGTTAAAGGCGCTACAGTCTGGAACCGCACGACCGCTACGGTCGCAGGTTCGAATCCTGCCTCGGGCATGGATGTGTGTGATGTCCTTAGGTTAGTTAGGTTTAAGTAGTTCTAAGTTCTAGGGGACTTATGACCACAGCAGTTGAGTCCCATAGTGCTCAGAGCCATTTGAACCATTTTATTACGAGGTTTAGGAATTTTTCTGTTTCGAGCTTACATTAAATGGGAAACAAATTTTGTGTGGAGGTTAAATGTGAATGAATTTCTGTAGGGAGGTTACAAATGTGAAAGGAATGAATTTTGTGGGGACGTTACACTTAAATTAGAATCATTAACCCAATAATATTCATTTTATTATTTTTTGTGGATAGGTTACAACGTGAAGGAAGATCTATATAGAGACGAAGAGGAGGTTCACACTGAAATTTGTAGACGTTGAGATGTGCAGAAAACATATAGACGCTTAGTGGATTCAGCGAGTGAGACGAGAGTTATGACGGAAATGTAATTTTCACAACTGAATAATCTGGTTTCCTTCCCTCCATTTCCTGTTAACTGCACAAATAGTGTCATTTTGTAGGTAATCGAAGCAAATACCGTCAAAGTTCAGGCAATATTAAAGTTCAGAATTCAAGAAGATGAGTACGAGCAGAGTGTATTGATTGTTGCTTCGCTTAACGTTATTTGGTTCTCCGTATTGTTGACTGAGAGAGATGAAATATAATGTAAATTTTGAAGGGAAGCATCGCCATGTGAAATTAAATAATGGAGAGATTTGAACAATTGTTTCATTGCATTCGTTTTTTTTTCACTCCTAGGAGTGGAGCAGGCTGTTCGATGTCCGGTCCAATAAGAGTTGCGGTTCTGTTCAGCCAATTATCAGACGAATTCATTGTGGGGTAAGCGGGGAATCGCAGCTCTGAATAAAGGGTCCAAATGGCTCTGAGCACTGTGGGACTCAACATATGAGGTCATCAGTTCCCTAGAACTTAGAACTACTTAAACCTAACTAACCTAAGGACATCACACACATCGATGTCTGAGGCAGGATTCGAACCTGCGACCGTAGCGGTCGCGCGGTTCCACTGAATAATGGGAGGGGGCTTACTAGTTCCGGCCTACACCTTATAACCAGCGGGGGCCTCCCGGAGGCATTGGGCAGAGCTGAGGGAGCTGAAACCACATTAATTTATTTCTAGGATATCATCCTTTGTTGAGGATAATTTTCATCCAAAATTTAAAGCGATGTGTGGGTTTGCTGTGTGTGTTATTCAATGGGGAATTTGCAGTTGTAAATAATTCAGAGGAATATACTGAACTGCGAGAGAATAATGATGACGAAGATGATCTGAATAATATTAAAAAGAAGACACAGGCGTTAGTGGACCTACCTGCAGCTAAATGGAAAGAACTGATAGTAGGATTAAGATGTTACACAGATCTGTTCTGAAGAGCATCTGTTTTGATCAAAATGTGCACTTGCAAAACGAAGGTCAAGGTTAATAAACCATTTTGTAGTAATTCTTAGCCTATCTTTGGTCAACAGAGAAGCAGCCCATAAGGCACTGAAAAGGATTCTGGACAATCAGATAACTGAACGTTTAGATAGCGAGTATTCTAACATGATCCACACAATAACAGAGAAGGAGGGCACTATATTGCCAGACCTCCGTACGTTGAGTTACGGTGTACTGGATTGTCCGCTACGATGTGCGTGTCCAGAGGTTGCTTGTACTGGTCCCTGTGAGCTCACCTGAAGTGTGGCAGTCTGTCGACAGCGCTGCCACGCTCAAGCTGCAAGGAAACTTGGCCGAGGCCGTTAGTCGGTGAAAGACTACCAAGAAGGAACAACGAGGGAGCAACAGAGACAGGTGGAAACGGTATGGACAGAAGTGTAAGTTCGCTGGTCTGCAGTGGGGCAATGTGGTGGGGATCCGAGCATTAGGTAGCAGCTAACAGAACTTGTCAGTACACGCACATTGCTTCCTGTTCTGGGTGGGCACGATACACATGTGGTGTGAGCTCTTCAGCAGCGGTGCTGATGGGTAGTTGGCGAAACATCAGTTATACACTCACTTGCATTTTGTCTGTGTTTCACTCTCAAGCTACGCTAGCAGTTGAAGATATCTACATTTTTTTTCTGTTTACTATTGTTCTAACGCCGAAATCACTTCAAGGTCTATGTGGGTTTGGCTGAATTACGATTTAATTGTTGAATATTTATCTGAATTACACCGTGGAGTCGTGCTTTGCTGGCAGCAGGAGAGATACAGAGTGGCGCAAATGAAAATGACCCGGAGCAGTGAGTCCCACTGGACGTGAATGCATGCGCACATATACGGCAGCATTATTGGAGGAGAAAAAGACCTATAGTAACTTCCAATATGATAGAGCAACTGTCCATATAGCCGGCGAAACCTTGGAGAGCACAGCCGCGCGGGGTAGCCGTGCGGTCGAGGGCACCTTGCCACGGTACGCGCGGCTACTCCGTCGGAGGTTCGAGTCCTCCCTCGGGCATGGGTGTGTATGTTGTCCTTAGCCTAAGTTAGTTTACTTTATATTAAGTAGCGTGTAAGCCTAGGGACCGATGACCTTAGGAGTTTGGTCCCATAGGAACTTACCACGAATTTCCAAATTTCTTGGAGAGCACATTTACACAATCCTCAAGCCTAACAAAGTTTTTAGCAGATGTCTCTCTCGTCGCGGCCCTACGTGACACCACAGGTCAAATGATCTATCAACGTGCGATTACTTTGTGTGGGGAGCCCTCTAGTTTAAGGTGCATCCCAAGAACTCTCATAGTCTTCCAGAACTGCAGAAGGATATTTTGGATGAGACTACAGCAGTTCCAGCAGCCCAACTTCGATCCTCCTTTAGCAATTTGCTGACCATGACCCTAAAGTGCCAAGATATGGACTATGGTCACTTTGAACACCTGCTGCTGACCAGGACCCTAAAGTGCCAAGATATGGACTATGGTCACATTGAACACCTGCTATAGTCAGGATAGTACTTTTCTTCCTTCCCTCTGCTGTGTTTCTTTGTACCCTGGAACTCTGTTCTCCGGGCCACTTGTATTTGCCCCTCCTTGCGTATTTCAGCTCCGGGCCGTATCGTAGAGTTCGCTATGAGACGAGTCCCAGAGTGTCGTTCACTGCGGAGTGCACGAAACACAGCGCATAAACAATGGACACGCCCGGTGTCCTATGGGTCGGAATACATACTTTGCGTTTTGGAATGTGTGGCTCGTTAGCCTTGTGTGGGCAAACGTGGCTGAAAATTTAGACTTTTGGACATTTAATTGTGTGAACCTCAAGTATATGGGTGCTGTACTTGAAAGAATGCTTTTCAACTAGGTACTCTAAGCTGGCGTCTGCCAGTTCTAACATCGCTTATCTGTAGTGCCTCAACTGTTGTTGGTAATCTGTTGGTAGGTGAACTGGTCGTAATTTATAAAGCTACCTCAAGCATGAATATAACTTTGTTGCATGCTAAGGAGTGCTACTATTTTAAATCAGTTCCCAGCTGACAGTGGGGGCTGATTTGACTAACTACATGTTCTTGTTAAATATAAGCCTTTGTAAGAGGTTTTATGTCCTATTTAAGATATTTGTCATCACCAGAGCGGGATAAGTGGGATAAGTGTAATTAATGTTTTAACATGTTGTTGTGTCCTGTGTCTAATACTGAACCGTTAGAGAGAAGGCTTTGAATAATGGTTTAGCTGATAAATGACACAGATGATTCGCTGTTGAGCTAAAAATATGGCGAATGTGAACCGAAACCAGTTGGATGTTTAAAACCAACCAGCTTGGCAAGACTGTCTGGAACATAAACCTGGAAGCACTGAACTTCGTTTAGGGAAACATCGTGTATTATCATCTTCTGTAATTACGAGGACGTGCTGAGAAATAGTGTCTCCGAATTTTTATAAGAAAACTCTTAAAGAGTTTTAAATAAAAGGAACGTTATTAACATTCTACATTTTCCAGAGGGCTCCGAATTATATAAAGCCAGCCGCTGTGGCCGAACGGCTCTAGGCGCTTCAGTCGGGAACCGCGCTGCTGTTACGGTCGCAGGTTCGAATCCTGCCTGGGCATAAATGTGTGTGATGTCCTTAGTTTAGTTAGGTTTAAGTAGTTCTAGGTTTAGGGGACTGATGACCTCAGATGTTAAGTCACATATTGCTTAGAGCCTTGTTTTTATTTTATAACATGTAACACGGTGGTGTCACTTAGTTATATAGATGCGTGAGAAACAGCATGCTGTAATCGAGTTTCGAATTCGAAAAGTTCGTCCTCACATGCAGAAACGTGTGCTTCAAAATGACGATGCCTGACCACACATCTACAACAATCCGAGGCCTTGTCGTCGATCATTCCCCATACGGTTCCGACTTTTTCAATCCGATTTTCAACTGTTTCAGGAGCTTAAAGACCACCTTCGTGGACTCCTCTTTGATAGTGATGAAGCGGTGCAAGCAGACATGAGGTCGTGGCTCCGTCAACAAAATCAAACATTCTGCGGTGACGGTATCAAAAAACTGATTACTCGTTAGGAAAAATGTTTTCGTCTCCAGAGTGTCTGTTTTGAAAAATAAATGCGTAGGCATGAAGAATAAATGGGTGGAATGTTAATGATGCTTGTTTTATTTAAAAGACTCGAAAAATTCGGAGGCATTAATTTTCAGCACGCCCTCGTAATTGTATGTTCTGTGTATACATTTTGTATCTCTCTGGCTGTATTTTAAAAAGCTCTGCTTTTTCCACAGCTTCTTTTGTACTCTTTACAGGTTTGAGTGAAATATTTGTGAGCAATATTTTTACTGTAGTATTTTAACTTATTGTTGTTGGAACTGACAGTATGGGTTTTACTATTTGTCTTGTTATTTGAATAAATGTGCCACATTTGTAACTGATAACTTGGTCAGTTGGTCCTCGCCTTGTCTGCTTTTGTCCATTTCCGTCACACTAGTGTCTGCTTTTACACGACTTGTCTATGTTCCATCATAATGTATTCCTCTTTCTGAGTGGCTTATCTATTTCGTTCTGCCGTTAGTTAATTAGCAAAACTAAATTTTGCCTCAGGTTTTCTTGCACTAATTTTTTTTTCTTGTACTGACCTAGCTCCCAGCTACTCTACTCCGTTAAAGTCGTTTCTTGATTACCTTGTGCTCTATAATGTTACATTTAATTAAGGGTCAGCCATTTTCTCAAGTTGGCTTTTTATTTGAGATATTAAGTTCATGTGTTTTTGTTGTATCTCAGAACAAATAATCTTCCCCTATGTCTACATCTACATCTACACCCACACTCCACAAGCCACCTGACGGTGTGTGGCGGAGGGTACTTTGAGTACCTCTATCGGTTCTCCCTTCTCTTCCAGTCTCGTATTGTTCGCAGGAAGAAAGATTGTCGGTATGCCTCTCTGATTTTACCCTCATGGTTTCTTCGCGAGATATACGTAGGAGGGAGCAATATACTGCTTGACTCCTCGGTGAAGGTATTGTCTCGAAACTTCAACAAAAGCCCGTACCGGGCTACTGAGCATCTCTCTTGCAGAGTCTTCCACTGGAGTTTAACTATCATCTCCGTAACGCTTTCGTGATTACTAAATGATCCTGTAAAGAAGCGCGCTGCTCTCCGTTGGATCCTCTCTATCTCTTCTATCAACCCAATCTGGTACGGATCCCACACTGGTGAGTAGTATTCAAGCAGTGGGCGAACAAGTGTACTGTAACCTACTTCCTTTGTTTTCGGACTGCATTTCCTTAGGATTCTTCCAATGAATCTCAGTCTGGCATCTGCTTTGCCGATGATTAATTTTATATGGTCATTCCATTTTAAATCACTCCTAATGCCTACTCTCAGATAATTTATGAAATTAACTGCTTCCAGTTGCCGACCTGCCTAATGTAGCTAAATGATAAAGGATCTTTCTTTGTATGTATTCGCAGCACATTACACTTGTATTCATTGAGATTTAATTGACATTCCCTGCACCATGCGCCAATTCGTTGCAGATACTCCTGCATTTCAGTACAATTTTCCATTGCTGACATGCTCAGATTTGCTAGAATGAGTTATGAATAAATGTTTCTGAACATGACATGTGTTTAAGCCTACATGCCACTTACCACTCCCAACGAATCCTGTGTCACACCTATGGGCTGTATTTCGCCTCCATTGTCCCCATATTTAGGTCTGGATTTCCCGTCAGATAGATAATTCGTTATTAAGTAGTTGTGTGAGACAACCGTCTCGACACAATTAGTTAACTTGTACCGGAGTGAAACCATGCATCATTTATGGAGTTGCGAAAAGTGCGTGATGGTCAGTTCGCGTGCTTGCTTTGAGGACGAAATAGGTCAGGGCGCTAGCGGTTCCGTACCACAGCCAATAAAGGGGCCTTTTGAAAGTTTTGGTTTCGATAAAAGTGAAGCGAATTTCAAAGGAACATCGAAGAACTTGAAGTCTTGCATAACCAAAAAAGAATTTTGGCAGTCGTCAGAAGTTTGTGATGGAAGAGTTTACACAGGTGTCATAACAAGGAAATCCACTTCTGCGTGGCAAAGCAGTTTGCAACAGTAGCAGCTGCCTAAAACAGCGAAGAGACCACGGTCAGCAGCTAAAGCGATTAGGGTAGGTTTTTCTTCTCCTCTGCAAAATGTATTCGAGCTGATCGCGGCATATTATAGATCGATTTTTCATTTACTGTTAAAAATGCATTATGAATGTCATTGTTCATTTATTGAGAACTGTTTTGTGTATTGAATGTTCGCGTGCAGTTTCCCATTTTATCGCCCTCTTCTCGCGACAGCAACTGAACTTGACACCACAGTACTGGAACGCGAGAGCAGAGCTCCCAGTCTTTGCTGATGGCGCGTTGCGACAATGGCAGCTCCGTCAGAGCCTTACATATACTGCAGCTACCGACACTACTGCTTTATAACTGTTAGGTCACAATCATGAGGGTTATTCATTAGCAATGATATGTGATGAACAGAAGTTCAGGCTTTCCATCTGTTTCTTCTCCGCCGCGCCGGCCGCTGCGGCCGAGCGTTTCTTGGCGCTACAGTCTGGAACCGCGCGACCGCTACGGTCGCAGGTTCGAATCCTGCCTCGGGCATGGATGTACGTGATGTCCTTAGGTTAGTTAGGTTTAAGTAGTTCTAAGTTCTAGGGGACTGATGACCTCAGCAGGTAAGGGCTCAGAGCCATTCTTCTCCGCCGCAGTAGGTAAGGCGGTAAGCTGGCGTTATTGCGTAACAACAAGTAATAAAAAAAAAATTCTCTTGGAAATAGAGAAAGGTTGTATCCTTGAATGGTATGTGCGGCCAGATTTCTGTGCCTCTTCAACGTTGGCGCTCGCTTTAAAATATTCGAAAAAGCACTCTTTCTTTTAAATATTTCCCCACATGTCACTCCTGTTTCTAGCGATATATAACATTAGCACACAAAATAAAACCTGGCGTTTGAAAAATTCCAAGATACAAAAAATTGATGTTCATTGTGTGTTATAGACGTTGTAGACAGATTAGGAGCTCGAACTTTGGGGTGACTTACTATGAAGCAGGTAACAGGTGCTGCGTGTCGCTTGATGCAAGATGTTGCACAAAAACACATCAAAATAATTTGTGTTTTGACACAATATTTTTTCTGTAGTTCAATTCGTATTTGTGTGAATATAAAGAGTATGTAGTTAAAATCTTCTGGGTTATTAGACCGCGTCATGTTTCTTCTAAGATGATCGACGTTTCGACCCCTCTGCTGGGATCGTCCTCAGGATCTTCTGGTGTCCACTACTGCTAGAACAGAGAGGAGGAGCAATGGACAGTGTGTTCTAGCAGTGGTGGACGCCAGAAGATCCTGAGGAAGAGCCCAGCAGAGGGGTCGAAACATCGATCATTTTAGAAGAAACATGACGCGGCCTAATAACCCAGAAGATTTAAACTTCAATGCCAACGGCCACGAAAACCTGCAGACTTACATAAACAGTATGTGTTATGGTTTGATTTCCTAAATGATATTACGACTTATTTAATTGTTTTCGAAAATGTTAACTACATTGCCGACAATAGTTACAAACTTTAAATTTGCAGAAAATATTTGTTTTTGTATTAAGACGTCACCCTAAAGATAATTTGTGAATTATTTCAGAATTTTTCAAATTATTTCCAAAAACTTTATTCTAAGTTATTGAATCTTTAAACATGGTTTATTCAGTAACTTTCTCAGTTGTAATCATCTTGTATTTTCGGTTGACAAATTCAGAAAGTTTACCATATTTGATAATATAATCAATAACTAGCTGAGTACCGAGCATTGTCCACGTACATATTTATTCTAATCTTCTACTAGTTCACATCATTCCCCCTCCCTACGTCTATATCTCTTCCACCCCATTCTAAATCCACCTTCCCCTCCCCCTTCTCTCTGTCCATTTGCTCCTCCCTTCTCTCTGTCCATTACTCCTCCCCCTCTGCCTATCAGCCGGCCGATGTGGCCGAGCGGTTCAAGGCGCTTCAGTCTGGAACCGCGTGACCGCTACGGTCGCAGGTTCGAATCCTGCCTCGGGCATGGATGTGTGTGATGTCCTTAGGTTAGTTAGGTTTAAGTAGTTCTAAGTTCTAGGGGACTGATGACCTCAGATGTTAAGTCCCGTAGCGCTCAGAGCCATTTGAACCATTTTTTCTGTCTATCAGTTCCTTCCCCTCTATCCATTTCCTCTTTCCTCTCTCTCTACCCATCTACTGCTCCCTCCACTCTTCGTCCATCTCCTTCACCCGCTGTCTCTGTCCATTACTATAATTCCCATCTTTCTACCCATCCCCTCTCTTCCCTCGCTATGCCCTTCGCCGGCTCTCCAGTTCTCTCTCTCTCTGCCCATCTCTTCTTCTTCCCCCTCTCTATCCATCTTCTCCCCTTTACTTTTTCCGTCCATCTCCTCCTTTCCTTTTTTGCCTTTGTCAACATCCTCCTCCCCCTGTCTGTAGCCATCTCCTCCCATCCCTTTTCTTTCCATATTACCACTACTGCCCGAATACGAGGTTGCTAGTTCTTACCTCCACAGTATTTCTTTCCAGATATCAAGTGGTATGTAGGCCTATACTTTTATGGTACTTGCCATTGTTTACCGTAACGATCGGCCGGATATACTGCAAGTGGTTCCTTACTATAGGTTCATTAATTTTCGCAATTATCCGTCACATGATTCATGGTATCAAACTCAAGGTGAATGATTCCCAATACAGCTTCTAGCACCACCAATCACCAGCCCACATCATTGACATAACAGGCAGTCTGCATTTTTCACATTTGGTTAACGGTGAGTGATTCTTAAAAGCATCAGTACTTTTAGTAGGTTTCTATTATTTACTGTTACAGAACCTACGGACGTTACAAAAGGCGACGATTATTAAAGATTTTTACACATTTTAGCCATAAATTGTAATGGCTGCAATTATTTTCTACACTAAGTCTTATCACCCCAAGTGTTTGACATTTACCTACTGGAGCTTACGCCAGATTTACTGTTGACAACAGTCTGAAATGGATTGCCATTTTCGATTTACAGCTGAACTATGGGACGCGGTAGCTTCCCGACTGGTTAAGGTCCAACCATGAGAGTAATGTTTTTAAATTTTTTCACAGTTTTTCAGTTATGCACTTTCGACAAATATTTTTAAAAATTTTTGTAAAACGATTCTTTTCCCGTTTTGCAAAATTCTATTCTAAAAATTGCATTTTAATTAACAGTCCATCACCCGAGATTGCACATGCAATTGTGCGAAATGGTTAGTATTCGCAATAAAGGACTACACAACAGCTAAAGCGGCTTGAAGGATCTTTATTTACTGCAAATCCCATCAGTTTATAAGAACTTTTTAGTAAAATAAGAACACTTCGAACGTTCTTAAATATTAACAGTGTACGAAGTTTGTTTCCAGTCGGTCCAAGGGATTACGAGAAGCTTTTTACCCTTGGCCTTATCCACGTACACACTTCTCATATATTTAATACATTTCACACATATTTGTACACATAGTTCAACTTTATCTCTAGCGAATTTCGCCCTGCAGTTCAATGTATATGACGTCATATCTCCTGAACTATGTGTCGTACAATGGTATAAATTCGCAGGTATATTTATTGGTATATGTGAATACTGTCTGCAAAATGTGTCGCGAGTATAGTTACTAGTAAATAAGAAATAAATTAGAACGTCAAACCAAATGCGCCAGTTTTACTGCACAAACAGCGAAAATATAGTGAGCGATAAACTTTTCTCCTTTCATCATTTTGTGCGGGCTGTGAGCGAGAAAAATCTTAGAAAAGATGGAAACTAAGTGTAAAGTGTTAGAAACCATTAAGTTCTCTTGTTCTCAAATACTGGGCTAATATAGTCTGGGTAAATTCTGAGCCGTGTGTTACACTGCCTCAAGAGATATACGCAGTTTATCACTTTAATATTTGACTTATTGTATTAAACCTTTAATACAAATTGAGCCTCTTAACGAGTAGGCGATGATAGAACTTCGAATTTCTTAAATTTAGTCAATAATTATGTCAAATATTTAAAATAAACTTCTTTTTTCACTGGAAGCCGTTAGGTAGACAACTCTAAGTTGGTGATAAGTTTAGCCGTTTACTGATATACATGATGATACACGAAGTCAATATTCAGGGATATGACGGGAACCATCATTCGAACTTAAGAAGTATAGGAAATAGAGACTCTAAAAACATGTTCAGATGTGTCTCACAATAGCGAAGATTCACAAGTGTTCACAGCTCTTAAAGTATGGACTTGAGGTCCCATGTTTACTTACTGTACTTTATTTTTTTTTTTTTTTTTTTTTTGACCACACTACACATCTCTCAAAATATGGAAAGCAAAGAGGTAGCAATTGGAGAAATTTGGTTCACAATATGAATGATGAATAAGTGCTCGTAGCTGTTAACATTTGCATTTTAGATCTCATGTTTACCAGATTTCTTTGCTTCGAATGATCGTTCCTGTCGTACCCACGAATATTGACATTCCTCCTTCGTCCCCTTGCACATGATGTTAATTGGAGCGGAGGTATGGTATCTCTCCAGGTTCACTGGGGGGCAGTTCTCTGTCATAAATAAAATTTGCCACTTTAGCAAAGCGACTATACGCATTTCGTAGCTACTAGCCAGGTTGAGGACAGTATTTTCCATCTGTATGTGGTCAGATTCGCTACACTTGAACGCTTGAACGAGTCGACACATTCTCCACTAAACACTCGTTATAGTAAATTTTCATGTCACGAATGAGCCTGCGAAACTATTTTGAGTGACGTAACTGAAATTCATTACTTTCAAAAGGGTTCAAATGGCTCTAAGCACTATGGGACTTAACATCTGAGGTCATCAGTCCCCTAGAACGTAGAACTACTTAAACCTAACTAACCATAGGACATCACATACGTCCATGCCCGAGGCAGGATTCGAACCTGCGACCGTAGCAGCAGCGCGGTTCCGGACTGAAGGACCCAGAACCGGTTATGTATTACGTGGAGAATTGATTTCTTACGTCCGGAAGGACTTTTTAACAGACATATCTAGTGTTTCAGTGACATGCAACTGTGCCTTAGTTACAGACAGTTGCCTCTGGGTATTTAAATTCATTGCATGCTGCGCTGTGTGTCACATGCAATACGTAGCGGCTGATAAGCGGAACTTTACTTAGCGTAGAATCCACTTTGCGTCGCGAAACATCTACTTAACTTACCTGACAATAACTTGCATTAGCCGGCTGGGGTGGCCGAGCGGTTCTAGGCGCTACAGTGTGGAACCGCGCGACCGCTACGGTTGCAGGTTCGAATCCTGCCTCGGGCATGGATGTATGTGATGTCGTTAGGTTAGTTATGTTTAAGTAGTTCTAAGTTCTAGGGGACTGATCACCTCAGAAGTTAAGTCCCATAGTGCTCAGAGCCATTTTAACCAATAACTTGCATTAATATGGCTGTGCTAAGGAACGATCAAAGAAGTAGCTCTCAAATTCCAAAACGAGCAAGGTTACATTTCTCTTAAAAAATTCTTGGTTTAACTTTGCAAAATTCGTCAGCTTATTGGTATTTTTGAAACAATACAATGTATCCCTGAAAGTGTCATTAATAATTAAGAATTATGGCAAAAATAAGAATGTATCAGACCACCATCAAACCAATAGTCCTCTACGCAAGTGAGACATGGACACTGACAAAGAAAGCAGACAAAAAAAATCATCACTTTTGAAATTAAAGTACTGAGAAAAATATATGGACCAGTGAAAGAAAATGAACAGTGGAGAATAAGGAAAAACAGAGAACTCAGATAATTATACACACTGCCTGACGTCGTAGTGAGTGTGAAAATTAAGAGACTGAGATGGTACGGACATGTGAGAGTAGAGGGGAGAACACGGTAATAAAGGCTGTGATGGATGGAGAAGCGGAAGGAAAGAGACCACTGGGACGGCCGAGAATGAGATGGAAGGACAATACCATGGGATACATGCAGATACTGGGTCTGGGAGATGAAGATACAGATGACAGGAAGTGTGGAAGGCTGGACTGAGTGAGGCCAAGGACCGGCTGCGGTTTGTGTGGCCAGTATAAGTAAGTAAAGTCGATTCCAGTTCTAATTCTCTTCGAGTTGTGCAACAACTAGTTATATTTCAGCACAGTAGCTCAGGTATGAGCATGTCGGCAACTGGTAGCAGGTAATAAGTTTTGGGCTATTTACTAGTTGCCAACGACAGTGTGCCATTGGTCCTCATTGAGAAGATCGAAAAATAGTGTGTGTTTACAAACGTTAGCGAAACCACAATGAGCTATCAGAATGAAAGTCTTACGACAACGTCCCATAGTGTTCCAAACATACACTCCTGGAAATGGAAAAAAGAACACATTGACACCGGTGTGTCAGACCCACCATACTTGCTCCGGACACTGCGAGAGGGCTGTACAAGCAATGATCACACGCACGGCACAGCGGACACACCAGGAACCGCGGTGTTGGCCGTCGAATGGCGCTAGCTGCGCAGCATTTGTGCACCGCCGCCGTCAGTGTCAGCCAGTTTGCCGTGGCATACGGAGCTCCATCGCAGTCTTTAACACTGGTAGCATACCGCGACAGCGTGGACGTGAACCGTATGTGCAGTTGACGGACTTTGAGCGAGGGCGTATAGTGGGCATGCGGGAGGCCGGGTGGACGTACCGCCGAATTGGTCAACACGTGGGGCGTGAGGTCTCCACAGTACATCGATGTTGTCACCAGCGGTCGGCGGAAGGTGCACGTGCCCGTCGACCTGGGACCGGACCGCAGCGACGCACGGATGCACGCCAAGACCGTAGGATCCTACGCAGTGCCGTAGGGGACCACACCGCCACTTCCCAGCAAATTAGGGACACTGTTGCTCCTGGGGTATCGGCGAGGACCATTCGCAACCGTCTCCATGAAGCTGGGCTACGGTCCCGCACACCGTTAGGCCGTCTTCCGCTCACGCCCCAACATCGTGCAGCCCGCCTCCAGTGGTGTCGCGACAGGCGTGAATGGAGGGACGAATGGAGACGTGTCGTCTTCAGCGATGAGAGTCGCTTCTGCCTTGGTGCCAATGATGGTCGTATGCGTGTTTGGCGCCGTGCAGGTGAGCGCCACAATCAGGACTGCATACGACCGAGGCACACAGGGCCAACACCCAGCATCATGGTGTGGGGAGCGATCTCCTACACTGGCCGTACACCACTGGTGATCGTCGAGGGGACACTGAATAGTGCACGGTATATCCAAACCGTCATCGAACCCATCGTTCTACCATTCCTAGACCGGCAAGGGAACTTGCTGTTCCAACAGGACAATGCACGTCCGCATGTATCCCGTGCCACCCAACGTGCTCTAGAAGGTGTAAGTCAACTACCCTGGCCAACAAGATCTCCGGATCTGTCCCCCATTGAGCATGTTTAGGACTGGATGAAGCGTCGTCTCACGCGGTCTGCACGTCCAGCACGAACGCTGGTCCAACTGAGGAGCCAGGTGGAAATGGCGTGGCAAGCCGTTCCACAGGACTACATCCAGCATCTCTACGATCGTCTCCATGGGAGAATAGCAGCCTGCATTGCTGCGAAAGGTGGATATACACTGTACTAGTGCCGACATTGTGCATGCTCTGTTGCCTGTGTCTATGTGCCTGTGGTTCTGTCAGTGTGATCATGTGATGTATCTGACCCCAGGAATGTGTCAATGAAGTTTCCCCTTCCTGGGACAATGAATTCACGGTGTTCTTATTTCAATTTCCAGGAGTGTACCTCGAGACATCTTGTCCAGGGACAGACAGCAGTAATTCCTTCTTGAGCGATTGTGCAGGGTCTGTTATTGTATAGGACAGAGCACAGCTTATTCGGGTGCTTGTGTGGAATGGTTCATAGTTTCCTGTAAGCGGAATCGTCTTATTGTTATCTCATAAAACTCAGTTTCTTCAGGTTGTCCTCAGACGTAAATACAGCAGTGTTCAAGCATTTCAATTTCTTCCAATTTGTTAATTTCTGCTGAAGTGTTAGAGATGGAGATTCAGGAGTAAACATCCACACTGTGACGTGTCTTGTTATGGCCCATTAGATGTATAGGGCATTGTGGATGTTTCGCGGGTCTATACAGAGCACTAGATTCTGTTCTTTTACACAGCGGTCGCTATCCATCTTGTGGGTGTGTACCATCGAGCAATAATTTTGTTTCCTTATTCTTTACAGCCACCTTTTAACATGTGCATAGAGTAAATAAAGGTTTGTGATGGTACCGATTTCAAATACCAGGTAGCCATTGTGTAGGTTTCAATAACGGGGCTACAAAAGAGAAGCTGCAGTTGTTAATATAGCTGTTTGAGGTTACAATTTGATAGGTATGAGTTTTTCTAGGCTGTTATTTCGGCTTATCTGTCCCTTGTGAACGTGTGATCCAGCGGAACTGACAGATATGCAGGAGTAAAGCAGTGTTCCGACCATTTGTCACTACACATCACAAGCAGTGTGCCTATAAGGTTATTGGTTTCGAAGATGAAGGACACATACCCAGATTTTCATACAATTCGGCACAAGCCGGTTCTTCTGGCAAGTCACCATCATACCATTATGAGCATTTGTAAGCAGGCTTTCTGTGGTTTGAAAGTAGTGGCATTTGATGGCCAAGGCCAAGTCTCGGGCGCAAAACTAATGTCTGATCGTTTGTGCAGATGTTTATTAGGATTTTCTATAACACTGTGAGATTTGGCAGTGATAGTTACAAATACTAACCTCTCTCACGGCCGGTGTACTTGTTCCTGGAAGCATAAGAATCGATTAATAGGAGATAGTGGTTGCAACACAAGGTGAATGTGTGCGGTCAGTTATTTATGAGCATTTTTTGAAAACCGCATGGTGATGAGAGATATGGATGACGAGATAATTGAGTTCAAAAAAATCACTGAAATCAGAATTCGCGATAGTGCACGGAGGTTAGAGCCGACCATTGCCGAATGGTGGGGCGGCAGAGCTCCAAGGACGCCAAGGTATCACGCCTATGTTTAGAGCGTGTCGTCGTGAAGTTTTGTGGAAGACGGTATAAGAACACCAAGGGCGAAAACCAAAAGACAAAATATCTGAAGGCAGACATCCCTTACCAACAAGATCGTCGCTGTGTGCAAGACATGGACGACGAGAGAAAAAAATAGTCCATCCGAATAATACATTTTAGGAAAGCTAGAGTGAATGGAGAATTGCTTAAGAGATTGTTCCAGAAGAATTCCCACCAGAGGAACCAATGTAGGCCGTTACGATTTTGATATGCAAGTTATGGTAAAGTGGCTTGTCTGAGGTTACGGGGTGACGGATCATTGTTTAGGGAAAGATGTCTCAGGGCTTGGCTGATGTAGGACGTATGTCAAACGGCAGCCCGCGTTAGTTACATTGTAAGCTTTGTATTTCATCATTTGATGTTCCTTACGTGTGAATATGTACTGCCACGTAGGCAGTGATGAATCAAACTATTTTCGCTGGAGACAATGTCTACAGACTTAGTCAGAGATAGGTTAATTGAGAAAAGCTTATGGTACATCATATGTCATTATTCGGCCATAAGTAAGTAAGTTGGAGTGATGTTCATTATTTAGTTGTGTGCCATATCGGTGTTGCATAGAATGTTACTAATGGTATTCCGGTCGCAGCTGTGGGGTTAACGTCTTTTGTGTCTGGGAGAAACCGTGTGACTTATTGCTGGTATGAATCAAAACCAACCTGGGTTTTCATGTCTAGGTCCAACGTGACAGAGCAGCAAGGTAATTGTAAAGAGACGTCAGAATAGCTAATTAGATTGCGCAGAATTATCTTATCAATCAGAATTAGTTTCCATAGCGCAAGGTGCTTCCATTCTGTTGAGGCTATTGTCAGCTTTGCATAAATGTTGTGACGTATTTTTCGAAATAAATCGGCGCGAAAAATTCTTACTCAAACGACCACATGGGCTACCCACAAGGAGGGCTCGCTCGCCACCCAACGGCCAACTCCACCACCCACACGTTCACCGACTGCCGAACCACTGACTGACAACTGAACAACAACTGCCCCCCTGGCGAAGATGACCGCTCGCTTATACAGGCTCGGATGTCTACCCCCTCACCCCCTCCTGGCTATGCAAGTACCAATCTCACCAGTTAAGGTTACGAATTTTGACACATGCATCCCTCAACAGAAATAAGTACGCCATCGGAACTGCGCTAAAAAGTACATCTTATGTACTATGTTACGTTAATTTCTAGGATTATTCTATCGCCAGTAAATCAAGATTTAGTTTTTTTGCAAAATTTCGCCACTAAGCGCAAATTTATTTGTTTACATCTAAACTGCAAAATTTTAACATAGAACTGCATATAGCATTGTTTTTAGACGTAATCTATAGCGATCTAGACTTTGCACTGCTCAAAATCTTCAATCTATAATAATTAATTAATTATGGGCGATAAATGTTAATAATAATTTGCAAAGAATGAAAACTATTGCAAGTTAAGTGTATAGTATAACTTAACTAGTTTAAAATACGTGTGATACCACCGAAAATATTATATAGTGCCATTCTTTACATAATGAAATTTTATTGAATTTTATGAAGAATTTCCCATCAAACTTTGTTTATTGCTCTTTTCGAGCTTAATTATTTATTAATCTTAACATATGACTACTGCACTCGATCCGCTATGACGAGACGATTTTAATGAGTAAGTTGTTATTTACTATTGTTATTAATTTTTCAGTATTCGTGATGTTAAACAATTTTCAAGTTACTATAACTTTTGCGTCTCTTGACTTAAAATAAAGATCGATCTGTCGGAAAGTGCATACTGCTGACCACAATCCACTGCAGCATCGCTCTTCACCGTAAGTTATATAGTTTCTGCGTAATGTTCGAAAAACCAAACAATGCCCCAAGCTGCAGGCCACGTGGCCTCCCGGCGGCGGAGGCATCCCACCGACACGATGCAAATCTGGCGTGGGCGGGCCGTGCGCCTTCCGTGAATGACGCACCATGTCGCGCGCTCGCTCTCCACAAAGCAATCCTTGCACACAAGACCTATTCATCTAGTAACGAGGGTTTGTACCGTAACAATACCCCCACTAGCCAGTCATGCTAAATTAGTCATAGAATGTTAACAGTTTACTTGGCAATCAGGTCGACGGTGGCATCACCCTAAACTAAGTAAAATTCCCTATGTATTTTGTGCCCAACAAAAAGAAATATAGCTGTAAATAACCCCAATTCAAAAGAATCTATTTCCTTAACTGTGATTCTAAATTCGTGTCTTCTGTGTGTGTGTGTATAGTACAACAGGCCTGGCAAAGCAAAACAAACACAAACAAATTTAACAAAATCACAATAATTTTAATCAATTTTTTACACTTTGTCAGACCAGAAAAAACTTTCTTATTTTGTGCAGTAAATTATGCACATCACATTGTTTCCTATCAATCTATTCACTTTGGAACACGTCTCATTCATCAATTTGTTCCACAAGCACTATCACTTCTCAATGCCTAAAATGTCTTCCAGCGATGCCCCCAGACTAGATGTAGTGTCACAGATCTCTACTATGGAGTTATTTCCTGTCCCCCTACTAGCCAGTTTATGCAGCACTACCAGGGAACACACAAAATCCCCAATGAAAATCTCATATACACGAAAGTTTTCCCCGTTTACTATAGAGTGGTCCAGCCTAGACCCATCCTCATGCAATCCAAAGCTGACACAGTTAAGACAGAATTTCAGGGCAAACCAACACTAAGAAACAGGCTAGACCAACAGCTGTGTAGTTGTGCCCAACAATCTGTTCAATACTAGATTGGAAATGCCCACGTCATTGAGGCAGTACTGCTTGGTGACAAAGCCTCCTTAACCCAAAAAAAAAAAAAAAACTTTACTTGATTATTACAGACCATGAATTAAATTGCAGGGTTTCGCAATGTTTCCTCAAAAAATGATATAATCTACTTTTAAAAATCTCCATTAAATTCAGCTATAGACATTGTTAAAATTATCCTCTATTCATATCATCTAGCCCTGACTGAGATTAAAAGCAGCTAAATGAACTAACTTGCTGTGTTGATTACCCTAATATTCAGTCCACCAACTTGATCCCCACGCACCGAAGGAAGTTTGGTGAGTCTACATACAGAATCCAATGCAAAATATGTTACAGTTAACAATTACGCGCCCAAATTTCTCAAACAACATAAAACCTTGTGCTGGACTCCCCCCCCCCCCCCCCATGTGCCAAAAATTAAGCAGATTATACATATAAGCCCAACAGTTATTCAGATACCACAGCACATAATGTTTACTTTTCCAAAAATTCTTATTTCTAACCTACCTAAGATCTGTTCAAGTATTCTGATCAACACTATTGGGTCACAGTACTCACTCCTGCATTTTTCAGTCACCCCCAAACCTCCATGCATTTTATTTCTGACCTAACAGCATCTTTGTCTGTTATGGCAGTAGGACATGGCCCAACCTTAATAGGCTCATGAGGCTTCATCCTGAGTATATATTGAAAATTTACCACTCTCCCAGGTCTCTCTGAGAACATCTTTATTCTCTACCAGTAAATTATACAGCTCTTACCTCTCACTGTCACCAATACCCTCTGACTCATAGACCTTCCTTTTTATCTCCTCCTCAATCCCTACTTCACCCAACATGCACTGGACCATGTGCAAGCTTGCCACTAAATCATCACCTGTTGCATTTACAAATTTCGTCTCCTCTATACAACATTCAATTCCAATATCTGTCCCCAAGAGTTAATATTTGCCCTATACTGATTTAAAAAAATCGGTACCCAGAACCATATTTATACTTAAATTATGAATCACCAGGAATGGGTGACTAAACAAATCTCCTCCAATGTTTATATCTAACACAGCCTCCTTCCTCACTGGCTTGTAATTACCAATAGCATTTTTTATTCTAACCCATGTGATCGGGAATTCTACCATTTTGTCGTTCCTGATATACACTACTGGCCATTAAAATTGCTACACCAAGAAGAAATACAGATGATAAACGGGTATTCATTGGACAAATATATTATACTAGAACTGACATGTGATTACATTTTCACGAAATTTGGGTGCATAGATCCTGATAAATCAGTACTCACAACAACCACTTCTGGCCGTAATAACGGCCTTGATACGCCTGGGCATTGAGCCAAACAAAGCTCGGATGGCGTGTACAGGTACAGCTGCCCATGCAGCTTCAACACGATACCACAGTTCATCAAGAGTAGTGATTGGCGTATTGTGACGAGCCAGTTGTTCGGCCACCAATGACCAGACGTTTTCAGTTGGTGAGAGTTCTGGAGAATGTGCTGGCCAGGGCAGCAGTCGAACATTTTCATATCCAGAAAGGCCCGTACAAGACCTGCAACATGCGGTCGTGCTGAAATGTAGGGTTTCGCAGAGATCAAATGATGAGTGGAGCCACGGGTCGTAACACATCTGAAATGTAGCGTCCACTCTTCAAAGTGCCGTCAATACGAACAAGAGGTGACCGAGACGTGTAACCAATGGCACACCATACCATCACGCCGGGTGATACGGCAGTATGGCGATGAGGAATACACGCTTTCAATATGTGTTCACTGCGATGTCGCCAAACACGTATGCGACCATCATGATGCTGTAAACCGAAAAATGACGCTTTGCCATTCGTGTACCCAGGTTCGTCTTTGAGTACACCATCGCAGGCGCTCCTGTCTGTGATGCAGCGTCAAGGATGACCGCAGCCATGGTATCCGAGCTGATAGTCCATGCTGCTGGAAACGTCGTCGAACTGTTCGTGCAGACGGTTGTTGTCGTGCAAACGTCTCCATCTGTTGACTCAGGGATCGAGACGTGGCTGCACGATCCGTTACAGCCATGCGGATAAGATGCCTGTCATCTCGACCGCTAGTGATACGAGGCCGTTGGGATCCAGCACGGCGTTCCGTATTACCCTCTTGAACCCACCGATTCCATATTCTGCTAATAGTCATTGAATCTGCACCAATGCGAGCAGCAATGTCGCGATACGATAAACCGATAGGCTACAATCCGATCTTTATGAAAGTCGTGATGGTACGTATTTCTCCTCCTTACACGAGGCATCACAACAACGGTTCACCAAGAAACGCCAGTCAGTTGCTGTTTGTGTATGAGAAATAGGTTGGAAACTTTCCTCATGTCAGCACGTTGTAGGTGTCGCCACCGGCGCCAAACTTGTGTGAATGCTCTGAAAACCTAATCATTTGCATATCACAGCATCTTCTCCCTGTCGGTTAAATTTGGCGTCTGTAGCACGTCATCTTCGTGGTGTAGCAATTTTAATGGCCAGTAGTGTATTAATCGTGAGAAAGCTGCTAATCCACCAAGCAAATCAGCTGCGCCTGTGCCCTGTTGGGACATCACCAGAGCAGCCATTTGGTAACCCGGGTCACAGACATGGTCATGAAGAGTTCCAGACGAAGGCTCCCTCTTACAGTAGTGCGCTTCCCTGCCGGAACCCTAACCACGCCCTCTGATGGTCTGCTATTGCCTGCAGCCTCGGCTCCCATCCGACGTGCACCTGTGTCTGCTGATATGGAGTCCGTAGATTGTGGTCCACTCTCCTCCTCCTCTGCCTCCTCCCTCTTCTACACAGATAGCCTTTCCTCCACTGCTGCTGATGGAATCCCCTTTGCCTCAGCTTCTGGTCTCTTCCACCCTTCCTCTCCGTTTTTGCGCTAGATGTCACGGCCCACGCCTGGTTATTTGTAGCGCTATGTCGCCTTTTTTTTGGTCATCAGTCTACTGACTGGTTTGATGCGACCCGCCACGAATTCCTTTCCTGTGCTAACCTGTGCTAACCTCTCAGAGTAGCACTTGCAACCTACGTCCTCAATTATTTGCTTGACGTATTTCAATTTCTGTCTTCCTCCACAGTTTTTGCCCTCTACAGCTCCCTCTAGTACCATGGAAGTCATTCCCTCATGTCTTAGCAGATGTCTTATCATCCTGTCCCTTCTCCTTATCAGTGTTTTCCACATATTCCTTTCCTCTCCTAATTTTGTGTAGAACCTCCTCATTCCTTACCTTATCAGTCCACCTAATTTTCAACATTCGTCTATAGCACCACATCTCAAATGCTTCGATTCTCTTCTGTTCCGGTTTTCCCATAGTCCATGTTTCTCTACCATACAATGCTGTACTCCAGACGTACATCCTCAGAAATTTCTTCCTCAAATTGAGGCCGGTATTTGATATTAGTAGACTTCTCTTGGCCAGAAATGCCTTTTTTACCATAGCGAGTCTGCTTTTGATGTCCTCCTTGCTCCGTCCGTCATTGGTTATTTTACTGCCTAGGTAGCAGAATTCCTTAACTTCATTGACTTCGTGACCATCAATCCTGATGTTAAGTTTCTCGCTGTTCTCATTTCTACTACTTCTCATTACCTTCGTCTTTCTCCGATTTACTCTCAAACCATACTGTGTAATCATTAGACTGTTCATTCCGTTCAGCAGATAATTTAATTCTTCTTCACTTTCACTCAGGATAGCAATGTCATCAGCGAATCGTATCATTGATATCCCTTCGCCTTGTATTTTAATTCCACTCCTGAACCTTTCTTTTATTTCCATCATTGCTTCCTGGATGTACAGATTGAAGAGTAGGGGCGAAAGGCTACAGCCTTGTCTTACACCCTTCTTAATACGACCACTTCGTTCTTGATCGTCTACTATTATTATTCCCTCTTGGTTGTTGTACATGTATATGACCCGTCTCTCCCTATAGCTTACCCTTACTTTTTTCAGAATCTCGAACAGCTTGCACCATTTTATATTGTTAAACGCTTTTTCCAGATCGACGAATCCTATGAAAGTGTCTTGATTTTTCTTTAGCCTTGCTTTCATTATTAGCCGTAACGTCAGAATTGCCTCTCTCGTCCCTTTACTTTTCCTAAAGCCAAACTGATCGTCACCTAGCGCATTCTCAATTTTCTTTTCCATTCTTCTGTATGTTATTCTTGTAAGCAACTTCGATGCATGAGCTGTTAAGCTGATTGTGCGATAATTCTCGCACTTGTCAGCTCTTGCCGTCTTCGGAATTGTGTGGATGATGCTTTTCTGAAAGTCGGATGGTATATCGCCAGACTCATATATTCTACACACCAACGTGAATAGTCGTTTTGTTGCCACTTCCCCCAATGATTTTAGAAATTCTGATGGAATGTTATCTATCCCTTCTACCTTATTTCACCGTAAGTCCTCCAAAGCTCTTTTAAATTCCGATTCTAATACTGGATCCCCTATCTCTTCTAAATCGACTCCTGTTTCTTCTTCTATTACATCAGACAAATCTTCACCCTCATAGAGGCTTTCAATGTATTCTTTCCACCAATCTGCTCTCTCCTCTGCATTTAACAGTGGAATTCCCGTTGCACTCTTAATGTTACCACCGTTGCTTTTAATGTCACCAAAGGTTGTTTTGACTTTGCTGTATGCTGAGTCTGTCCTTCCAACAATCATATCTTTTTCGATGTCTTCACATTTTTCCTGCAGCCATTTCGTCTCAGCTTCCTTGCACTTCCTATTTATTTCATTCCTCAGTGACTTGTATTTCCTTATTCCTGATTTTCCCGAAACATGTTTGTACTTCCTCCTTTCATCAATCAACTGAAGTATTTCCTCTGTTACCCATGGATTCTTCGCAGCTACCTTCTTTGTAACTATGTTTTCCTTCCCAACTTCTGTGATGGCCCTTTCTAGAGATGTCCATTCCTCTTCAACTGTACTGCCTACTGCGCTATTCCTTATTGCTGTATCTATAGCGTTAGAGAACTTCAAACGTATCTCGTCATTCCTTAGTACTTCCGTATCCCACTTCTTTGCGTATTGATTCTTCCTGACTAATGTCTTGAACTTCAGCCTACTCTTCATCACTACTATATTGTGATCTGAGTCTATATCTGCTCCTGGGTACGCATTACAATCCAGTATCTGATTTCGGAATCTCTGTCTGACCATGATGTATTCTAATTGAAATCTTCCCGTACCTCCCGGCCTTTTCCAAGTATACCTCCTCCTCTTGTGATTTTTGAACAGGGTATTCGCTATTACTAGCTGAAACTTGTTACAGAACTCAATTAGTCTTTCTCCTCTTTCATTCTTGTCCCAAGCCCATATTCTCCTGTAACCTTTTCTTCTACTCCTTCCGCTACAACTCCATTCCAGTCGCCCATGACTATTAGATTTTCGTCCCCCTTTACATACTGCATTACCCTTTCAATATCCTCATACACTTTCTCTATCTGTTCATCTTCAGCTTGCGACGTCCTCATGTATACCTGAACTATCGTTATCGGTGTTGATCTGCTGTCGATTCTGATTAGAACAACCCAGTCACTGAACTGTTCACAGTAACACACCATCTGCCCTACCTTCCTATTCATAACGAATCCTACACCTTTTATACCATTTTCTGCTGCTGTTGATATTACCCGATACTCACCTGACCAGAAATCCTTGTCTTCCTTCCACTTCACTTCTCTGACACCTACTATATCTAGATTGAGCCTTTGCATTTCCCTTTTCAGATTTTCTAGTTTCCCTACCACGTTCAAGCTTCTGACATTCCACGCCCCAACTCGTAGAACGTTATCCTTTCGTTGATTATTCAATCCTTTTCTCATGTTAACCTCCCTCTTGGCAGTCCCCTCCCAGAGATCCGAATGGGGGACTATTCCGAAATCTTTTGCCAATGGAGAGATCATCATGACACTTCTTCAGTTACAGGCCACATGTCCTGTGGATACACGTTACGTGTCATTAATGCAGTGGTTTCCTTTGCCTTACGCATCCTCATGTCGTTGATCATTGCTGATTCTTCCGCCTTTAGGGGCAGTTTCCCACCCCTAGGACAAGAGAGTGCCCTGAACCTCTATCCGCTCCTCCGCCCTCTTTGACAAGGCCGTTGGCAGAGTGAGGCTGACTTCTTATGCCGGAAGTCTTCGGCCGCCAATGCTGATTATTTATCAAAATTTAGGCGGTGGCGGGGATCGAACCCGGGACCGAAGACGTTTTGATTATGAATCAAAGACGCTACCCCTAGACCACGGGTACAGGCCTTTCGTATCCGCATTGTCCCTGCTAGCAGATATCACAAAGGAGGAAGACAAGCTGGCGTGGGTAGCGCAGTGGGAGAGTGCAATAATTTCCCATGGAGGTTGGCAGATCAGATTTGCTGGCGAAGGTGTTTACCTGCGGATGGCAGCAGGTGGGGTGCACCAACGCATACCCAGTCTTCAAACACTGCAGACCTCGCCTTGCGCTTCGCTCCACGTGTTGTTTGCTGAGTGCTTAGCTACAAGCCGTCAACGCCAGCCACGTGAATAGTCAAGGCCGTGCCTGTCTCTATGTGGGTTCAGACACTCTGCTTCCCATAGATTGCATCACATAGTAAGTTAGCCTCAAACTGGGTTATGTTGCCTGGCTATTATCAAGAGACAGTCAGCCTGTGAAGCATCTGCGCCGACTACGTTATATAGCGGCATTGTCAAAGTACTGTGGTATGTGCATGAAATGTTTGTAAGTATGGTTTGTTAGACTTTACACTTCAGTCGCTTGTGGCGGGAGTTCCCTGTGAAGACTCGCTGGTGCCTGATGGCTACGTCCCATGGACCAGCACCAGTTTTAGCTTTCTAGGCGGGCAATATCACATCCCCATTTACACGCAGAGAGTCTTATTGTGGAATATTTCTGTAGAAACTGCTACCCAAGTTTTGTAAGTGAGCCTGCAACCACGTGGGTTAAAATTCGATCTGTAAGTGATCTGTACTCAGCTTCCTCACCCGAATTCTGTAACGCACTGAAACCCACACTCAGGGTTTCTCCAAGACCGTTTGTATGACTTGAAACGTCTGTCCATGTTACTCAGAACCTCGTTCTCTACAGTATAGTTACAGATCTGATCAAACCTGGACACAGATGTTAATAATGAAATTTCTCTTATCTTACATGGTTGTGGCCAACATTGTTTTTCAATTATTAACCCTAGCAATTTTTTCTTTTTTACTAAATTTGGCTGTCCAAATTATAACATTTCACACAATTATATCACAATAACATGAAGTAAAATTCAATCTATAGATACTCTGTACTGTGTAATGGAGTCACAGTGGTATGCACGTTGTTTGTCTACGAAGCTATCCTTTCTACCACTCTTTTATACTCTAGAACAATTAACGTTCATATAATTTTTCAAGTCGTAACAAGAACAACAGTAATTCTGTGTGTAACTTTAAACAATCAGTCTAGATCTCAAAAATTAACATCATTTGTGATACAGACTGATAGCTTTCTGTTAAACGCTCAGACTATTTTTGAATCTAATTTCATATTTCGATCATTGTTGTTATCAGTTGAGTTCCAGTTTGATGCACGTAGTGAGACGTACATTGAATATTTCATAATTGTGAAATGTACTGTATTTTCTTTTAACCAATTTATTGAGTTAGTTTTGGTGCCAATATAAAACGTTTATTTTGGTTTTAACCCAATTTCATGTCAGTGTTGGATGGATTTGCTCTTCAAAATGTCATTATCATATAGGTCCAGGACCAGATCTTCAAGTTTTCTCCACATAATACTTGTGTGCAGAGCTATGCACCATATTACAAGTATGGCGTTGAATACTGAGCAGATATATATTTAGTTTTACCTTTTATTGCTATTATGTCAGTGACATATCAAGTTAACATGACGTCATTGGTGAAGTATTTGTTCTAGACGTTATCCCGTTCAAGATCTGGATATTTTTCATGCCTCCAGTTTTATTGCCGTGACAGCATTAGCACGATGTAATTTATTTTGTAGTTTTTCCCCTTGTAAATTTAAATACCCTTGTTCTGCATTCTTTTCTGTTTGGGCAACTATCTAAGCGTAGACAAAATCCATACAGCAAGGCAGCTTTGAAATTTATTGCTTATTTACCTAATAAAACGAGAAGAATTATCTTAGACTTTTCACTCAAGATTTACGGTCATCAAGATATGTTGAACGAAATTGATACTGTCTTCCTTTAGTGCGTATTGAATGTTAGGACTATGTATGTTAGTATTCTAATGACGCACTAACTTTATGTACTCTCCTCCAGGCATTAGATAAATGAGTTAACAACTCTTGTAACACCACAAATCGGACCATTCGTCTAATGCTCTACTGATTTATTTTGCCTTTTTGTTTTATTTAATGTTATATCGTTGAGATTCGGAAATGTTGTGGGACTGAATCGATACCATGGGAATGTTTACTCTTTTGTCTGTTAAGAACTTTCATGTCTTTTAGAGAGTAGGAAGTGTAATCTCTGTAATATGTACAATATGGGCAAATGATATGTTTTGTGTTTCTCATATAATCTCTTTGGTTATCTTTAAAATTAAATAATTTTATTTAAATAATTTTGTGTACACCTACCAATGTGTACAAACAATATGTTTTGTTTAAAGTGATTGTTTGCCGTTATGTAATCTGCTGACCTTCACTTATGCTTCTTAGTTATTTTGTATGTAAAAGGTGTTGAGGTTCCCCTCCAGAACGGAACTTAGAAGCGCGCGCAAATTGTGGTTGGCATAAGTAAAAGGGGTGGATTAAGAGTCAGTCAGGGACGAGCTACCAAACTGTCAACTGCTCATGTAAAAGTTGTGTAGTTGTGTGCTGTGCTGGTGCCGAGAGAGGCTTTTCGTGCTGCTTTCCAATTCCTCGGAAGGATGGATAAAGGATTGGAACTATTCTGGCATTGGTATCTATCATCGGCACCAAGAAATGACAGAGTCCAGAATTTCCGCCTGCAAATCCACCCACCGACATGCACTCGCCACCACGTTGCGCAATCACTGAAAAGGGACCAAGGGATTGTAGAAATGTACAGTGAAGGATCAGCTCATGTGGATGATTTATTTTTTATTATAAGGTAAATCAAAAGACTATTTATGAAAACTTAATCTATCCTCTGTCACATTTCCACTTACGATCTTTCCCATACCGAGTGTCCTTATTGAAAGAACATTAAAGCCAAGTGTTTTACTAATTATTAATGACTCTTGAACATAGTAAAAAGAAAGTTAAAGTTAATGTGGCAAGAGAGTGAGCTAAAGTAAATAATGTTTGCTGAAAGTAATTTCGCAATTAAAACTGCTTGTTAAAAGTCTGTGGGCTTGCTAAAAAACCAAAGTGAAAAATAGAATTTAAAGTAATAAAGTAGTTCAAACAGGTCTTAAAATGATTTGCAGTTACTTTTAAAAATTAAAAGTTCTTAAAACTGAGGCTTATAAAGTTTTGCTTCGTTAACGATCATAGTGCTGCCTATTGTAAATTGCAAAAGGTGAGTCAGTATTTCATAAATATCTCAACTTTCTGTCCCATTGCAGTAAAGGTTGAGAACTGTAACTGTGGGAAGTTGTATACTTATGCTTGCTAAACCTATTCCCAATCTATAATTTTGCAGTGAACTTTATTCGCATCTCTCGTTAGATAGGAGAGTGTTTGAAAAGTGATACTAAATTTATGTCTAATTGATGATTCTAAAGTGCACTTTAATAGTAATATTCCTGAAACCACTCAGTTTGACCAAGCCTTGAAAACAAAAAGTGGATGTCATTATCTGTTGTACTTATGCTAATGACCTTCTTCTTCTATAACTGTTAGCGCTTTCCTTAACGATAACATCTGCTAGTGACAGAGTTCATTGAATTTTAGTGTAATAAAGTATAGGATGTGTCCGTCCATTAAAGTTACTCATATCTATTTTCTTGAACCAGAATGTTAATCATTCTCATGCTTAATTAGACTGGCGACTGTTTTCTTTATTCTTTGAACAGTGTGGATAGGTAAATTATTGTTTGTGACTGTTTAAATATTTACGTAATTCTGACTTTCACTTCCGATAAGCCACCTCCGTTATGTACATCACGGTGAACATAACAAAATTCCTTTCAGAGGGTAACACTGCTCTGCTTCATTATACTGTAATTGTTTTAATGAAAGTAATTTCATTATACGAACTGCCTCCAGATTTGTGGTTATGGTATAGCAATAGCAGCGGTGGTAGTGTTATACTCTGCAGCGCACTTGACACTGTTCCCGAAGTGTATAATAGTTTTCATGGTAAGCTCACAGTGATCTTAAAAGGTAGAGAGGCTGATGTATTCTACTATAACTGTATTGCTCGTATGTATTTTTTATGACATTTTCCCACACATGGCCCCTTTGTGAAGAAGTGAGAGGCAGGTAATATTTTGAATATTTCAGAACAGGGCAAAAAGTTCTCTCTACACCAATCTCTGTTATTAACAGCACAGATAACGCCAAAGGAAAAAATTGTCGTTTCTTTCTGGATTTCACATCGTTTAGTTGTGTAATGTATTACGATTGACTGAACAAACAACGATAGATTTTTTCCCCGCGAGCTATGTGATTAGAAAATTAGAGACTACACTTTCCGGTGACAACAGCAGTTCGTGCCTCACGCTTTCGATTTGGAAACAAAAGACGGTCTCTCTCAATGGAGTTGGGACATCAGCGCTCTGAACCTTGCATAATAAACAGAACAGATAGACAGTTTCAGAACGACTGTTTCTGATCTTCGACAAGATAACTGACGGAATCTCGGTATAAATTTTTTAACTACTCGAGTGAGAAAGCGACACACAAGCGGTGCGGCTCACAGAATGCTTTTGAAATGGCGACGTGTTTTAAAGATTAGTGGGGTCACGCGAATGGAGGCGGAGTTGTGTCGAAACGTGGGCGGGCTTTCCTTTTTAACAGCACGTAGCAACACCACCCCTCAGCTTGTGCGCCGACGTTTGGAAGCGAGAAGAGGTACAGCTGATGCAGAATAAGGCTTTTAACGAGCAAGGATTACAAGTAAGATGAATATGGTCATAGAATAATGTAATTTGCTAACAGTTTAACCATCGAAGTTCATAAAAGATGTAAACTATGCTCTAAACCGGGCCACGAGCCAGTAAATTACCGACCTGTTTACGTTCGGTGCACTTGAGCGTGCCGACCACGCCTCAAGGCCGAACACTTTGCCTTCAGCCTACGACAGTCTGTCTCTTGTAGTCCAAGCACGACACTGCCCTTCTAGTAATGTCTTGCATAGTGTATGTCTTTTGAATCGAAACCACTCGTCATTGCCCAGAAGTCCTTACTAGGTACGCCCGTTTACTGTGACTATGCAGACTTCCTACTACAAATCTTCGATCTGCACTGGCGTACATACTCCAAAATTTATCCGTTTCTTCTCGCTGTCAGATAACGATTGGCCTCTGCTCATATGAAGAGGTCTGCTATTAACAGTTTTAAGGGTCAATTTGATTGTTTTAAGAAACTGCACAGTAGATTTCAATAAAATCTCAACTGCACAGTAGATTTCAATGAAATCTCATAAATAAAATATTTGAAGTACAGGGTCATTATAATTAAAGTTAAACTTTCAAAATGCTGTACAAATAACAACACTTCTCAGAATGGTGTAAAAGTGCAACGAAATATTATCGGAGAAGGGGGAAAGCGTATGACAGAAGAAAAATATATAGTTACAAAATGTACCAATAGATGGTGGTGTAAGCATCATAATTTAATAAGCATCAGTCAAAATCAAATCGGATTATTAATTTAAGTGTGACTGGTGCAAAACATATTCAATATGCTGTCCACCATTTCCTGTAACAAGTTGAAATCGAGAAACAGCATGTTCCACAAACGATCGAAGTGTTTCCGGGGTCATGTTCAGAATGTGTTACGCAATGCGTGCCTTCAATGCAGATAAGTTTACAATCGGAACTCTGAACACAACATCTTCCAGATAGCCCCACAGCCAGAAGTCACACGGATTAAGATCAGGTAATCGAGATGGCCAGGCTGTACGGAAATGGTGGCTGATAATAACATTTCCGAAACGGCGCTTCAGCAGCTGCTTAACTGGATTTGCTATGTGCAGCGGTGCGCCATGCTGCATAAAAATGATCCCATCCACACATCCACGCTGTTGGAGGCCTAGGATGGCGTGGTTGCGCAAAAGACGCTCATTGAACTTACCAGTGACGGTACAGGTAACAGAACCGGAAGCACGTTTCCCTTCGAAAACATATGGCCTTATGATGAATGATGCCGTGAACTCGCACCACACAGTGACCTTTTCAGGATGAAGTGGTACTGGTTAATTTGCATGTCGATTTTTTCTTGCCCATATTCGACAATTCTGTGTATTGGCATATCCTGTCAGATGGAAGTGGGCTTCGTCTGTCCACAAAATCTTCCACGGCCAATGATTATCCACTTCCATGAGAGCAAGAAATTCTAAAGCAAAGGTCTCTCTAGCTGGCAGGTCAACAGGAAGCAACTCATGCACATAGGTAATTTTGAATAGATAACAAAGAAGGACGTTTCTTAGGATTTTATGCACCGTGCTCACAGGTAATTCCAATGTTCGGGCAATGCCCCGTGCACTACACGTTTGCACACCACCACTCGTCTCCCCCTGCATTGCTGCGGCCACTGCTTCCACTGACGCCGAATAAATTCGTTTCCTCCGTCTACCAGATTGCTCACCAAAAGAACCCGTCTTTTCGGATTTCCGAATTATTTTCTCCAGACCCGCGGCAGTCATCAGACTAACCCCTTTTTTCACACTCTTCAGTGTCCGGAACTTCTGCAGAGCGACGTGTGCACAGTCATCATTCTTGTAATACAGCCGCCCGCATCTCGTGGTCGTGCGGTAGCGTTCTCGCTTCCCACGCCCGGGTTCCCGGGTTCGATTCCCGGCGGGATCAGGGATTTTCTCTATCTCATGATGGCTGGGTGTTGTGTGCTGCCCTTAGGTTAGTTACGTTGAAGTAGTTCTAAGTTCTAGGGGACTGATGACCATAGATGTTAAGTCCCATAGTGCTCAGAGCTATTTGAACCATTTTTTTTTGTAATACAGCTTTACAAGCAGAGCGCGATTGTGCATTGAGATAGTCACGACGAACGTCGTAGACCCGAAAGGAGGAAGAGCCGTGTACCCAGCTTGTTTATACCAACTTCAATGGGTCGTGCGCATGACAGGTGTTGTCAGTTACATAGCGCCATCTATTGATCAATTTTTACACTTTTTTTTTCTTCTGCCATACATTTTCCCCCTTCTCCGATAATATTCCGTTGCAGTTGGACGTAATCCTTACCAGTGGTGTTATTTCTACAGCGTTTAGAAAGTTTAACTTTAATTGTAATCACCCTGTACATTCAAGGCAATATTTTATCGAGAGAGATCATTGTTTTTCAATATATGTTATAGTTAAGACATATTTTGAAAACAGTAAATTACATCTAAATTTTTATTCTTAAAAATTCGTCAATGGGGGCTTAACATTGTTTAGTTGCAGAGTTAGTACGCTTGACGTTCAAGCTCTTTTATCTGTGATTGCTTTAAGAATAACATACGTTTTTGAGTGGGGTCCGCCTTTAACAAAACACTTTGTTTTTGTCCCAGACATGTTTCACTTCAGTTGCAGCATCATCAGTGTTTCTTTTATTGTTATGGCTGTTAAACATAAGGAATGTTCGCTACTGTTTAAATACATACAAATATTAGTTTCTAAATCGTAATTACAGGTTTTTGAGGAGCACATAAAATTGTTTATTCATACCTTCTTACCACATGGTGTGGTTTTCCTGCTGTATTACGTTTTTATAGTGTCTGTTTTTCTTTACAGTTCGTCACCTGCAACTATTGTTGTTGCTGTGGTCTTCAGTAAAGAGACTGGTTTGATGCAGCTCTCCATGCTACTCTATCCCGTGGAAGCTTCTTCATCTCCCAGTACCTACTGCAACCTACATCCTTCTGAATCTGTTTAGTGTATTCATCTCTTGGTCTCCCTCTACGATTTTTACCCTCCACGCTGCCCTCCAATAGTAAATTGGTGATCCCTTGATGCCTCAGAATATGCCCTACCAACCGATCCCTTCTTCTAGTCAAGTTGTGCCACAAACTCTTCTTCTCCCCAATTCCATTCAATACCTCCTCATTAGTTATGTGATCTACCCATCTAATCTTCAGCATTCTTCTGTAGCACTACATTTCGAAAGCTTCTATTCTCTTCTTGTCTAAACTATTTATCATCCACGTTTCACTTCTGTACATGGCTACACTCCACACAAATACTTTCAGAAACGACTTCCCCACACTTAAATCTATACTCGATGTTAACAAATTTCTCTTCTTCAGAAACGCTTTCCTTGCCATTGCCAGTCTACATTTTATATCCTCTCTACTTCGACCATCATCAGTTATTTTGCTCCCCAAATAGCAAAACTCATTTACTACTTTAAGCGTCTCATTTCCTAATCTAATTCCCACAGCATCACCCGATTTGATTCTACTACATTCCATTATTCTGCCTGCTACTATATACCTATTGTATCTTCAACTATATAGAACTTCATGTAGGCAAAACATTAACGCAAAAATTACGATTTCTTAACTGTTGTGGCTTTGCCTGAGATTGATAATTTATGTGAAAGGTTGTGTGTGTGTGGGGGGGGGGGGCACTTGTGGTTTCTTTTTTCATCTTCTTCATTGCCAAGTTCAGTGCTTTGACTTGTCACTGTCTAATAGCTGCGATAACAAGATAACAAGATGGTGGACAGTGGAACAGTAGAAGGTGGGTTATCACACCTGATAGACAGTGACATTGACAGTGATAGTGGTAGTGACAAGTCAAAAGGTTGTTAAGGTCGCACATTCAGTCATATTAGTAAAAAATAAATAAATAAAATAAACATTTTAAAATCACCTCAACAGAGTCACAAGTGACTTTGAAAGAGATACATAATTGAACTGAACTTCTACAATATCCAAGGAAGTAGTTTAGAATGCATGGTGTCCCAGTTGGTGCACAGCAGTGCAACAGATCGTTATCTTACATGTACTAGAAATACTCTCGATTTCAAAGTATCAGAAAGTAGCTGAAAGAATAAAAATCTCTGTGATAGTAGCAATATGCACAAACGAAATGGAGAAACAACGCAAAGATGATTTCTCCTTTAATTATAATGAGACGTGCCACGAGTTCTAATTATCGCCTCTTGTTTAAACAAACTCGAACGCAATTTGATCTTAATTTATGCTCTTACAGTAATGCCTTCATAACATTTAGATATCAGATTACTACTTCCGTCAGATATGCAACTGCATTTCCTGTAACAGACAGATGTCACAATTCCGCAAATAATGTTGTTATCCACTTAGCAAACCACAAGAATTTATGGGATTACATATAAAATATAAAGTGCTTAAAAGTTCTTTCAAATCAAGTAGTAGGATACTCGTGCATGCTCTTAATAATAAAAGGTCGGTCGGTATACATACTAGTAACACAAGCTCACATGTACATCACATATGCCTATTCATGTACAGTGGTGGTGCATGACGAAAACTGGACGTCGGCGACAAATCATCCCTGTGAGGCATCTTCATTTGCCACTCAGAAAGAAAATGTTACATTAAATGAGCTGAATTACACCCTAATAATAGTTTAACAAATTTTATTAATGTGCTATGCAATTACTGTTGCGATGACAAAAATTACGATAAACAAACCCAAAATAGACGAGTTTCTCGGCTTTTCGCCTAACTGAATTTTGTAAAGATTACGTCACAGTTGATTCCGTTTCAATTGATGGTACTTACATCGCAGATAGTCTCTCTTGGCTCATCGTTCTACTCAAGTGTGTCTTAATCGATTTTTACTTCGAGAACCTCCTCTCGGATGAAGCAGAACTGACCGGAACTGTGAGCACGATGCTGATTCTTATGTAAGTAGGCTTCTTCCAAATTATTTTGTAAAATGTATTGAATAAGTTGTTTTGCGTCTTTGATCGAGCCAAGTCGACTAAATTTTAAAACCTGTATGTGACTATTTTCGCCTTCCCGAAGTATTATACCTGAATCATTACAGTCCTTTAGAAGGTCATTCTTGGATCAGGATTCCAAATATTTGGTATGGTAAATAAAACCAAATCGTTCAACAAATTCATTGCGTCTATTACTACAACATCTATCACTGCTTTTAAACAGTTAGCTATGTTCTGCATTTCAACAGAAACTATAGGTTTATCAATTTTGCATAACCGAACGTTAGTTTTTCTGTGTGATATTCTTTTTTTTTTTTTTAAGAAAAATTGATACGAACAATGTGGCTTCTGGAACGCTTGTTTCAAATCCTATATTAAGAAATTCTTGAATCCAGTCACGAAATTAACGTAAGGTATCAAAAGCGACTTTCAAGTTCAGTTGAACCTATTGTCGTAGTTTACTTTTATTCTTCACACGAAGTAAAATCTCGTACCATACGAGCATTGCAAAAATATTCTCGAAAGTTAGCATTTCGTTCAAAACTGCTTCACAGTTTCTAAGAGTTTCGGAATCATCAGATTTATTTTTCATGTCATCATCAAATTGCAAAAATATCGCTTTTACTGCTCCCATTCTACTTTCCCATGATGTTTCACACAGACGTTTAAATGTCAGTTTTAATTTAGTTTTTATACGACCCCAATGTTTGCTTCACTTGGAAAGAGCACAGTAACTGTATTGATGGAGCGTAAAAACGATTTAGCTGTTGTGGAAGTGTTAGATGCGTTTATCAAAAGCAGATTATAACAACGGCATCCGCACGGCCTGATGAATGGTCGTGGATTAATGTTAAATATTCTTGTTCTGATACGTTTATTAACGCCAGCCACATTGGCTCCATTATCACATCCCTGTCCTCGACAGTTTTCGATATCTAGGCCACTATTTTTTAGTTCCTTTAAAATGTCATTTATTAAACACACTCCCGTTGTATCTGCGGCAGCAATAAACCCAATGAAATGTTCCTCTGTCTCTCCAACTTAGGAATTGCAAAACCTTAATATTACTGACATTTGTTCCATACGGTTCACATCCCTGGTACAATCGACGATTAAGGTATAATATTTTGCTTGTTTGACTCTTTCTATAATTTCTTTAATAACAGATATGTGTACTAATGCAATTAATTCATTTTGGATGTCACGGTTCAGATAATGTTGACAAAGTTGATTTTCATTAATACGTTTCCAGTGCTCTTTTGGTGTTGCATTATTTTTGGATAACAGTTTATATAGGTATATAAAATTTCCGCTGTTTCCAGTATCGTTCAGGTGAAGGGATTCTCGATGAGCTCTAAATGTCAAATTGTGTGAGGCTAAGTACTTGATAATATCAATCAATCTTCAAACAAGTTATACCAATACTTTTGTGATTCCCTACTCATTCATTCGTTGTCATTATCTATTGTTTTTCCATATTTGATTCCTTTACAGAATTCCACTTCTTTAATCATGCACTTCATGTGTCCTTGACTTTGTTCATGTCTTTACCATGTCCTACTCAGATTTTTCAGCTTAAGCGTGCTTCTTTTATCATCTGTGTCTGTAAATGTATAAAAAAATCTACATGGAAAGCAATAAATTTATCTTGAGATACGGACTAAGCCAACCATCTGTGATGGTGGTTTTCGCCATGACTCTGTTTTTTAGTAATATTAAATTTAGTAAAATGTCTTTTATTTGCGTCTTCAAGGTAAATGTCATCAGGTTTCTCTAGGTATTGTTGCGAACTGTTTTTAATTAAGTCATAACACTGCGAATCTGTTCCTGGAAATATCCACTTCCCCAGACCCACTTTCATCCAAGTCTGATGCTGTATCGGAAAGAGTAACAGATTTATTCGACCCTGATGCTGGTTCTGTTAAAGAAACTGAAGAAACTTGCAGAAGACATTCATCAGAAGCATCTGAAGCAATAACATCTGAAGAAGGTTTCTTAAGAAATTTCATCGTACTTGAACTCATGGTTTGATGAATGAAACTGTCTCATCCTTTCTTCTTCTTTGTGATGTCCTGGATTCCCATTTCCTCCCTAAGTCCTTGCCTGATGAGGGTTCCCCAGACATGATGGTCTATGAAATATTTTTTGTTAAGTAGGCTGAAAAGTACAGTAGTTAAAGTACTCGTTGTTATAGTGTAGAGAGATTAGTATGTGTGACCATCATACCTGGCAGAATACTTTTTTTTCTGCCTTGTATGATGGCAGAATAGAAAATATTATGATGTAAGAATTATTTTCGAAATACTTATGTGAAATTTGCGACTGGGGAAATAAATAACGTTTTACAGATAAGTAAATATTCTAAGAAATGTATCTGGATACTGAATTACCTGAAAATATGAAATAAATCACAACACTGTGATAAATGTATTAAAATATAAGTAATAACTTATTTACAATAAACAAACAACCAACTTTTGTCTTAGGAGTAGCTCAATAGGCATTTCAGATGACTAGGAGTGGACATTTCTAAAAACGGCCATCACAGAAATTGGAAGGCCTCTTTGATGGGGAAGACTTGTCTGACGACGTGATTAGAGAAGAAACAGGAGTCTATACAAGAAGACAGAAGATCCGTTACTAGAATCAGAATTTGAAAGAAAGTAACTGTGAAGAAACCATGGGTAACAGAAGAAATGTTTGAGTTGACCGATGAAAGAAGGAAGTACAAAAATGTTCAGGGAAAATTAGGAATACAGAAATGAAAGTCACTCAGGAATTAAATAAATAGGAGGTGTGGGGAAGCTAAACGAAATGGATGCATGGTTCCATGAAAAATATGAAGAAATCTAAAAAGAAATGACGGTCGGAGGAGCTGTCTCAGCATACAGAAAAGTCAAAACAACCTAAGGTCAAATTAAAAGCAAATGATTTTACATTAAGAATGCAATATGAATTCCACACTTAAACAGAGTGGATAGATGGAAAGAGTAGATAGAAGGCCTCTTTGAGAGGGAAGACTTGTCTGACGACGTGATAGAAGAAGAAACTAGAGTCGATACAAGGAGGTAGAGGATCCGTTACTAGAATCAGAATTTAAAAGAGCTTTGGAAGACTGAAGATCGAGTAAGGCAGAAGGGATGGATAACATTCCATAGGACTTACTAAAATTATTGGTGGAAGTGGTAACAAAACGACAAGTCACGTTCGTGTGTAGCATGTATGACACTGGCGCTATAATATCTGATTTTCAAAAAAACATCATTCACACAATTCCGAAGACTGCAAGAATTGACAAGTGCGAGAATTAAGTTGATGAGAGGAATAGTATAGAGCAGAATGGAAGAGAAAATTGAGTATGGGTTAGATGACGATTACTTGGGCTTTAGGAAAGGTAAATGCAGCAGAGAAGCACTTATGTCGTTGGGGTAGATAATGGAAGCAAGACTACAGAAGAATCAAGAAATGTTATAGGACTTATCGACCTGGAGAAAGAGAAAAATTGAGATAAAAATAGGGAAAGACGGGTAGTAAATATGTACCATAGCAAGAGGGAACAATAAGAGAGGAAGACAAAGAACGAAGTGCTCGGATTAAAAAATGTGTGAGATACTGACGTAGTATTTCGTTCTTGCTGTTCAGTCTATACATTGAAAAAGCGATGATGGAAATAAAAGAAAGGTTCAAGAGTGCAATTAAAATTTGTGGTGAAATTTGTGGCGCTTCGCATCAAACCAGTTAGACACCTTATGACGGGTATATCCCCCGTGTATCGTGTAATAATTTACCTACCCGAACCGGTCTGCAGTTCGCTTGGGTGCTGCTGCATATGTATACACCTTAGGTACATCGTGTAATAGGGGCTTAACTTTCATCGTGTTGCCACCAGACCGAAGAAAATTACTATTACATTCGTACGGAAATTTTAACAATTTGAACAACTTTTTTGCGAGACCCCACAGGTGAGAGGCCGTCAGCTGTTGCCGACGGCTAACGCCGCCACTGCTCCTGTGGGTCTGGTGAGACGATAACCATGTCGACACATGTTGGAGCATATACTGTACTCGAACATTATGAATCACCTTGAAGAAAATGACTTATTGATACATAACCAACACGGATTTAGAAAATATCGTTCTTGTGCAACACAGCTAGTTTTTATTCCCATGAAGTAATGAGTGCTGTCGACAAGAGATCTCAGATCGATTCCATATTCCTAGAGTTCCAGAAGGCTTTTGATAGCGTTCCTCACAAGCGACTATTAATCAAATTGGTGCGTATGGAGTATGGTCTCAGTTGTGTAACTGGATTCGTGATTTCCTCCAGAGAGGTCACAGGTCGTAGTGATAGACGGCAAAACACCGAGCAGAACAGAAGTGATATCTGGCTTTCTGCAATGTAGTGTCATAGGCTCTCTGCTGTTCCTGATTTACATAAATCATCTAGGTGATAATCTGAGCAGCCCCCTTAGCTTGTTTGAAGATGACGCTGTAATTTACCGTCTAGTAAAATCGTCAGACGATCAATTCCATTTACTAAACGATCTAGAGAGAATTTCTGTAGGATGCGAAAAGTGGCAATTGACACTAAACGAAGAAAAGTATGAGGCCATCCACATGGGTACTAAAAGAAATCCGATACATTTTGGGTGTACGATAAATGGCACAAATCTAAGGGCCGTCGATTCGACTAAATACATATGAATTACAATTACGAGGAACTTAAAATGGAAAGACCACATAGATACTATTGTGGGGAAGGCAAAACGAAGACTGCGCTTTGTTGGCAGAACACTTAGAAGATGAGACAAACCCACTAAAGAGACAGCCTACATTACGCTTGTCCGTCCTCATCTGGAATATTGCTGCGCGGTGTGGGATCCTTACTGGGTAGGATTGACGGAGGACATCGAAAAAGTGCACAGAAGGGCAGCTCGTTTCGTGTTATCGCGCAATAGGGGTGAGAGTGTCACTGATATGATACGCGAGTTGGTGTGGCAGTCACTGAAACAAAGGTGGTCTTCTTTGCGGCGAGATCTATCTACGAAATTTCAATCAACAACTTTCTCTTCCGAATGCGAAAATGTTTTGTTGACACCCACCTACGTAGGGAGAAATGATTATCATAATAAAATAAGAGAAATCAGAGCTCTAACGGAAAGAATTAGGTGTTTCTTTTTCCCACACGCCATTCGAGAGTGGAATGGTAGAAAATAATGGCTCTAGGCATTATGGGACTTAACAACTGAGGTCATCAGTCCCCTAGAACTTAGAACTACTTAAACCTAACCAACCTAAGGACATCACACGCATCCATGACCAAGGCAGGATTCGAACCTGAGACCGTAGCAACCGCGTGGTTCCGGACTGAAGCATCTAGAACGGCTCGAGAACAGCGGCCGGACGGAATGGTAGAGAAGTAGTATGAAAATGGTTCTATGAACCCTCTGCCAGGCACGTAAGTGTGAATTGCAGAGTAACCATGTAGCTGTAGATATAGACCATTCGAGACAGAGGGGTTGGCGGACACTGCCGGCAGATTGTAGATATGGCGATGGACCATTCCTCAGACTTCCAAGACATTTCTCAATACTTTGTGGTCGGACGCCAGGCACCAAAATAGGGTGGTTCAAGAGGCTATGTGGAGCCAGCTTATTAGGTCTTACACGCGCCACGTGCACGCCTCCGTCCCACGTCCAATACTTCGGTGGCGGCCAGGGCCACTTCCACAACATTTTCCCACACGAGCGACATATCATCATTCGGCGTCTCCCTCTCTTCCCCCACTCTCTCTCTCTCTCACATACACACACACATTAATTACCCTCACTTGGGCTCATGCTATGAGCTTTAAACATAATTTGACCAGGGTGCACTCACCGATCAACGTCATTTCGGGGGTACACTCTGTCCTGACCTCATATTTTTGGATCGTAGTGAACGACGGCATCTAAAAGCTCTTGTGAAGGATTTTTTGGAAGTAAATGGCATCGGCGTTTAGACTTGCCTGCACGTTTTCCCGACTTAGCCTATAGAGCACTTCCGGGATACGTTGGGGAGACGTAACGCAGCTCGCCCACATGTGATAAGGACCATCCAAAAATCGTCAACCTCCCAGCCACAAGAACTCCTTGCCAACCTTGAGGCCAATATGGGAGCACGTTGCGGAGCATGCATAGTCGTTCATGATGGCGGCACACCGTATTACGAAGCACGTCACGCCTTTTGTAATGTGCAGTGGACCACCATGAATGGCGATGACTGCGGCGTAATTACTGTCTTTGAATGAACGTTCATTGTTGTTCATCTCCTTGTGTATTTGGTTCGGTTACCTTTGTCATTATACGTAGCAGTTCTTTCTCGGTATGGTCCAACTTTCATCGCGCTGTGTTACTTGCTAGTGACGCACAATGCGAAACTTACTTTCGTCCGTAATTTTTACGCACCAGAGAGTTAAAGTTTGAAAGAACTAATTTCGATTTCAGGTAAGTACTGAGACCTTAAAAAACTTGCACACAGAACTATACGTACTGCGTTGTTCTAGGTGTAATAAAAATTAGAATGGAAAGAATAAACCTATGAAATTTGTGTAATTTTTTATTTTACTACTGGAAGTTTTTAATGCTGTAATATGGAAATTAAATCATTTTCCATAGGAGAAAGTGCAACAGAAATTCGAAAACGATCATCGGATTTTATACTGAAATGTAAAACTTGGGATACTGTTTAACTGTGTAGTTTACCGAACACGCTGAGAACATATTTTTTTATGTTTGGTCGGTTTCCAATATTTCCTTCTCACGGCGTTCACCTAGAGAGATTTTTGAGTTAGACTCGTAGGAAATGTGAAGTCAAATGACAGAAATAAAACCACTGCAGTTGAAGGAAAGAGAGCGACCAGAGTTCATGCATATAAAAGAAAATATCTTTTGAACGAGTCCACTTATGAATGAAATGTGATGTCTTTACACTTTAGACTATAATCAGAATCACACCTCTACACATATCGGAGAAAAATACATATAGCAGGGATATCGGTGGTGTGTGCATTCAGATGCCCGTAACACGATTTTTTTGCCAATATATGTTGACTTCAAAATCCACGGGATTGCATTGCAGCGTTGGTCTTCTTCATAAAAACTCTGTGGATTTGGAATGTAATTACACTGCTAGCACATACTGATCCCTCTCAAAAGTACCGTGAGTTTTGTACACGTGCCTCTTAAGCTAGTTGACAATTTGCATTCAATGATTGGAATGAATACCAGTTAAATGTTCGAAGAGATAGCTTCAATGGTGTTATGCCTGTTTGCGACAAGTGTCGCAGCTCAGCTTTCACTGATAATAAAAGAAGAGAGAGCCACCGATATATTTTAGGTTTTCTACTACTCTTGATCGAAATGCCGAGTCTCTGCTATCAAGAAAAATTCCTGAGGCTTCTTCCTAGGCCGCCAAAGCAAGAATTATATCTAATTTTGATCTAGGATATGCAACAATTCAGCGATTTATCACAAACAGAAATATATTTATGGTTTCGTTCATATTTCTGGTACGAACTTGGACGGAATGGCAAGAAGTGTATTTCTCAAGAAGGCAGGTTTGTTAACATCGAATGTAAATTTGCGTGCTTGGAATATTTCCTGAGGGTATTTATCTGGAGTGCCGTCATGTATGGAAATAAAAGCGGTCGACACAATATGAGACATCAAGGAATCATCAATTTAGTAGTGGGGGAAGTGTGTGGCGTAGAGATTAGAGACGAATACAGGAAGTAATTTCAAATGTTATTTGAAGATGAAGAACGATGTACAAAATGCAGTAGCTAGGAGAGATGCATCAAAACAGTCTACAGACGGAATACCACAACAGCAACCCCTGTCAGAAGGAAAATGAAGCACTAATTACACATACTAATACTTTACATCTTCAGTAGTAGTATTGAGTTTTCTATGGTGACTGCTTTAAAATAATCACAATAGTTTGGAAATCGATAGAATCCGGAGATAAGGACTCTGGGCATCATACAGCAATCTTGTCTGGAGATGAAAATTTATCGAATTCAATGAACTGACTACGGAACATTTACCCACTGCGAAACTCATCTAGCACTTGTCTCACAAATATGTGATCACACAGTCTCCCATATTATGCCCACGTTTTTAACCCTTTATTACACATGTTTCACAGAAGCGTGACACCAGGCATCTACACAGTGTGGTCTCTGAGGTATAAGGGAGACCCTGCTCGAGTTCTAGGGCACGAGGAATCTGAGGTCTAGTTTACTTGAAACCAGAGGTCTTGGGGATTTGTCATGTCGTGCAATATGACACAACGTATCATTAAAATTTATTATGTATGTTCCTCACTCTGTTACTTCGTCTTATAGATGCACTCCCAATCTTAGATACTTCCTATTGTAAATGCACCCCACTCCTTAGAAGCTCATAAATTTGCATCTATTTGTTCTTACACCTCTCACCGTACCTGCAATATGGGGTGGATCTGAGAGAGCTCACTGCTCTGGGTATTTTGAACCATGTTGCTTATATCGTGGTAACAGATAAAGCTTTTCCAACACAACAGGACGACACTTAATTACATACCAGTGGGCGTTGATTTATCCCTTTAGTGACCATTTTATTTCCAAAAGTTGTAGACTTTTTATGAACACTTTATTGGGCTAAGAAACCGTTCATCAAATCATAGTTTAAATCTTGAAAGTGAGAGTTTAGCTTACGAGTATAAAAAATTAGTGGGAACTATTGTTCCCACCGAACTCTGGATTAACTTCACTTGCTAATTTAAAAAATGTATTTCCTTTAATTCTTAGTACAAAAACATGTTAAACATTACATTTATATTTATATTAGTTCATACTGTCCTTTGAGTTTACTAAGGTGATGTACTATGGAACTTAGAGAAGCATGGCGATACACACAAAGGTACACGATAGTTGCTACACATTATTTTTGGTCTCTTTTATTTCTTCTTGGTACCACATTTGCGGCATCTTCTGTTTGTTGTACCTTTTGTAGGGAAATGAGTTCCAACTTTCTCCAGACAAACTTCATCTGGTGTTCCAGACACACATTTTTTTGGTCTTTGAAAATGAACGGGCCTTCCTCTTCACTTATGACTTGAGAAGCCAGAGATAAGCTGCCGTGCCAACCGCAATCTAAATGTTAGCTGGTCTGCTTCTGTCTTCTGTAGTTTTGACATAATGTAGGAATTAAAAACTGCCAAATCCACAAGAAAGAAAAAGAGTTTGTGCCACCACCTCCATGAACGACGGCCTACAGCATACCGTTCACGCAGCTGATCAAATCTATCCACTCCTCCCATTATTTTATTATACTCTGCCACAGCCAATGGGCAGAATACTTCACTTCTGCTTCCACTAACTTACCTTGTAATATTTATGTAATTTTCAGTCAAATCCAGCAAACATACACGAATACTATCTCCCTAATAAATATAAAAGTAGATAAATACAACACAAGTCACTTCACACGCAAAAGGAAAGCATACTATCCAAAAAACGCTGTAGCGGTCCAAACAGTGGCTCGTTTTCAATCGGGAACTGAGCTTCTGCATTGATTGACTCACAAGGTAGAAATACAACAGCTTTCGCCTAATTTACACATAGTTAGCACACTCTAACAGAGATGGTAGCACAAGTTAGAAGTGCGACCACGGATTACCACTGAACTTACAGCGAAAACAAATAAGTGGGAACTATAGTTCCCACTGGTCACTAAAGGGTTATATCAATGGGGCAAGCAGAAAATTCGTGCTGGACTGGGATTCGAACCTAGGTCTCCTTATTAGGCAGCTGTGCTGACCACTAATCCAAAGTAGTCACTATAAGCGCACGGACCACCCTAACATGCCTCCCGTCAGACCCAAATTCTCAACTTATACCACACACTACTGACGTTGAACCCCTGGTCATTAACCTCATTACTGGCGGCATCTCACCGATCCCCGTAGGAGTTCGAGCTTGCTGTGCGCCTACACTGAAGTGATCATTGGACATGTCTGAAATAACAGACACCACACATATGTATAATTAAGATGATGACCACCAGGAATTCCTTCAGTACAGTCGCACACCAAGCTGGAACTCTTATGGCAATCAGTGAGGTGCCACGAGTAACGAGGCTAATTAGCAGGGTCACTATATCAGTAGTGTGTGGTACAAGTTGAAAATTTTGATCTGTCCGGAGGCGTGCTAGGATAGTCCGTGCAGTTGTGGTGATCACTGTGTCCAGATAGCGCAGTTGTCAGTGCATCTGCTTAGTAAGCAGGGGACCCACGTTCGAACCCTGGTCTAATACAAATTTTCAGCATGCCCCATTGATATAAATCAATGCCCAGTCACAGATAATCTTTAATTCCTTTGTGTCTTAATTTGTTAACGTTTCAGTCTCAGTTTCTGCTTCTTGCTTAGGACCACCCAAAATTGCTGAATGTAGGGTAAACGTATTCGGCCATATACTTGTATCCCTTACATGATCGCACTAGTTGCCCTGGAGCGCTGTAGAACTGCTACCAGCTGGCCATGTAAGCTTCTACCTCAGTGAACTGGTGTGTACATGGCATTCGGTTGTACGGAATTGGCAAAGCAATTTCAGTGGATATGGAGATCTGACAAACTGGCAGAAAGGAGTGATCGTATTTGGACGTGCCGAATTAAGTTTCCCGCATTGTTTGGTGTATCACAGCGGACGGTCCCATGTGTTTACAAGGAGTGGTGTACTACTCAACCACGACAGTATTGTGCTCGGTCGTTATCGGGAACGGGCGGTGACGTTAAAGTGAGCAAGTGTAGTGGTGTCTGATGAAAACGCATACCACTGTCAATGCTTACAGATCAGCTACGTTTACACGATCAACCCAGATTACAGACTCACGATAAGCCGACCGAAGCAATAATATTTCGGTTGACCGATACCGTAATCCCCCGACGATGTAAAAACAATGGTAGTATGAATATCATAGCCAAAGCGGACCGCAGATGAGTGTTGAACATTGTCAGTGATAATATTGTTTTAAAACCCAATAGAAATTAAATCTCTATTCATCTCCGAGTGAACATTTCGAAGAGATGCCAAGTTTGGTTTGTTTACATATGATACAGACACTGCAATGAGTAGCAAATCAAGTATTGTCGGGGGGGGGGGGGGGGGATGGGGAGTATAGTCTCAGAAAGGGATATCAGTAAATGATTCTTGTACAAGCAAACTTTAAAAAGACAGACTATATGAGTTTAGTACTTGTAAGAGGTTTCCCTTGCGTATAAGTCTAAAACATGACGACAAACAGATGGAAGAAGTTGACAGCTTTAAGTTCTTCAGATTACTGCTTGGTAGTAAATTCAGCTGGGATGAGCATACCAAAGAACTGTAGAAGTGCTTAAAATTTCTATTTACAATGCAAATGTTGTCGTAAATAGGTTATTTAAAATTTAAGAATCTAGCATAATATACTTGCTTTCGTTCCATGTCATACGGAATTATTTTTGGGGATAAGGCATCAAGCCAGGATACAGTTTTCCGAGTCCAAAGACGTGTAATAAGAATTGTCTGTGGTATGAACTCAACAACATCATTCAGAGGCTTGTTTAGGTAACTAGTGATACTGACTACTGCCTCTCAATACATTTATTCCTTAATGAAATTTGGCATTAAAATTACAGGTCTTTTTCAAACCAGCAACTCGACTCATGAAATCAGTAATAGAAATAAGAATAACATTCACAAAGATTTCAGGTCGCTTACTTTGATCCAGAAAGGTGCCCAATATTCAAGAACATGCATTCTCAATAACTTGCCAGCACCTAGAAAAAGTTTAACTATCAATAATGTACAGAGCAGCACACAGGATTTGCTGGCGGTGAACTCGTACTGCAATGATGAATTTCTTAGTAGAAAAACTAACGTATGAATGTTATTTATAATACGAGGGTTATTCGGAAAGTAAGGAACGATCGGTAGCGAAATGGAAACCACAGTGAAAATCTGATGAAGTTTTGCACAGGTGTGTCGGGCAGCGTCTCTGATATGCCCGTCGATCGCGTTACGTCGTTCTTTTAAGTTCTGAGCACACAGGGAGCACATAAAGATACCTGGAACAGTAGTGTCTCCCGCCAAGTACGAGGGCCTGGTGAGAAATTTCGCCTGAAGTTATGCAGCCAACATTACACAATTGTAGTGCGTTTTCTTCTTCAAGACAATTCTCAGCCGCGTTCTGCAGGGACAATGAAGATGCTCCTGCCTCTTTTTCACATGAACCGCTGGCTATGGAGACAACATTTTGGCACAGACAACGAGCTGTAGGCCAGCGTAGAGAATTGGCGGAAAGCACTGGCAGCTGCCTTCGTTAACGAGGGTATTGGAAAGTTGGTACAACGCTACGACAAACGTTTAAGTCGGATCGGCGACTGTGGAAATAAGCAGCTGCAAGTTGTAGCTAACTGTTGCAAATAAAGCAGTTTTGATTTTCACTGTGGTTTCCATTTCACGACCTATCGGTCCTTATTTTCCGAATAGCCCTCGTATAAAATATGCAAGTATTATGCGGAATCTGAAATCTGTACGAATTCAGCACAATGGTGTGATCACTGTTAATAAGTATTGTAAAATTATTTTGCTATGTGATGTTGCAAGGCTACTGTAGCATTAGCGAACTGGACAGTTATATGTTCTGCCAAAAGTTTGCTGTTATACTTTAGATGAAAATATGTTGAAGGTTTGTTTGACTTGTTCCACATCCACGAGGACCATTGCTGTTGGATCCGCAAAAAAGGTATAAAGTTACGTATTGTAAATGTTTGTTGTGTATTCTTGGTTTTCGATACGCTCTACATCCTGAAGGATCTCCTCACTACAGATCCATTGGAACGAAAAAAGCATCTAATATAATGTTCGAAATGCACGACAGAACTGACCCAATATATGGAATCCTCAGATGACACTATTGACTGGTGCGTGACATGATATGGTGCCTTTTGCAATGCACTTTTACCTTCTCCGTCTTTCATACACACCGACGGCTTAGAGTGAGCCAGAAGCCTCGTACTAAAAGCAGGTAGCATTTCACCTTGGTATAGTGTCACCTGCTATATTGTCTGTGTTCAGAAAAGATTTGTGTTCCAAGACGGTTGGTTCGATCTGCAGATGGACGTGAAGGGGTCGGAGATGCTGTGGCCGCTGTCGTCAGTGTTGTGGGAGCTGCGACTGCTTGGGCTGTGGGTGCCGCCCCCGGGCCGCCGACTGCGCCACCGGCTGGTGCTCGCCTTCGTCATGATCTCACACGTCGCCAACTTCCTCGGCGCCTTCGCCAGCATCACCATGGACACACCCAGCAATCTCCCGCAGCTCTCCTTCATAGCTTACAACTGCCTCATTGACGCTGGTCTCGCTTGCAAAGTATGTAATACAACTGTTTTTGGAATCAAGACACAGCGATTAAAGACCTTTGCTTCCAGTGGCCACTGGTCAAGTAAGTTGAAAATTTGTGCCGGACAGGGATTCGAACCCAGGTCTTCTGGTTATTAGGCGGATGCGCTGACCAGTACACCATCTGAGCAAAGTGGTCCCCATAACCCCACAGACTATCCTAACACGTCTCCTGTCAGACCAAAATTCTCAACTTACACCACACACTACTGACGTAGTGCCCCACTCATGAGCCTCATTATTCGCAACATCCTATCGATTTCCACAGGAGTTCAAGCTTGGTGTGCATCTGCACTGAAGGGGTCATTGGCTATCATCTCTTAATTATGGTCCGCCTGCTTAGCTGGGTGGTAAAGTGCTCGCCTCCCATGCAAGCGGGCCCGGGTTCGATTCCCGGCTGTGTTCGAGATTTCCTCCGCTCGGGGACTGGGTATTGTGTTGTCCTCATCATCATTTCATCCTCATCCTCGGCGCGCAAGTCACCCAATGTGTGGTCGAATGAAATAAGACTTAAACTTGGCGGCCGAACTTCCCCGAATAGGGGCCTCCCGGCCAAAGATGCCATACGCTCATTTCCATTTCTTAATTATGTATGTGGTGTTCGTTGTTTCAGATTTGTCCGAAAGAGCAGAAGCCACATATATTCAAATGGTTCAAATGGCTCCAAGCACTATGGGACTTAACATCGGAGGTCATCAGTCCCGTAGACTTGGAAATGGAAATGAAGTCCGATGCTTCTTTACAGAGCGTAGGGGAACGATGCGGGAGACCCGCACCGCCTTACTAGGCTAGGTCCTAATGGAGGTGGTTTGCCGTTGCCTTCCTCCGTCCGTAATGGGGATGAATGGTGATGATGAAGACGACACAACAACACCCAGTCATCTCGAGGCAGGAAAAATCCCTGACCCCGCCGGGAATCGAACCCGGGACCCCGTGCTCGGGAAACGAGAACGCTACCGCGAGACCACGAGGGCTTAGACTTAGAACTACCTAAACCTAACTAACCTAAGGACATCACACACATCCATGCCCGAGGCAGCATTCGAACCTGCGACCGTAGCAGCAGATCGGTTCCGTACTGAAGCGCCCAGAACCACTCGGCCACAGTGGCCGACGCCACATATATGTTTTTGGGTTCTTGTAACTGAATGTTACTATTAACGCAGCCCAAAAATCTGCCATAGTTCATTAAAAAGGGTGGCAGGTTAGACGTTAGTATTACACTCCTGGAAATGGAAAAAAGAACACATTGACACCGGTGTGTCAGACCCACCATACTTGCTCCGGACACTGCGAGAGGGCTGTACAAGCAATGATCACACGCACGGCACAGCGGACACACCAGGAACCGCGGTGTTGGCCGTCGAATGGCGCTAGCTGCGCAGCATTTGTGCACCGCCGCCGTCAGTGTCAGCCAGTTTGCCGTGGCATACGGAGCTCCATCGCAGTCTTTAACACTGGTAGCATGCCGCGACAGCGTGGACGTGAACCGTATGTGCAATTGACGGACTTTGAGCGAGGGCGTATAGCGGGCATGCGGGAGGCCGGGTGGACGTACCGCCGAATTGCTCAACACGTGGGGCGTGAGGTCTCCACAGTACATCGATGTTGTCGCCAGTGGTCGGCGGAAGGTGCACGTGCCCGTCGACCTGGGACCGGACCGCAGCGACGCACGGATGCACGCCAAGACCGTAGGATCCTACGCAGTGCCGTAGGGGACCGCACCGCCACTTCCAAGGAAATTAGGGACACTGTTGCTCCTGGGGTATCGGCGAGGACCATTCGCAACCGTCTCCATGAAGCTGGGCTACGGTCCCGCACACCGTTAGGCCGTCTTCCGCTCACGCCCCAACATCGTGCAGCCCGCCTCCAGAGGTGTCGCGACAGGCGTGAATGGAGGGACGAATGGAGACGTGTCGTCTTCAGCGATGAGAGTGGCTTCTGCCTTGGTGCCAATGATGGTCGTATGCGTGTTTGGCGCCGTGCAGGTGAGCGCCACAATCAGGACTGCATACGACCGAGGCACACAGGGCCAACACCCGGCATCATGGTGTGGGGAGCGATCTCCTACACTGGCCGTACACCACTGGTGATCGTCGAGGGGACACTGAATAGTGCACGGTACATCCAAACCGTCATCGAACCCATCGTTCTACCATTCCTAGACCGGCAAGGGAACTTGCTGTTCCAACAGGACAATGCACGTCCGCATGTATCCCGTGCCACCCAACGTGCTCTAGAAGGTGTAAGTCAACTACCCTGGCCAGCAAGATCTCCGGATCTGTCCCCCATTGAGCATGTTTGGGACTGGATGAAGCGTCGTCTCACGCGGTCTGCACGTCCAGCACGAACGCTGGTCCAACTGAGGCGCCAGGTGGAAATGGCATGGCAAGCCGTTCCACAGGACTACATCCAGCATCTCTACGATCGTCTCCATGGGAGAATAGCAGCCTGCATTGCTGCGAAAGGTGGATATACACTGTACTAGTGCCGACATTGTGCATGCTCTGTTGCCTGTGTCTATGTGCCTGTGGTTCTGTCAGTGTGATCATGTGATGTATCTGACCCCAGGAATGTGTCAATAAAGTTTCCCCTTCCTGGGACAATGAATTCACGGTGTTCTTATTTCAATTTCCAGGAGTGTATTAATTAAACATTTGCTTGACTAGAACGGAAATATTGCTACAGAATAAGATATAACGAACAACATTTATGATACAAACGTCGCCTAACACTTGCTAACAGCATGATGCATGATACTTGATATCCCATACCTAATACAATGAAGTCTAAATAACATGGCTGTCTCTTGGCAGTCTATGATATTGTCACGACGACGGAAAATAATTATGCATGCTGTATTTATTGCTCCACGAATAGCGTTTGCCAAGTCGGAACTGTTGTCTTCTGAACGGAACTCGAGGTACTGTGCCTCTTATCATAAGTGCAGGATATGTTGGCACACTAGGAATGGCTGAGCTACAGGGCCTGAACTGACTCGTCTGATTGCAAGGTCAGAACTGGGAGAGCGTCCGCTGCACCTCGCCTCTTATCCCTGCCGGCGGAAGGATTTCCTTCTCCACCGGTACTGGGTGGATCCAATGTACTCACAGTTCTCGGCTGACAGTACTTTCTTTCGTGGCAGGCAGCACTATTGGTGGATGAATATAATATGCTGATGGACTTGGTGGAGGAAGCAGAAAGTGCCCTGAAGAGAGACAACCATCTGGAGACTAAAGCTTTGAACAGAGAGGTGCCAGGAGAAGGGTTGCGCCTTTGTGGTGACAGCCTCTAGTGGCACTGTTGTGTATCTCTTGAATCATGTTCACAACAGCTCTCAGCTTCTTCCTCATTACTATGCTTATGGTTTCCATGATCGCAGCCTGCTTTACTGAAGCTAACATGTCGTGCTCTGTCAAAGACCGCCTGCCGTGTTCTGAGAGGTATGGAAAAGGACGACTTACAGAAGACAGAGGAGTTTTCTTCAGTCGACACAATCGACGAGAGAAAGGAGTGTGGGCTGCTTGTAGAGATCCAACGGCGACTCGGCAACAAATTGAAACATTTAAAAATAAAGAACTCGATGTAAATCTCAAATAAGCAAGATAGGAAGCAAAGTCAGAATGAATTCATTTTAATGGAATTCTATTCAGGCAAAACTCATAGGCTAAGACCCGCTTAGCAAATTTTATGTCTAACTCTGAACTTGAACTCGTGCCAGTATAAGACGGGTAATTAGTCCCCAGAATCTATTTTGGCATGACGAGACAAGCAACTGTTCTAATTGTAAGTCCAAGACGAGTAACACAGCAGTGGTGTCTTCTTAGTATTGTAGGCCTGTTATTACCTAGGACACGGATCAGCCCGTATTGATATCGTTCACAAAGGGTGCTTTCTTGGATCATACCTTATTACGAAACATTCTAGTACATATCCTCTGACGCCTATTTGTGTTTATCGAAGTTGTAGTCACATGCGCAGTGCAAGCGTCCCTTCATTTGTGTGTCCCTCCTTTGAATCGTTGTACGAACGTCGAAATGGTAGATTTGAGATACAAGATCGCGGAACTGAAAAGCAGCTACAATCACTAAGTAGTGGAAAGACTTCAGGGCCAGATGAAAAAATTGTTAAAATGGCTCTGAGTTCTATGGGACTTAATATCTGAGGCCATCAGTCCCCTAGAACTCAGAACTACTTCGTTTTAGTTTAGTTTTTGTTATGTCATGTTCCTTAGATCACTTCCCCGATTATTTTATTGATATGATGTGAAACATGTCAGTTTAGAAGATATATGTACAAACCTGAATAGTGCTAATATTAACATTACTGAAGTTTTTAGTTCTACACATGCAAGTACGTTTAGAGGTACAATTCTTTTTTTCTCACCATTCCTGAAACAGAAACTCGTCCATGGAGTAGGAGCTGTGCAAAAGAAATGATTTTAAGCTATATTTAAAACTTGATCTGCTACCTGGCAGACACTTTATGTTATAGGGCAGATAATCAAAGATATTTGTAGCTGAATAATGTGCTCCTTTTTGAGCAATTGACAGCTTCAATAACGGATAGGAAGGTCATTTTCCCTGTATGAACATCACTGTTCTTCGCGAATTGAGATGGATTATTTGTAACGAATTTCATTAGCGAATATATGTACTCTGATGGTGCAGTTAAAATACCTAACTCCTAGAAAAGGTGCCTACATGACGTCCTACACTTACTATTCCCATTGCTCTGTTTTGTGCAATCAATACTTCATGTGTAAGTGGTGAGTTACCCCAGAAACTAACCTAAGGACATCACATACATACATTCCCGAATCAGGATTCGAAACTGCGACCGGAGCAGTCACGCGGTTCCGGACTGAAGCGCCTAGAACCGCTCGGCCACAGCGGCCGGCGGGCCAGATGAGATACCTAAAAGATTTTATAAAGATAATGCGAAAGAACTTGCTTGTCTTCTCGCAGTAATTTATCGTAGATCGCTTGAGCAACGAAAGGTACCTAAAGACTGGAAAGAAGCGCAGGTCATTCCCGTTTTTAAGAAAGGCCATAAGAGAGATCCACACAATTATAGACGTATATCGTTGACGTAAATCTGTTGTAGAATTATGGATCATGTTTTATGCTAAAGAATTATGATGGTTTTGGAAAACGAACATCTCCTGTATAAAAATCAACATGCATTTCGCAAACAGAGATCCTGCGAAACTCAGCTCGCTCGTTCCTCCATGAGTTCCTCAGCGCAGTTGATCACGACGCTCATGTTGATGCCGTCTTTCTTGATTTCAGTCAGGCATTTGACACCGTCCCGCACTGCCTTTTAATGAAAAAAAAAACGAACTTACGGAGTATTGGAGCAAACTTGCGATTGGATTCAAGGCTCTCTTGCACATAGAATTCAACACGTCGCTATTCGCAGATGATGCAGTTATCTATACCAAAGTAGGAACGCCAGAAGACAGTAAGAATTTACAGAACGACCTATAGAGAATTGATGAATGGTGCAGGCTCTGGCAGTCGACCCTGATCGTAAATAAATGTAACATATTGCGCATACATAGGAAAAGAAATCCGTTATTGTACAGCTACACTGTTGATGACAAGCAGCTGGAGACAGCGTGTGACGTAAAACATCGGGGCGTAACTATCCAGAGCGACCTGAACTGGAATGACTACATAATACAGATAGTGGGAAAAGCAGATACCAGACTTAGATTCATCGAAAGAATGTTAAGAAAATGTAAATCATCCACGAAAGAAGTGGCTTATAAGGCGCTTATTCGCCCGATCTGTCTGGGATCCCTGTCAGGTAGAACTGATAGAGAAGATAAACGAGAGCCAACGAAGAGCGGCGCGTTCCGTCACGGGATAGTTTATCTGGCGAGAGAGCGTTACGGAGATGCTAAACAAACTCCACTGGCAGACGTTACAAGAGAGGTGTTGTGCATCACGCCTCCCTTCTCACATTGCATAAATTTTTCTGCTGGCCTCCATGCTGGTCATTTCACACGTACAACATTTGTTACTTATAAAATAGTAATTAGATAGAGGCTTTTGATCCACAGAAGTATACTGGTGTGCAAAATTTAAGCATACAATAATTTTCAGATGACGTGTCACTTCCAAGCAATATAGCACGATGAGACTTGGGCCATACATAAAAAGGATTGCTACAGTATAGTACAGAACAAAGGAAAGAAATACCAAATAAGACGAAGAGAAAAGACAGTTTTATTCAATATCAATAATAACACTAGAGTCATCGCGAATTATGATGTTCCTATGGACACTGCTAATAGTATGACATGGTTCTTAACAATGTGTGTGATTGCCATGGGCGGGAATGGATGCTCTGCAACGTGCTGCCATGTTAGTCACAAGATCGGTAAGCCGTACCATACACCCCCCCCCCCTCCCCGCCGCCACCCCACCCCAGCGTGGTTGAGAACTGCTGCATGCTATCGTTGGTGCATGAGGACGAGCTGCGATACGTTTCGCCCACGCATCCCACACCTCCTCAATGGAATTTAAGAATTTAAGTCGGTGGGAGCGGGGAGATCAGTCCATTCACGGAATATCCTCTCATTCCAAGAAGTAGAAGGGGCCGGCCGGGGTGGCCGAGCGGTTCTAGGCGTTACAGTCTGGACCCGCGCGACCGCTACGGTCGCAGGTTAGAATCCTGCCTCGGGCATGGATGTTTGTGATGTCCTTAGGTTAGTTAGGTTTAAGTAGATCTAAGTTCTAGGGGACTGGTGACCTCAGACGTTAAGTCCCATAGTGCTCAGAGCCATTTGAACCATTTTGAAGTAGGAGGGTCGTTCAATAAGCAATGCCCCACATTTCTTTTCTCAGAACATATTTGTGGTTAAGAGTCAGAATTTGGTGATAACATACATCAACATATCTTCTCCATGTACTATTTTTCTACGTGGTCTCCATCAAGTTCTATGGCATACGCTAACATTGTGGAAGAGCATATATTCCCTGCTGGTATAAGTTGTTGTCCTGTAGGCGTAGCCACGTTTTCACTGAATGACTGACGCTCTCGTCATCTTCAATATGTGTTCCCCGTAAAGAATCTGTAGAGGCAATTGTCGAATTGTGATGCGCCGGTCGGCACGAAAAATGGGATCCGCACGATTCCTCATGTTAGGAGCAGTGGCTGTGACAGGACGTCCCAAGCGTGGCTGATCATGGAGCTCTGTCTCTGCATTTCCTGAGGGCGTAACTTTCTTTACCTATCGCCCAGCTGTACTCCTATCAACTGCAGCATCGCCATACACTGCACACTAACGTTTGTGGATGTTCACCACGGTTTCTCTTTCTGCGCACAAGAATTCAATTACAGATCGCTGCTCGTAACGTGAGTCGTTGTAGACACCATTTTGACTCTGTACTGTGGGTCTGATATCTGCCAGAACGGTTCGAAACTTCACCGGCGCACAGAACAAACATCAAATGTGAAGCACCAACAAGGACGTTTGTCTATGTATATTAATGGCTGTTTAAAAAAAAAAAAAGAGGCATTACTGATTGAACGACTATAGTAGATTCGGTCGTGCAATGTCAGCCATAAAAACGGCCGAATGTACCCCTGGGAGGTGTGTCGTCCCCTCTGCCCTTTTGTTGTAGCTGTTGATGTTGAGCCGCTACTGCTACAGCTCGATCGGTGGAATGGAGACGCGACGCGCTGTGATGATTGTCCCCGTCGGATAACGTGGAACAGCACCCGAAAATCTCTAAAGAAAATTGTTCCTCGCGGAATGTATGAAAGTCCGTTTGCGAGTCCGCACAGTCTTCTCAGCGATGTGAACTGCTGATTTTAATTGTCTGTTATGGTTTTATGATGATTCGCTATACCCGATTAGTTAGCTACTACAGTATTGAGTGAATTATTCATCACCGACGTCGTTTCACACCACTGAAGCGAGGAAAAACTCATTTTTCGGTTCAGTACCAGAAGTTGTTGCTACGTTGCTAGGCAGAATTGTCCACTAGGGCACGACGCAAATTCAAAGATAATCTATAATGCTATCTTGGTTTCGTGCGTCGTGATATTATTTCGGCAAAACACTCCTTTCAATGCTCAATGTTCATCAAGTCACTCTTTCAATTAAAATGTTCACAGTTAATTAATTTTGAACATCAAGTATCACACAGTTCAATTAATGATGGAGCCAACACGTTAGATTTCCATTACTGACGAACAATTTTATTGTTCCTTCTTAGCAGTTAGTTTATAATCATCACACCACACGCACACCGATGGATCAGATGAATTACGATTCTTTTCAGTTCGGTGATCGTGACAATTACGACAACATATTTGTATTAGCTTCGTGTGCTCGTATCAATGTTTCCTACTTCAAGCTAATCAGCTAATGCAGTCTTCGATACTATGTCCATTCTTCGTTGTAACTGTTCACTTTGATGAATGTTGAGTCCAACAGTAATATCTCCAATATTTAAAGTTCATTAACTCGTCGTACACTATCAGAATATCACTTCGGTTCAAGTTCTCAAGTCAGAATAACTGCGAACAAAGTCCGCTCATCTCTATCACACAATAGTACTTTTTTTTAAAAGAAACAATCTCGTAGCGTTCCGTTTGTACTACTATAACAAACGGTGCTCTCTCTCGACTTGATAGCAAGCAAGCTAGCAAGCGACTAACATTTCCATGATCGAGCATTGTAGATGCAACGAATTTCCTTTTCGCTGCGTTTATAACTCTCTTTCACAATAAATGTTATCTCTGAGCGACATATTACTTTGGACTTAACTTTCGTCGTACTAATTTACAGTTATTACTGAGATGTTTGATAGCTAATTAAAAATAACCTTTCTTCCTTTCTACCTTTATACTATGACATATTCAGTAATTATTGAAATTGGTGTTCATCAAAACTTTAAGGTGTTGTCGTACCTGTCAGGATAACACTGTTCCCTACTTTAAATTATCATGACATTCTTATTAGGGTTTTCGGGTTTCTTGGGGTGTTACAGAGGACGTACGTGGAGAACGAATATAGTGTTACAATAACGTTGATTGGTTGGTCTAAGGCACTGCAGTCATGGACTGTGGGGCTGGTCCCAGCGGAGGTTCGAGTCCTCCCTCAGGCATGGGTGTGTGTGTTTGTCCTTAGGATAATTTAGGTTAAGTTGTGTGTAAGCTTAGGGACCGATGACCTTAGCAGTTAAGTCCCATAAGATTTCACACACATTTGAACATTTGAACTGGTTGGTCTACTGTGCTCAGATATTTGGATGTCAGTGCGTCCATGCAGTATTATGTCCCCCAATGAAGTATTCCTTAGTAGGAATACTTCCCCAAGATCACAAATAGATGTAATTAAACTTTGTTTATTTGAAGATGTAAACTTCGAACCTAAACAGTCTGCTGTTCTGATGCACTACAACAAAAGTAAATAAATTATCTTCAGAAATTCTTCTTAGTAATGTGAAGAAAAAGTTCGTCACAAGAAATTACTCTACAACGAAACGAAAATAGATTCTTGAGATTGTAGGTTACGTTCTCTTGAACAATGGAAAGTCCATTTTAAAAACAAAGTACATATCCAATTCTAGTTTCACGAGCCGCACGATTTGCCCCCGGCGCAGAACGCCATGGATCGGAGAACAAGTCGCGGGCGCGCAGCCGTCCAGCTGCCGAAGGCAACGTCGGTACCGAGGCGGTATCCAGACGATGATGGTCCATCAGTCGCTGAGTGGCGAAAACGGGATTGGCTGTAGCCGGCTCCGTGCGGGTAGAAATACTCGCGCGGCGGATTGTTATAATTTTCTTATTGGCTGTGGAAGTAGTGGCGGATGCAGCAACAGGTGCATGTCTGGGGCGACCACTGTTGCTATCGTGTGTGCCCCCTGGCTGGTTACCGGGCTCCGGCTGGCGGCTCAGCCGGCTGCCGCGGAAACCGGCCTGAACGCAGGGGCTGAGCTGACGATAACCCGCTAAGTATAGATGCGTTGCGGGCTGGCGGCGAAAAAGGCGAGGCTGAGAGAGACGCCCTTCTACTCTCCGTGGACCACCAAAAAGATCACGTTCGACCGTGTTCCCGACTACCTTACGTGTTCCCACCTCTGGCCACACATGTGTATCTTCTCATTCTCAGAACACCTAAGAGAAAATGACCACAAACCAACCACTTGAGAAGATGACATGAAAATAATTAGAATCAACAATAAAAAAACACCATGTAAGAAAATTACCACGTACAGAAAACCAAAGCAGAGGGGAAAATCCTGTTGAATGACCAAGTACACATGCCAAGCAATTCATTATTTACACTAATAGATAAAATAATAGAATAACATTCGCAAAAAGTATTAATATAATAATACTGTCCAATATAATAATAATAGAACACAACATCTTTACACTCACTCCTCCATGAACACCTCCACAGAATATTGTAACGAAAAGTCTAATCATCTGTGACCAAAGTTTTCAACCAGTCGCTAACAGCTAGTACACCCGCCTGACGCCGGCCGCGGTGGCCATGAGGTTCTAGGCACTTCAAAAAAAAAAAATGGCTCTGAGCACTATGCGACTTAACTTCTGAGGTCATCAGTCGCCTAGAACTTAGAACTAATTAAACCTAACTAACCTAAGGACATCACACACATCCATGCCCGAGGCAGGATTCGAACCTGCGACCGTAGTGGTCACGCGGTTCCAGACTGAAGCGCCTTTAACCGCACGGCCACACCGGCCGGCTAGGCACTTCAGTCCGGAACCGCGTGGCTGCTACGGTCACAGGTTCGAATCCTGCCTCGGGCATGGATGTGTGTGATGTCCTTAGGTTAGTTACATTTAAGTAGTTCTAAGTTCTAGGGGACTGATGACCTCAGATGTTGAGTCCCATAGCGCTCAGAGCCATTGGAACCATTTGAAACCGCCCGCCCCTCCCCCCCCCCAAAAAAACTCGTCGGCTCTATCCCCTCCCCCACCCCCTCTCTCTCTCTCTCCCATACACACACGCGGTATAAACATCATAAATAGAAGTTCGTCTGGAACATATAATTCGTTAGGTTGGCAACAAATAGATAAACATACCAAAGAAGATGAAACATGTAATGGAGTCGCAATATTTAAGTTGTGAAGAACAGTGTATGACGAAATAGTTCTATCGAGTGACAAAAGAACAATAGTTCACCAGAAAAAAGAGTGAAAAACATGGTGAACAGTGTTTGGAAGGCGAGAATACAAAGATGTGATTATATGGTAGTGATAAAAGTGGTAGCGCGACCTCCAGACCAGATGTGAGGAAACGCAGATCAGCAAATCAGAAGTAATTACTTTATTTACAAAAAATTGCGAAGTGAACTGTTTAATAATCTAAAACTAACAAAACTCTATGATGATACCTTAGAACAGGAGAAGGCGAAACGCGTTGGGATAAATAAAGTCACTAACAGCAGGAGAAGGCAGTTTTATTTACAAAACAAGGAAGTTACGATATTTACGTTGTTAAAAGCACAGTGTTCGAACGAATAGCTATATCTAGTGGCAGAAGATTAATAGTACACAACAAAAAAGGAGAAACACGGTGAACAGTGTGAAAAAGTTCGGAATACAAAATTGTGTTTATGTTTCGAAAATAAAATGGTAGTGTGACCTCCAGACCAGATGAGAAGAAACGCAGATCACAGGAAACTATTTCACTCAAGATGCCTTAGAGTAAGAAAAAGGCGAAACGCGTCTGAGAAAAATAAATTAGCCGGCCGCGGTGGCCGTGCGGTTCTAGGCGCTTCAGTCCGGAACCGCGTGACTGCTACGGTCGCAGGTTCGAATCCTGTCTCGGGCATGGGTGTGTGTGATGTCCATAGGTTAGTTAGGTTTAAGTAGTTCTAAGTTCTAGGGGACTGATGACCTTAGATGTTAAGTCCCATAATGCTCAGAGCCATTTGAACCATGTGAACCAAAAATAAATTAAGTTGCGGTAAGAAAAGGCGGTCTTATTTACAAAACAAGTATTGACGTTTACATGTTGAATAAAGTGAGTGCACGCCGAAGGTTGTAACTAATTGACGTTTTTTTTCCATATAGTTCAATAATTGCTACCCTGTATAACGAACGCTGATGTATGTGGATCCCGTAAGTCACCTAACATACGCACTCACTTATAGTGTGCAGTATACTCATTGTGTCAGTCTTCTATTAGATAATGTTGCTCATGCCACATCAGTAAATTTCGAAATTTCCCGATACCTCAATCAGCCAATACGATGGGAATCTGAGAAAAAAGTGCAGTGACGAATGTTGAGATCAACAGCTGAAGGAGACTGACTACTAATGGTGCAGCTTAGGCGCACATTACTGCAACTTCAGTACGGTTGTAGTCCAGATTCTCGCCACCCAAAGAGCACAGAGGATTGGATTGATACTGGCCGGCATGTCACGGCGCTTCTCATCCGTAACAGTGATGTACTTTCGAACGCAAGCTGTCATTGTTTGCAGCCAGGGAACTAGAAGATCAGATCAGAAGCAGATCGCACCACAAGTCTCTACATAGAGCCCTACAAACTACCAGCATTTATCTATGGACTGGTGAGCAATGTAGTGTTGTGTGGAATGTGGAAATAAAGTAAGAAGTGTGGAGCTGAGAGCTGTTTGTACATTACTGTCAGTTAACAGGCGATTGCCATCTCAGGTCTATGTCCAACTTACCTACGTTTTTTACGATATTGTCAAAATCTGGTTGCATTCCACGTTTTGTCATCGTTACATTTGGTATGCAAAAGGATCTTCTAAGAGAAATATGCATTTTCATAACATTGTGTAATAATGAATTTTATCCATATTGGATGCCTTTATGGTGTGTAGAAAAAATTTCCGCTATCAGTCACAAGAAAACGTAATTTATTTGTCACCCGACCGGTTTCGGGCTTGCGCCCATCATCAGGTGTTTCTACATTCACGTACATATTTGTATTGTTGGAGATCACTGTATAAATACAAAAAAAAAAAAAAATTGTCAGACAACCTAAAAATACTACACACTGTGAACAAAGGAAAGAAAACGAATCTGCTCGAAGAGCTAGAAATTTATATCCACAGCTCTAACTCACCAGACCTTATTGTCAACGAACAAGTGGAGGTTGCAAACAAATCTTATCTTCACATATTTCATGAATTATTCAAAAACTAATTATCCTCTGATATAATAACAAAGTAATATTCTATGGAAATTCGATGTAGCAGTCATACAACAGTTCCAGTGTCATTATCGTAGCTTGTAAAAGTCATATTGTAAACAAAAGCTGTAACTGTCATTGTATAATTTGTAATAGCTTTCAAAATTTCATGTGTATAACATCATTGTACTTCCTAGATCCAAGTTCTCTGACAACAGTGTGGCTCAAAACAGTTCTGACTATCATTTTTTAATTTGTAATAGCTTTTAGTAATTTCGTATATATAACATCATTGTACTTCCTAGACTAAGTTCTCTGAGAAAAATGTGGATAAAAAAATTTCATCATGTGTATCAAAAAACATCGCATTTTATAATAGCTTTTTAAGTTTCTATATGTGCAACACCCTTACACTTCCTGTGGCTAAGTTCTTTGATCACTATCTACATGTTTGCGTATGAACAACATCTTTACACCTGCTACGTCTAAGTTGTTTGACCACAGCCCACATGTTTGTATGAAAACACAGTGTACTTTACGAGTGCATATCGTAATAGTGATATGTGCAGCTAAACTTTATAAAACTTAAATATGGAAGTGAAAATGATAATAAGTGTGCAACTAAGTGGAAAAACTGTCGCCACAGCTTAATTATAATAATGATGCTTCATATTTATGTAAGTACAGACATATTTTCGAAAAATGGTGCCTTGCCACTTACAACTGTCCCGCTTGTATCTGTTTAGTCACCATCAAATAATTTTTTGTGTTTATAGAGTGATCTCCAGCAATATAAACATGTACGTGAATGTATAAACATCTGAGGATGGGCGCAAGCCCGAAAGCGGTCGTGTAACAAATAAATAACCTTTTATTTGGACTGGTAGCGGAAATTTTTCTACACCCTATTGTGTTATAATTTTTAATCCAGTTGATGATGGTTGAAATAACCGAAACCAGTCAAGAAAAATATGATACATACAGGGGATGGCAAATAAAAATGTTATTCTATTAATTTCTCACAGATGTAGCAGGTTACCTACACAAATTTTTAGTGAAGTTGACTGTCTCAGCTGCTGTCGCATACTCTCACCTGTCACCCTGGTACGCAAACAAAGAGGACATAAATGGAACTCAGTTGGTTTTATCTGTGGTGTTTTTGGTTGCAGCAGTGTTATGAAATTGTACTCGAATTTTGTGACAACTGTTGTTTCTAATTTCGCGATTCTTCCCTGGTCTGTGGGAACTGATGTGTGTGTTTTGGTTGCCCTGTGCAGATGTTCTCGTTTTCGCTGGACGGTCAGCGCCTGACGGAGCTGCTGCGTCTGCTGGCGGCGTCTCGCCAGAGGTTCCCCGACAAGGCCGGCCATCGGGCGCGCTACCAAGACACAGCCGTCAAGCTGCACCGCTTTATGCAGGTGAGCGCTGCTAAGAACGGTGTTTACCTCACAATAAGCCTGGTAACCCGTCTATGCTTTGCGCGTTGCATTTTAACATATTTTAGGTTCTACCTCAATCGGTAAAAATGGAGGCGTATTATCACTTCTTTTATCCGTCTGGACACAGCGTACAGAAAATTAGTGTGGCCCACTCGTAAGAGCTGCACTACTGTCTGGAAGCCCCATCAGATCAGATTTAAGAAAGATGAAGAATAAATTCAGAAGCCTGCTTCTTAATAGTAGATTCGATCGGCAAGCGAGTGTTGCGAAAATGCTGTGTTAACTCAAATGAATGCACAATGAGGTGCCAAAAGTAATGGGATAGCGATACGTACGTATACAGATGGCGGTAGTATCGCGAACACAAGGTAGAAAGGGGCAGTGGATTGGCGAAGCTGTCATTTGTGCTCAGGTTTACGACTTGATTACGGCCGCACAACTGGAATTAACAGACTTTGAACGTGGAATTGTAGTTGGAACTGGCAGCATGAGACATTCCGTTTTGGAAATCGTTAGGGAATTCAATATACCGAGATCCACAATGTAAAAAGTGTGCCGAGAATACAGAATTTCAGGCATCACGTTCACCACTGTCAACACTGCGTCCGAAGGTGTTCACTTAACGACCGAGAGCAGTGCCATTCGCCTAGAGTTGTCAGTGCCAAGACAAAGCAACACTGCGTGAAATAGCTGCAGAAAACACTGTGGAAAGTACGGTGAACGCATCCGTTAGGACAGTGCGGCGAAATTTGACGTAAATGGACTATGGCAGAAAACGATCGATGCGAGTGCCTTTGCTAAGAGCACGACATCGCCTGGAACGCGTCTTCTGGGCTCGTGACCTTACAGATTGGACACTAGACGACTGGAAAACCGTGGGCTGGTCAGATGAGTCTCGATTTTAGTTGGTAAGAGCTGATGAAGCGGTTCGAGTGTGGCGCAGACCCCACGAGGCCATGGGTCCAAGTTGTCAACTAGGCACTGTGCAAGCTGGCGTTGGCTCCATAATAGAGTGGGCTGTGTTGGCACAGAATGTACTTGGTCCTCTGGTTCACCTAAACTGATCATTGACCCATTTCAGCCATTCATGGAATTCATATTCTCAATCAACGACGCAATTTTTATACACTCCTGGAAATGGAAAAAAGAACACATTGACACCGCTGTGTCAGACCCACCATACTTGCTCCGGACACTGCGAGAGGGCTGTACAAGCAATGATCACACGCACGGCACAGCGGACACACCAGGAACCGCGGTGTTGGCCGTCGAATGGCGCTAGCTGCGCAGCATTTGTGCACCGCCGCCGTCAGTGTCAGCCAGTTTGCCGTGGCATACGGAGCTCCATCGCAGTCTTTAACACTGGTAGCATGCCGCGACAGCGTGGACGTGAACCGTATGTGCAGTTGACGGACTTTGAGCGAGGGCGTATAGTGGGCATGCGGGAGGCCGGGTGGACGTACCGCCGAATTGCTCAACACGTGGGGCGTGAGGTCTCCACAGTACATCGATGTTGTCGCCAGTGGTCGGCGGAAGGTGCACGTGCCCGTCGACCTGGGACGGGACCGCAGCGACGCACGGATGCATGCCAAGACCGTAGGATCCTACGCAGTGCCGTAGGGGACCGCACCGCCACTTCCCAGCAAATTAGGGACACTGTTGCTCCTGGGGTATCGGCGAGGACCATTCGCAACCGTCTCCATGAAGCTGGGCTACGGTCCCGCACACCGTTAGGCCGTCTTCCGCTCACGCCCCAACATCGTGCAGCCCGCCTCCAGTGGTGTCGCGACAGGCGTGAATGGAGGGACGAATGGAGACGTGTCGTCTTCAGCGATGAGAGTCGCTTCTGCCTTGGTGCCAATGATGGTCGTATGCGTGTTTGGCGCGGTGCAGGTGAGCGCCACAATCAGGACTGCATACGACCGAGGCACACAGGGCCAACACCCGGCATCATGGTGTGGGGAGCGATCTCCTACACTGGCCGTACACCACTGGTGATCGTCGAGGGGACACTGAATAGTGCACGGTACATCCAAACCGTCATCGAACCCATCGTTCTACCATTCCTAGACCGGCAAGGGAACTTGCTGTTCCAACAGGACAATGCACGTCCGCATGTATCCCGTGCCACCCAACGTGCGCTAGAAGGTGTAAGTCAACTACCCTGGCCAGCAATATCTCCGGATCTGTCCCCCATTGAGCATGTTTGGGACTGGATGAAGCGTCGTCTCACGCGGTCTGCACGTCCAGCACGAACGCTGGTCCAACTGAGGCGCCAGGTGGAAATGGCATGGCAAGCCGTTCCACAGGACTACATCCAGCATCTCTACGATCGTCTCCATGGGAGAATAGCAGCCTGCATTGCTGCGAAAGGTGGATATACACTGTACTAGTGCCGACATTGTGCATGCTCTGTTGCCTGTGTCTATGTGCCTGTGGTTCTGTCAGTGTGATCATGTGATGTATCTGACCCCAGGAATGTGTCAATAAAGTTTCCCCTTCCTGGGACAATGAATTCACGGTGTTCTTATTTCAATTTCCAGGAGTGTAGATGATAATGCGCAACCTCACCAGGCCACAATTGTTTTCGAATGGTATGAATGGCATGCTGAAAAATTCGAGCGAGTGATTTGGCTAGCCAGATCGCCCGATTGGAATCTCATGGAAAATTGGTGGAACATAATTGAGAGGCCAATTCGTGCACTAAATCCTGGTTCAAATGGTTCAAATGGCTCTGAGCACTATGGGACTTAACATCTGAGGTCATTAGTCCCGTAGAACTTAGAACTACTTAAACCTAACTAACCTAAGGACAACATACACATCCATGCCCGAGGTAGGATTCGAACCTGCGACCGTAGTGGTCTCGCGGTTCCAGACTAAGGCGCCTAGAACCGCTCGGCCACTCCGGCCGGCACTAAATCCTGCACTGACAACACTTTCGCCATTATGAACGTCTGTACAGGCAGCGTGGACCAATATTCCTGCACGGGACTTCTATCGACTTGTTGAACCCGTGCTACGTCGAGTTGCTGCACTACACCGGGCAAAGGAAGGCCCAACACGATATTGGAAGGTATACCGTGACGTTTGTCACCTCAATGTATACGAAATAGTAGTGCTTATGTTATTAAAAATATCATGCAATGTTCCTTCAGACATGCTGGCATGCGTGTCCAAAGAAACCTTTACATGTACTTTTTAATAGTACAGGCACTGCTATTTCGTATTTATACGCCAGTACCAGAACCTCGACCCTCAATAAATATGTCATTCCAGAACGTGGATATACCTAACATACGAGTGCAGGTCGTGACACATGGAGGACGACATTTGGAAATGCGGGTCTGGCTGTGATTCGTGTTCGGATGGCCGAAGCGATTAAGCTGACTGTTCGGTTAAAGCGGGAAATCCGACTACGAGTCCCGGCTCGGCACAAATTTTCGCTGTCGTCATTCCAATATACCGACGAAGGTGGTTCATATTCGTAACTGTGAATACAGTTCCTGTATGAATTGAATATTCGCCGGCCGGAGTGGCCGAGCGGTTATACGAGCTACAGTCTGGAATCGCTCGACCGCTACGTTCGCAGGTTCGAATCCTGCCTCGGGTATGGATGTGTGTGATGTCCTTAGGTTAGTAAGGTTTTAGTAGTTCCAAGTTCTAGGGGACTGATGACCCTTGAAGTTAAGTCCCATAGTGCTCAGAGCCATTTGAACCATTTTTGAATATTCCTTGAGAGAAGAAGACGTTGTTTTCGCGTAACAATATTAAGACAGTTAAGGTAACTTGCATTGGCGAGAGACAGCAGAACCATCCTACGGCCATCAACATGTATTTCGCTTAAGGACCGCGAAGACGAAATAAGAGAAATGAGAGCTTGTAGAGAAGCATAAAGACAGTCGTTTTCCCTCGCTACAGCTGTGAGTGGAATGAGGAAGGGAATGATTAGCACCGGTACAAGTTATCTTCCGCCATGCACCATATGGTAGTTTGCGGAGTTATTGTTATTTATCGTAGGCATTATCACAACTCACGCTAATGAACAGAACCTAAGAATATCTTTCTCAGAGTAACATCTACGTTACAGTTATACAGGGTGTTTCCGTATTTTGCTTATAGTCAATGGGATTCGTCTTTAGATGTTCGGCCATTTGATTCTGTTTCTTCTAAGTGAGAGACGCCATTATGTCATATTACTTGTTCTGACTCTGGATGGAGAAGTGAAAGCGGTTTTTGGCTTTTTCTCTGATATGGAGAAGAAGGAGGCCTCTGTCTGGCAGAGATCATGCTGTTATACAGAAGCGACTAAGCGTTAGGAATTTGGTCAGATGGTTGCAGTTTATCTGCTGTAATGGAAGTTAATTTTCGTGGTGAGGCTACTGTACTACGATTTCGACAAGATCACTCCACATGTAGGAACTGCAGTGCATCCTTGCATACAGTGGAAGAGATGCTCATTGGTTGCTAATGGGTATCTGTTTGGAAGCTGGTTCTTGCATATCATATAGATCACTCTGCTCTGTGATATTTTAAATTTAAAGACTTTTTAATTATTTTCTCTTGGTTTGATTTAAAAATAAATCTTTTCACTTCTTTTGTATTCCGTGCATTGAGTGTACCATGCTTCGTAGCCACCATCTTGCTATGTTATTTGAGCTAATTTCATAACTCACAAACACTCTGACGAAGAGGCATTCACCTATTCAGCTGCCAATAAACGAAATTAGTAATAACCAGTTCTTCTCTGGATGCTATTAGGTTGCAGATGCTCATAAAAGGAGGCCAACGTATGCTGCATTCTTGACTACTGTTTATGAAGCACTGTGCTACGCAAACTCACGATTACCATGTTGTGTGTAGGGAAGAAACGATTTCACTGTATCACAAACGATGTGGTGAATGAAACTGTCTCAAAAGGATTACCGCACTAAAAGATTTGGACCCTCAAGAAACCACTTCATCCCAAATCCAGCAGCTGTGGAACCACCAGCTACCGCCCATTATAAATCACGTGAGTGCATCCGTACAGTGTATGTGGGCCCAAGATCGAGTTAGATAGACTACCTAATCTAGTCTGGGATCTAAGATGTACCAGCGTAACTGAAACCGTGGAGAAGTGATCATTTCCGTAGATTTTAATTTCATGTAGTTATGATATTGTTGTAGGCAACATCATACTCAGATACTGACTACATAGTAAACATTATCAGAGGATGGTTTATAGTTAACCAGAGTTGGTAATTAGCAAGTTTTAATTATATTTTAGTGTGATCAAGGTTATTAAAATTTTTAACAACCAGTACAGATCGCTGTATCTCCTTCAACTGACGATGTAAGATCATATAGGAAAATAACTAAGACCGCATAAAATGAAAGCTGTGTAACAGGTATCATTTATAGCCACTAAGCTATGGAATACGACACGATATGTAATATCTGAGTATTGATGATTCATTTTGATTGGATGGTGTATCTGGATTTTATGTCACATTTCAGCACTCCAGACATGAGTCAGTTCCGCTCAGATATGTGCAGAATTGTTAGATTATACCATTAACGTTTCTGCATAAGCCACAAAAACTATTATAGGCACAGAAAAGTACAATACTTCACGTTGAAGAGGACGTTAGGACGATTCTGTTGATATACAGCTATGCTCTGCCGATAGCATGTGTGAGAATATACAGCACCGAAACGTTTCTTTCACTGAAATCCATTAAGCAATTATTAACTATTACAATTTTTTCTACACAGAAGAGATCGAGATAACAATTTGAACGCTCACTGATTTGATCGACTCAGCTTTTCACATGATTCATAACATAATTGCAGTTATATAATAATAGTTATTATTGTTAATAGTATTATTACTAAATATAAATTCTGAGAGGCATTTTAACTGAAATTTTGTTTTAAATCAGCATATCATATTACCAAAGACAAATACATCAATAGCAAGGCAGTATGTCTTGGCAGACGTTATTGCACATCATATTTAATCCTCAAGTTTAATTGATTGATTGTAAATTAGTGTATTTTCCTCTTAATTCTAAACTGATTAGAGCTACATTTAGTTTGTAAGATACATACTTTTAATTCTCAAGTTTAAATAATTGATTATGAATTCGAATATTTTTCACTTAATTGGAAATTCATTAGAGCCACATTAACTATGACTGTCCTTGTAAAAACAGAGGTGCTAGAATGTGTTTGTATTGCAAATAGCGAAGGCGCAAAAACTATGAGATATTTTGATTTGTGCTGCTAATTGTTGCAATTGTTTATAATCAGTTTGTGGGCAAACTATTGTACACATAGTTAAACATAAGATATGAATTTTGTTTGGAGTTTTAGTGCACATATGGCAGCACATTTAGATTTTAATCGTATATAACTACATTTAAAAAGTTGTAAGAGAGGCTGATGACCTCATGAAGTCATTAAGTGACTTAGAGAGTTGGATTTTCTGGGGAGGGGTGCATCGAGGGCTTAAAAGGGTGGCTACCATCGTACTCTTTCCCATTATTTAGGATGTATCGGTGATAGAAATTTTCCCCTCTTCGGTCGAGAACAGACATATTTCGCATCAGTTCAGCAGGGACTTAGGAGATATTTTGCAGTGGTCGGGAGTCTATTTTATTTCTGTCGGTCGTTCACTAAGGCCTGTATTTTTGCGAGTGAAGTCTATTTGGACTTTGAATTCTCTACACTGAGTCTGATTTTTAGCTCAGTTTGCCAGTGGGGACTTTGATTATTTTCGTCACTTGTCAGTGCTTAAGACCACCACTTCCTTGTGATAGTGTGGAGTTTGATTTCGATTAATTGTAGCTGTGGACACTGCTTTTGTTCTCCAGCTATTTTATTTATATAGCGTCTTTACAACCACCGTGTTTGAAGCTCGATGTAAACTTCAATTCACTTAATTATACAGAGTTTATCACTGGCCCATGAACTTTTTTTTGTACTGCTAAGAACAACAATCCTTATTTGTAAATTATCCGCTTATAGAGGGGGTATATTATTTATATTTGTTGCTACTATGACCATTCTAACGTTATTTGAAATTTGATTAGAACATCAGAGACAATTTTATTATATAATGGAGTCAAATAATCATCCCCTAAGACAAAGTATATCGAGCTACCATATCCATCTGTTGCAGGAAGTGCTCTTTGAACTTTATGTATACATTTCCTATCGATGTCAGTTAAGTTACAACTCTGAACTACAACGACAGATTATATACTTTCTGCTCTGTATTGTTTTGCAAACATTCTGGTTGTTTGCACATATATTATTCAATGGGAATAGAATATCAATTGCATGTTGGAGATTTAGTCGGTGGCCCTGTTGTGCAAGAGGTCAAAGTCTTACATAACTGTACTTATAAAATGAACCAATCCTAAACTGCCTCCTGCAGTAACAGTTTTAGTCCCATATCCTATTTCCTGAATAATTATCAGTATTTAAATGCTTAAATAAACATGTTTCTAAAGCTAGGTTTCGTAAAAGAAATTGGTAATGGGTACGCAATAATCTGTAGAAATTTGAATTACTGTACTAATTATATCCCGCAACTATAGTGCACTGAGTGGTTATAATTAAACTGACGGTGGTACAAGTGTTGTAGTGGGGGCTGTATAAATTACAGGACTCTGACACTTTCTAGGTATGTTCACGGAGAATACTGGAAAAAATAATGGTTCAACCTTCTGCTACCAGGTGACAATATGGTGCTTTAAGCAGTCAGAATGTGAAATGTTTCATGTTTTGACGTCAGTAGGCTGTTTGTGGTTTGGCGACACCTGTTGATTTCTTGTGTGAAGTGACTGTTAGTGTAAACGGTTAAGAAGATTGAAGTTATCTGTACGCAACGCAGTGACTATCGCGAAGAAAGACCGTTGCACTGCTGGCAAAGTTGCTTTATTAGAACGTCATCAATAGCAGTGCTGTATTTCGGGAACATCGCCAACAGGTACAGCTGCGAAGAGGTCTCACGTCAATGAACGAGCTAAGAAATATGAGAAAATAATTTGAAGGAACAGGTGAATTAGATAGCGCAGCAAGGGTGGGAAGCGGCCCATTCTCTGGCAGCTGTTGAAGAAGTTGCTATAGCTATAGCTGACCATGCAGCACACGCTTTAAATTCTGCAGCCAGTGTTCCAGCTCTGTCATGAGAATTGACTCCCGGTTCAAAAGAATATGTAGTGCGTTTTACACTGGCATCTCTACAATATTCAGAATGTCAACCAAATGTAGCTCCAAGATTGGCTACAATGTCGTGACTTTGCCCTTCGTGTTTTGACACGCATGGAAATGGATGACATGTGGCCAGGGAATATTCTTCGGACGGACAAAATACATTTTACTCTGCACAGAGCCGTGAATGCACAGCACTGTCGCACATGGGGTTCTACTCTGCCACATGCTGTGCAGAAACATCTATTGCACTCAACGTATGTGCCTGTGTGGTCTGGTTTCACGTGCTCCTTCGCTCTTGGACCGTTTCTCTTTTGAAGAGATGACACCCCACATGCCTGTTAGGGGTAAAGTGACATCTGCACGTCATAAAGATCTCTTTGTGCAACACGTGATTCCAACTTTGCAACCTACAGAAACAAGTGCATCGTATGTGGGTATTTGCAATATGTGTGGCCTTCAAGATTCTCCAACCTAAATCCATGTGACTTCTGCTTGTGATGATACCCGAAAGATCGTGCCTATCAGGGATGTATCAGGACTCTTACTGATTTGAAAGCTAGCAAACGAAACCATATCGCTGTTGATTACACTGAACGTGCTACGAACAAATGTCGACCATTCCGTTTCACGGCTGCAGCATACTGAGTCGGCAGACCATATTGAACACATGTTGTAACTTACGACCATATCCTAATAAACTTGCCAGAAACACTGTTATCATGTATTTGATCGTTTCTCCCCTTCGCCTGAACCCAAACCAATTCTGACTGCTCACAGTGCCGTGTTTCAACCTGGTGCCAGAAAGTGGAGTTACTATTTTTTCAGCATACTCCGCTAGTGCACCGAGTAATGAACATGCCAATGATGATTCAGCCTTTCTGCGATGTATACAGCCCGCACTACAGCACTCGAAACACCGTCGGTTTAATTATAACCACCCTGTACATGGCGTATGCTATTTTCCTAAAAACAACACTTTCTCGACTGCCATTTACAAAGCCCGGGCGAGAATTCCCCCCCGAAGTCGTCGTCGGCTGATACTCGTATCCGAGTTTTCATTTTTCTCTTGCATTTCCATTGTTGCATAGCTGTTCATGTATGGAGATGCCTATTACGGCTTATCAAACGAATTCAGACATGAAACATGCGGCCACATCCATTACACGTAATAGAGGGTGGAGGGCATGGCTGGCCTGGTGAAGTTTGCATCTCTGACGTTTTTAATTTTCCTGCCTCCAACGTTCCTGCTCAAAATGTAAGGCAGCAGCTGAAGTAGTTGCACGCCATTGTTTACGATCTTCTGCTGCCGCGCACCAGTTACTCGGGTCAATGTTTAGACTGTTTAGGTTCTTCTTGAAATGGTCCTTATCGCACTTCAGAGGAGCACCACGAGCTTCTAACTATTTTCACTTCGCAATATAAAATTTCCTGAGGAAATCTGTTGTTTCTCATCCGCTGGACATGCCCAATCTATCTGTTTTGGTGATAATAACGGTGGCTTCTATACTATACATATTTGCCTTCCCAAGAACCGTAGTGTTTGATACAAAGTCACTGCATATGATGTTCATAATGTATGTAAGCTTCTTTTGGCTGAATCGTTCTAGCTTCTTAAGATCACGGCGATATAGTTGTCCGATTTCGCAACCATAGAGCAGAGTGGAAACAACAACTGCTCGACACACGTTCAGTTTGGTGCATAGTGTCAGATCTTTATTCAGGAAGAGCCAATGTAGGAGACTCAAAAAGCAACATGTGCGGCATGCATACTGTTCTCTACGTACTTTCCGACGAGCAGTTAATTGGTAATATACTTCCTAGATAGTAGAAGTTAATTACTTGTTCCAAAGGTGTGCTGGAAATAGAGATACTGAGAACCGGAAAGGCAATTGGGAGCTGGCTGTGCTAGTACCTCTGTTTTTTGGGTGTTTATGTCTAGGCCAAACCGTTTATATGCAGTACCGAAACAATTTAGTCAGTTGCAGCTCTGCTGGTGTGTGAGCTGGAGAAGCATTTTCGTCAGCGTACTGTAGCTCAGTTACCTGAACGAGACTTGTGAAACTTTTAGAGTGCAATCTGGACTGATTAAATAGCTCTCCATCAAATCTGTATTTGATTTCTACTCCTGCATTGTTTACAGACGAAAAGCATAGCTGCCAGGTACAGAGTAAACAACGTTGTTTGAGCCCATTAGTATCAGGAAATTTGTCTGATGTTTCATTCTGGTATAGCACTTGCCTAGAAATGGCATCATGGAAAGCTTAGATCAGTTTAACAAAGTGTTTAGGGCAACCAAAACGCTTTAAGACCTACCACATTGCTTCTCTAGGAACTGAAGTAGAGGCCTTTTCTAGGTCACAGAAACACAAATAGGAAAGGTTTATGTTGTTCCTGTCGCTTCTGCAGTTGTCGTGCACAAAGAATGATACCAATAGTTCCTCTGGAGGGGCGAAATCAACGCTGATATTCAGAAAGTACAGTCTCGGAAAGGATCTGGACGGGATTAAACAGAATTCTAGCAAAAATTTCAGCAGCCGTGGAGACCAAAGATATGCCACGGTAGTTACCACATATGCTTCGATCATCAAGATGTCGACAGTTCTGTAGTTCTTCATGTCAGCTGATACCTTACAGGTTTCCCGAACTAAAAGCAACAGGGAAAAGAGAGGTTCCAATGGTTCAAATGGCTCTGAGCACTATCAGACTTAACATCTGAGGTCATCAGTCCCCTAGAACTACTCAAACCTAACTAACCTAAGGACATCACACACATCCATGCCCGAGGCAGGATTCGAACCTGCGACCGTAGCGGTCGCGCGGTTCCAGACTGATGCGCCTAGAACCGCTTGGCCATAGGAAAGAGAGGTTTATAGAGACAAGCCATCACTCTGAATGACCTCGAGGAGGATGCTGTCAGGCCAGGTGCCTCTCTTGGTTTCATGCTATTTAGAGCCTTGCTAAATTCATGAAAAGACGTTGGGACTGCCATACTATGTTGTGTTAAATGTTGTGTGAGATGTTCGTGAAAGTCTTCAGCAGCACGGCTTAAGATTGAGCTCAAATGCTCTTTCCAGCGATTTAAGATTTTCTGACTGTTAGTTAGAATGATGGTGCTATCGGCGGCTTTCGGAGTTCCTAATGAAGAACGAACAACCCCATGTGTTTCTTTTATTCTAGCATAAAAATTCCCCAAGACCCTGGAATCTCACAGACTTTGGAGTTCCTTGGATTTTTGTTGCCACTAGTTGCTCTTGATTGTTCCTATTTTAGTCTGACATTTCTGTTTCAGCTCTTGAAAGTGTGCTTTCTTCCCCACGGAGGTTCGATCTTGAGCCAGAGATAGGTAAGCATCCCGCTTAACACTTATGAGGTTCTTAATCACTTCACTGTTGTCATCAAACCAGTCATTCTTCTTTCTTGGATTAAAAACAATGACATCGGCTCCAGTCTTCCTGATGTTGGCGTTTAAAGAGGACCGCCTCGATAGCTGACTGGTCAGCGCTATGGGATGCCATGCGGAAGGGCCCGGGTTCGATTCCCTCCCGGGGCGGATATTTTCTCCGGTCAGGGACTGGGCGTTGCGTTGTCTTCATTATCATATCATCACTATCGACACGCAAGTCGCCAAAGACTTGCACCAGGTGATCGGTCTACCTGACGGGAGGCCCCAGCCACACGACATTTCATTTCATGTGTTGTGTTAACTGGGACATTGCTAAGTCGATCCAAAAGTTTTACAGAAGCTCTCCTGCGAGTTTCATATCAGCGCACACTCCGCTGCAGAGTGAAAATCTCATTCTGGAGTTTGTGATTAGTCCAGCAATCAAGGATGTTTCGATCTCTTCTTGTGATCAGGACGTCTTTCTTGTCACTCCCCCGAGTGATGACATAGTCAGTGGGATGCCAGTGTTTGGAGCGTGGATGCATCCATGTGGTCTTATACCGATTAGATAAGCGGAACTGCGTGTTGGTGACAAAAAGATCGTACTCAACACAGAGACCTAGAAACACCAGACCGTTTGCATTGCAGTTTCCAACACCTTGATTACCCATGATGATGTGTCCTGCAAAGCGATTCTTTCTTCCGACTCTAACACTGAAGTCGCCTAGTAGCTGTCTCCAGCGAGGGGAATTCGAAGAGTCGTAATTCCTTTATTGGCACGGTAGAGGTTAACCGATGTTGTCTCACTCTTTTTGTTTTTACCGAAAATCCTACAGCATGGGTGCGTGGTTCTGCTGCGTCCTTGCCTTTCCAAAATATGGTGTACCATACGTTAGCCTCACTGATATGTCCTTCGCTTGATAATCTGGTTTCACTTCAGGCAGCAACGTCTATACCTGTTCTTCAGTTGGAACCTTGACGAGATGTCAGTTGATGATAGAACTGATTCCTTGTATCCTTATCACTGCCTAAAGTGTTATCGTTGGCAGATACAAGGGTGACAAAGCTATCCCCGACGAGGGGAATTCGAAAAGTCGTAATTCTTTCATTGACAGCAATAGGGGTTAATCGAAGTTACAGCGCTATCTTTGTTTTTACTGCAAATCGCACAGCAGAGGTGCATGGTTCTGCTGCATCCTTTCCTTTCCGAAAGATGGTGTACCCTCAGCTAGCGTCACTGATATGTACTTCGCCTGATGATCTGGTTTCACTTAAGGCAGCAACGTCTATATCTAATCTAGCTAGCTCGTGGTGTGTTACAATTTCAGTCCAGAAGAGTCCTGACATTCCATGTTCCAGTAGTCATAGTCATAATGCTGTTTCTTGGTTTTCTTCCGCAAATGAGAAGTTTCCTTCTGAGTGCGGATTCCCAGCCAGTTACAAATGTGACAACCGATATTTAGCCCACCTTTTCTAGTGCCTTCCCCATTCAGGGTGGGCAGCGGGTTAACCTAAAAAGGCCTGCCCAGTCGCACATGCAGGACCGGATCCCTCAGTATTCTTGTGAGTTGTCAGTAAGGCGGCCATTACACAGCTGCCGCCAGCGTGCGGTTCAGACTAGTAGCTTCCAGCCTCACTCAAGCCTGATACCATCGCCCTTATCCCGTCGCCACTGGACTTTTAAAAAGATGACAGGAGAAATTTCCAATCACTTGATTTTGTATAACGTGATTCTACATCTACATCCATACTCCACAAGCCACCTGACGGTGTGTGGCGGAGGGTAAATTGAGTACCTCTATCGGTTCTCCCTTCTATTTCAAAAAAATGGTTCAAATGGCTCTGAGCACTATGGGACTCAACATCTGAGGTCATCAGTCCCCTAGAACGTAGAACTACTTAAACCTAACTAACCTAAGGACATCACACACATCCATGCCCGAGGCAGGATTCGAACCTGCGACAGTAGCAGTCACGCGGTTCCGGACTGAAGTGCCTAAAACCGCACGGCCACCGCGGCCGGTCCTTCTATTTCAGTATCGTATTGTTCGTGGAAAGAAAGATTATCGGTATGCCTCTGTGTCGGCTCTAAACTCTTTATTTTTATCTTCATTGTCTCTTCGCGAGATTTACGTAGGAGGGAGCAATACACTGCTTGACTCCTCGGTGAAGGTACGTTCTCGAAACTTCAACAGAAGCCCGTACCGAGCTACTGAGCGTCTCTCTTGCAGAGTCTTCCACTGGAGTTTATCTATCATCTCCGTAACGCTTTCGCGATTACTAAACGATCCTGTAACGAAGCGCGCTGCTCTCTGTTGGATCTTCTCCATCTCTTCTATCAACCCTATCTGGTACGGATCCCACACTGGTGAGCAGTATTCAAGCAGTGGGCGAACAAGTGTACTGTAACCGACTTCCTTTCTTTTCGGACTGCATTTCCTTAAGATTCTTCCAATGAATCTCAGTCTGGCATCTTCTTTACCGACGATTAATTTTATATCGTCATTCCATTTTAAATCACTCCTAATGCCTACCCCCAGGTAATTTATGGAATTAACTGCTTCCAGTTGCTGACCTGCTATATTGTAGCTAAATGATAAAGGATCTTTCTTTCTATGTATTCGCAGCACATTACACTTATCTACATTGAGATTCAATTGCCATTCCCTGTACCATGCGCCAATTCGTTGCAGATCCTTCTGCATTTCAGTACAATTTTCTATTGTTACAACCTCTCGATGTACTACAGCATCATCCGCAAAAAGCCTCAGTGAACTTCCGATGTTATCCGCAAGGTAAAAAATAAAATAAAATAAAATAAAATGGTTCTGAGCGCTATGGTACTTAACTTCTGAGGTCATCAGTCCCCTAGACTTAGAACTACTTAAACATAACTAACCTAAGGACATCACACATATCCATGCCCGAGGCAGGATGCGAACCTGCGACCGTAGCGGTCGCGCGGTTCCAGACTGAAGCGCCTAGAAGCGGTCGGCCACACCGGCCGGCTCCACAAGGTCATTTATATATATTGTGAATAGCACAATAGGTCGCTAGGAAGTAACCCACTCACTACGATACTGGAGTCATACATCACGACACATGGGTATCAGAGTTGTGATTTCAGACACAAGAACTGTAACGAACTGCCGCGAGTTCGAGGACAGTAGAGCAGCGCCTGTACAGCCAGTTCGTCGGGCGTGACCCCTTCCGCATACGCGACTGTTGAGAATCTCAGTACTAAAATCTTTCTCCTCCAGCCGCTTCGCCTTTAGGTTTTAGGATGTTGGGGAAAGGGATTATGGGAAGGGATGCGGAAAAAGATGGGTCGTTATAGGACACACTTTGTCTGGTTCATCCGCTGAGACATTTCCTGCTTGCTGGCGCTGTCAATAGCTACGCTACCACCAACATAGCCCTCAGCTTCTCATTAACACGCAGATCTCTCCGCCCAGACGCACAGAGCTAAGTTAAGGCGGTGTCCCCTGGAGAGGCGATATTTTTGTAGTAAACAGGCACTTTTAATATGTAGCATATCAGTTTCTGAAGAGCCCACGGGAAACTGATGAGCATGTTCCAGGCGTGATGACTAAAAATCCCTTCTTTGGTACATTTTTTTTGAGTCATCAGGCTTCTGACTCGTTTGTTGTGGTCCGCCACGAATTCCTCTCCTGTGCCCACCTCTTTATTGCAGAGTAGCACTTGCAAACTTGATGTCTCTGACTCACTCCAGGCAAATGCCGCGATGGTTCCTTTGAAAGGGCACAACCGACTTCCTTCCCCGTCCTTCCCTAATCCGATGAGACCGATGACCTCGCTGTCTGCTCCCCTCCCCCAAACAACCCCCAACTTGCAAACTACGTCCTCAATAATTTGCTGAAAGTAGTCCAGTCTCTGTGTTCTTCTTCAGTTGTTGTCCTCTACAGCTCCCTGTAGTACCATGGAAGTCATTCCCCGATGTTTCAACAGATGTCCTATCATCCTGCTCCTCCTCCTTGTCAGAGTTTTCCACATATTTCTTTCCTCTCCGATTCTGCGCAGAATCTACTCATTCCTCACCTTATAAGTCCATCTAATTTTCAACATTCGTCTGTAGCACCACATCTCAGATGCTTCGATTCTCTTCTGTTCCGGTTTTCCCACAGTCCGTGTTTCACTGCCATACAATGCTGTGCTCCATACGTACATTCTTAGAAATTTCGTTCTCAAATTAAGGCCTATGTTTGATACTAGTAGACTTCTCTTGGCGAGGAAGTCCATTTTGCCATTGCTAGTCTGCTTTTGATGTCCTCCTTGCTCCATCCGTCATTGGTTATTATGCTGCCTAGGTAGCAGAATTCCTTAACTTCATCTACTTCGTCACCATCAATCCTGATGTCAAGTATCTCGCTATTCTCATTTCCATTACTTCTCATTAATTTCGTCTTTCTTCGTTTTATTCTCAATCCATATCCTGTGCTCATTAGACTATTCATTCCATTCAGCAGATCATGTAACTGTTCTTCACTTTCACTCAGGATAGCAATGTCATCAGCGAATCGTATCATTGATATCCTTTCACCCTGACATTTAATTTTACTCATGAACCTTTCTTATATTTTCATCATTGCCCCATTGAACAGTAGGAATGAAAGACTACATCTCTGTCTTACATCCTTTTTAGTCTGAGCACTTCGTTCTTGCTCGTCCACTCTTATTAACCCCTCCTGCCTCTAGTACATATTGTACACCATGCGTCTTTCCCTACAGCTTACCCCTATTTTTATCAGAATTTCGAACATCTTGCACCATTTGATATTGTCCAACGCTTTTTCCAGGTCGACTAATCCTACGAACTTGTCTTGATTTTTCTTTTGGCTTGCTTTTACCTTTCCTAAAGCGAAGCTGATCGCCATGTAATACATCCTCTATGTTCTTTTCCATTCTTCTGTATGCCATTCTTGTCAGCAACTTGCATGCATGAGTTATTAAGCTGACTGTGCGATAATTCTCACACTTGCAAGCTCTTGCAGTCTTCGGAATTGCGCGAATGATATTTTTGCGAAAGTCAGATGGTATGTCGCCGGGTTCATATATTCTACACACCAACATGGATAGTCGTTTTGTTGCCCCTTTCCCCAATGATTTTACAAATTCTGATGGTGTGTTATCTGTCTCCCCTGCCTTATTTGAATTTAAGTCCTCCAAAGCTCTCTTAAATTCTGATGCTATTACTATATCCCCTATCTCTTGTAGATCGACTCCTGTTTCTTCTTCTGTCCCATCAAACAAATCTTCTCCCTAATAGAGTCCTTCAATGTACTCATTCCACCTATCCGATCTCTCCTCTTCATTTATTTGGCATATTATGGCTTAAAGAAAAGCTCCCCCCAGAGATTTAATTGTGCTGTAGTAGGAAAGAAATTACGTACACGCTGCCAGGTTATTAGTGTGTGTCTTTACGACGAACAGCAAAGGGTACCCAAAGATTTTTTGGCGATATAGTGCACATATTACAAAGATATTTTTAGTGAAGAATGCACTGGACGAACGGGAGACTATGGCTATATTCAATGTGGGTGTACGCTGGATCAGATCGTTGTTGACCCTGGAAGCGAAGAAACATTAAGAGATTTCTATTCGCCCATTTAGCAACATATGTTTCATTCGTTTTATTTGATTTCTTCTTATCCAAATATTTTTATAAAGTATATGTTTCTGCTTATTTTTCTTCCTTGTAAGCGTAATACAAGAGCGATGAGTACGTTTCTGATTCTCACATTTCTCATTAGTACTTGACGGCCATTTGTAAATACATGAACATTTCTGAAATGTGAAAAACGTTAGTCATTGAGTTACATGTCGTGCCGCGTAATTATCTCTTCTCTTTCAGTACACAGTGACCTTAAGTTGTTAAGTTTGGGGTCTTGTACACGTCAAAACTATCTTGAAACAATTACCCAACTAATTGGGCTGGTCTCTCAATATCCACTTTAGCTACCATCCAGCATTTATGGAATCACCAATCTGCCACCACTGTTGGCATCGCGAATGCATCCATTCAGTAAACGTAGGCCCAAACCCCAAGGTCGGTGTTGTACAGACTGTCGAAGACAAGTTAGGATCTATGGCGTACCAAAGTAACCAAAGCTGCGGAGAAGTCATCTGACAGCGATCTGCATGGTATCCGCAGTATCTGCCATCTTATGAGCTCTGGATGGTTGATGGCGCTTTCCTGCAGCAGCTGAACACCGTATATTTCGGGTTCTTCATTCTCTGAAGCTGCGACATGGCAGTGGGACTCTGGAACATATGGAGATCTGTATCAAGGCCAAACTAAACCAAAAAGGGAGGAGATTCGGTGGGACACAACTCGCTGACACTCTTTCGAAATCTGACACTTGCTTCACTAAATGACTTTCTACGTATTTGAAGACAATCACCTCGTTTCGCCACGCCTCCTTAAGCTAGACTCTTCATACGCCACTTCACGTTTTGTCTGAATACTAGTCAACAGTCGAAGCGGTTGACGCTAACTCTACCTCGCTTCCCTCCACTTACAAAACTTCTAATTCCCTATTAATGATGAGCTAGCAGTAATTATTGAGCTACTTTATGATTAGCAATTTAAGACAGTTTTTTTTTTTTTGTTTTACAGGTGACATACAGAATCAACAATGCGTACTGGTTTCTGGCTCCCATTGTCAGGAACATAATGGCTGCAATATCTAAGAACGTTTCTACCAGCGAGAGAGTTATTCCCCTTCCTATATGGCTGCCGTTCGACCTTCGATCCTCGCCCGTCTATGAGATAGTGTACAGCCTAGAAATGGCTTCCGGATTGGCTGTTTCAGAGACTACCGTGCTCGTGGATGGCACTCTGATAGCACTGATACTGCAAGTGGTCGCCGAACTGGCTGTCCTGAATGACCACCTCGCTGAGGGCGCAAATGACACTCTAAAGCATTCACCAAGTTTGACCATCATTGAAGGTAAAGTCCAGGACTCAAATGTCCAGCTACCGCTGAAGTCATCGTCGTTCTTCGACGAAGGAGCCATTTACGATCTCTTGCACCGCAGGAATTCGAAAAGTTCGGAAAGTGAAACGTACCAACAGATAGTTGGCAATATTCAGCACTACCAAACCATTGTAAGGTAAGCCAATAATTTGAATGTAACGATTCGATGTTTTCAATAAATGTTACATCCATGGAAATATGAAAATCAAATAAATCAGTTCATTTAAGCAGTTATTGCGGTATTATCATATTCTGAAATTTGTATCCTGTCACTCTTGCTGAGCAAATACACTCCTGGAAATGGAAAAAAAGAACACATTGACACCGGTGTGTCAGACCCACCATACTTGCTCCGGACACTGCGAGAGGGCTGTACAAGCAATGATCACACGCACGGCACAGCGGACACACCAGGAACCGCGGCGTTGGCCGTCGAATGGCGCTAGCTGCGCAGCATTTGTGCACCGCCGCCGTCAGTGTCAGCCAGTTTGCCGTGGCATACGGAGCTCCATCGCAGTCTTTAACACTGGTAGCATGCCGCGACAGCGTGGACGTGAACCGTATGTGCAGTTGACGGACTTTGAGCGAGGGCGTATAGTGGGCATGCGGGAGGCCGGGTGGACGTACCGCCGAATTGCTCAACACGTGGGGCGTGAGGTCTCCACAGTACATCGATGTTGTCGCCAGTGGTCGGCGGAAGGTGCACGTGCCCGTCGACCTGGGACCGGACCGCAGCGACGCACGGATGCACGCCAAGACCGTAGGATCCTACGCAGTGCCGTAGGGGACCGCACCGCCACTTCCCAGAAAATTAGGGACACTGTTGCTCCTGGGGTATCGGCGAGGACCATTCGCAACCGTCTCCATGAAGCTGGGCTACGGTCCCGCACACCGTTAGGCCGTCTTCCGCTCACGCCCCAACATCGTGCAGCCCGCCTCCAGTGGTGTCGCGACAGGCGTGAATGGAGGGACGAATGGAGACGTGTCGTCTTCAGCGATGAGAGTCGCTTCTGCCTTGGTGCAAATGATGGTCGTATGCGTGTTTGGCGCCGTGTAGGTGAGCGCCACAATCAGGACTGCATACGACCGAGGCACACAGGGCCAACACCCGGCATCATGGTGTGGGGAGCGATCTCCTACACTGGCCGTACACCACTGGTGATCGTCGAGGGGACACTGAATAGTGCACGGTACATCCAAACCGTCATCGAACCCATCGTTCTACCATTCCTAGACCGGCAAGGGAACTTGCTGTTCCAACAGGACAATGCACGTCCGCATGTATCCCGTGCCACCCAACGTGCTCTAGAAGGTGTAAGTCAACTACCCTGGCCAGCAAGATCTCCGGATCTGTCCCCCATTGAGCATGTTTGGGACTGGATGAAGCGTCGTCTCACGCGGTCTGCACGTCCAGCACGAACGCTGGTCCAACTGAGGCGCCAGGTGGAAATGGCATGGCAAGCCGTTCCACAGGACTACATCCAGCATCTCTACGATCGTCTACATGGGCGAATAGCAGCCTGCATTGCTGCGAAAGGTGGATATACACTGTACTAGTGCCGACATTGTGCATGCTCTGTTGCCTGTGTCTATGTGCCTGTGGTTCTGTCAGTATGATCATGTGATGTATCTGACCCCAGGAATGTGTCAATAAAGTTTCCCCTTCCTGGGACAATGAATTCACGGTGTTCTTATTTCAATTTCCAGGAGTGTATATCTTCCTACCTTTCTTAACATTCCTTGTAGGATCCGTCGTCATAGATGCTGTCAAAGCCTTATCATCACTGATAGCTTCCTCTACGTTAACTAATTCGATAAGTTTAGGTCTGTTTGTTGCCAGGAGGTCTAAGACGTTACCCTCACGAACTAGTTCTCTAACTATCTGCTCAAGGTAATTTTCGGACAACACATCCAGAACAATGCCACACGATTTCTTGTCTCTGGCACCAGTTTGATGGCATAACGCTCCCAATCTATACCTGGCAAGTTGAAGTCACCTGCTATTACAACGGCATGATCAGGAAAATTACTAATGATATTCTGCAAGCTCTGTCTGAAGCGCACTACAACTACAGATCATTACCCAGGGGTTCTATAAAAGCATCCGATCACCATTTTTGACCGCTCTTTGATACTCAATTTCACCCAGATTAATTCACGTTCGGAATCCGTGATAATCTCGCTAGATTTTATCGAATTTTTTATTGCAATAAACACCCCGCCACCTTTGGCGACTAACCTATCCTTACGATAAACATTCCAGTCTGAACTTAGGATTTCGTTGTCATTGACGTCTGGCTTTAACCAGCCTTCTCTTCCCAATACTATCTGCGCATTATAACCTTCAATAAGCGATACTAATTCTGGGACCTTTCTTTTCCATCTCTGATCCTCGAGGAACAAGATTCTCTGAGGTCACTGTGGCTGATTTCACAGGCAAATCGTGTTTGCTCCCAAGGGAGGGGTCCTCTAACCTAAAAAAGCCCCATGTGCACGCCACACGTACTCCGCTGCCATAGTAGCTGCTTCCTGCGTGTAGTGTGCACGCCTGACCTATAAAGGGGAACCCTACAATTCTGCACCCCGTAACGGAGGTCGAGAAATTCGCATCCGACACCGTCAGGCCCCTCCCGCCGGAGTTTCGTGTCCTCCTTCGGGAATGGGCGTGTGTGTTGTCCTTAGCATAAGTTAGTTTAAGTAGTGTGTGAGTCTACGGACCGATGACCTAAGCAGTTTGGTCCCTTGGGAATTCACACACATTTTGAACATCCGACACCGTTGCAGAACCGTCTGAGCCTCTGGTTTAGACCTTCCACTCTGCTCCAAACCAGAGGACCGCGATCAACGATGCTACAAATAGACAGCTTAGCCTGCACCCCACGTGCCTTGCTAGTTGCCTGCACCAAATCAGACATCCGCGGAAAAGAGCCGAGGATGGCCTCAGAACCCAAGAGGCAGGTGTCATTCGTGCCGACATGTGCCACTACATGCAGCCGGTTGCACCCAGTGCGCTCGACAGCCGCCGGTAGGGCCTCCTCCACATCACGCATGAGACTTCCCGGCAAACATACCGAATGCACACTGGAATTCTTTCTCACCTTGCCTGCTATCTCCGTGAGGGGCTCCATCACCCGCCTAACATTGGAGGTCCCAATGACTATCATAACCACCCTCTGTACTTGTCCGGGCTGGGCAGGAAACTCGACTGCTGGCCCAACAGAAGAGGCATCCCGTGCTGGCTCACATTACCATCAACACTGGGAAGCACCTCGTACCTGTTGCAAAGACGTTGGGAGCCAGCCGCACTGCCTGCTCCCTCTTTCACCTTCCGCCCAGTGACACGCGCACCCAGCATTGTCTGCCATCCACTCTGGAGTGAGGACATACCGGTTAGGTGTGGCCGTGCGGTTCTAGGCGCTTCAGTCTGGAACTGCGTGACCGCTACGGTCGCAGGTTCGAATCCTGCCTCGGGCATGGATGTGTGTGATGTCCTTAGGTCAGTTAGGTTTAAGTGGTTCTAAGTTCTAGGGGACTGATGACCACAGATGTTAAGTCCCATAGTGCTCAGAGCCATTTGAACCATTTGAACTAGACCGGTCAGATGTTGTGTATCGGCAATCACAGTGACGTCAGGGCCACCAGGGGATTTCAGTGACACCAAAGGTATCGCAGGTCTCGTCACTGGCGCCCTGACATCACCCCAACTTTGAGCATTAGCTAGAAGCTTGTCGACGGTAGGCAACGCAGCTCCCAGCTGTTCACTGACAGCAGCCAATTCTCCCTTGTGTCCGCTCACAACAAGCACAATCCCTAGTCATATCGTCCTGCGAAACGGCTCTGGACAGTCGGACAGCCAGGTAGGTGGACATACAGACAACAATGTGGTCCTATAAGGGTTTCGTTTTTACCGATTGTGATATGGAACCATAAAAACTTAACGCGCTGTCGTAATTTTCGTCCTCAAACGTTTATTATTCTGTGAACCACCACTGAACGCTCAAACAGCCTACTAAGCAATTTCTGCAATCAAATCTACAGCAAATTTTCTCAGTACCAGTAATGTTAGACCACATCGCTATGAATTAAGCTACACGAAAGGGATTGTGAAAGAATTAATATACATGTAAGGTTTAATAAATTTTTAGGTGAATGTGTTGATGAATGCAATTTATAATCAGTTAATAAATTGACTATAACGAAACGGAACGGAAAAGTCCAGATTTTAACACTGTTTCAATAGCTGGAACACTGTAACACAAAATTCATCATTAGTGACGTGAAGGCGTCTCTGTACAAATAGTGAGACGAAAGCAACGAAATAAAATGCAAGAAAAATTTGTGTCACGCAGCAACCAGTGCACAACTTGTAATGTGAGAGATAGTGCGAGATAGCTTAGCACGCAAGTTTGCGTGTGTAGAAGACTTTAAGAACTGGTTCCAAATTGTAAATAAGCTATATGTAGGACAAGGATCAATTATATCCGACACTGACATACTGTTCTTGTTGTGGTCTTCAGTTCAGAGACTGGTTTGATGCAGCTCTCCATGCTACTCTATCCTGTGCAAGCTCCTTCATCTCCCAGTACCTACTGCAAGATACATCCTTCAGAATCTGCTTAGTGTATTCATCTCATGGTCTCCCTCTACGATTTTTACCCTCCACGCTGCCCTCCAATACTAAATTGGTGATCTCTTGATGCCTCAGAATATGTCCTACCAACCGATCTCTCCTTCTAGTCAAGTAGTGTAACAAATTTCTCATGTCTCCAATTGTATTCAATACCTCCTCATTAGTTATGTGATCTACCCATCTAATCTTCAGCATTCTTCTGTAGCACCACATTTCGAAAGCTTCTATTCTCTTCTTGCCTAAACTGTTTATCATCCACGTTTCACTTCCATACATGGCTACACTCCATACAAATACTTTCAGAAACGACTTCCTGACACTTAAATCTATACTCGATGTTAACAAATTTCTCTTTTTCAGAAACGCTTTCCTTGCCATTGCCAGTCTGCATTTTATATCCTCTCTACTTCGACCACCATCAGTTATTTTGCTCTCCAAATAGCAAAACTCATTTACTACTTTAAGTGTCTCATTTCCTAATCTAATTCCCGCAGCATCACCCGATTTAATTCTACTACATTCCATTATCCTCGTTTTGCTTTTGTTGATGTTCATCTTATATCCTCCTTTCAAGACACTGTCCATTCCGTTCAACTGCTCTTCCACGTCCTTTCCTGTCTCTGACAGAGTAACAATGTCATCGGCGAACTTCAAAGTTTTTGTTTCTTCTCTATGGATTTTAATACCTACTCTGACAATTTCTTTTGTTTCCTTTACTACTTGCTCAATATACAGATTGAATAACATCGGGGAGAGGCTACAACCCTGTTTCACTCCCTTCCCAACCATTGCTTCGCTTTTATGCCCCTCGACTCTTATAACTGCCATCTGGTTTCTGTACAAACTGTAAATAGCCTTTCGCTCCCTGTGTTTTACCCCTGCCACCTTCAGAATTTGAAAGAGAGTATTCCAGTCAACATTGTCAAAAGCTTTCTCTAAGTCTACAAATGCTAGAAACGTAGGTGTGCGTTTCCTTAATCCATTTTCTAAGATAAATCGTGGGGTCAGTATTGCCTCACGTGTTCCAACATTTCTACGGAATCCAAATTGATCTTCCCCGAAGTCGGCTTCTAACAGTTTTAACATTCGTCTTTAAAGAATTCGTGTTAGTATTTTATAGCCGTGGCTTATTAAACTGGCAGTTCGATAATTTTCACATCTGTCAACACCTGCTTTCTTTGGGATTGGAATTATGATATTCTTCTTGAAGTCTGAGGGTATTTCGCCTGTCTCATACATCTTGCTCACTAGATGGTAGAGTTTTGTGGGACCTGGCTCTCCCAAGGCCGTCAGTAGTTCTAATGGAATGTTGTCTACTCCAGGGGCCTAGTTTCAACTCAGGTCTTTTAGTGCTCTGTCAAACTCTTCACGTGGTATCATATCTCCTATTTCATCTTCATCTACATTCTCTTCCGTTTCCATAATATTGTCCTCAAGAACATCGCCCTTGTATAGAACCTCTATATATTCCTTCCACCTTTCTGCTTTTCATTCTTTGCTTAGAACTGGGTTTGCATGTGAACTCCTGATATTCATGCAAATGGTTCTCGTCTCTCCAAAGGTCTCTTTAATTTACCTGTAGACAGTATATATCTTACCCCTAGTCAGATAAGCCTCTACATCCTTACATTTGTCCTCTAGCCATCCCTGCTTAGCCATTTTTCACTTCCTGTCGATCTCATTTTTGAGATGTTTGTATTCCTTTTTGCCTGCTTCATTTACTGTATTTTTGTATTTTGTCCTTTCATCAATTAAATTCAATATCTCTTCTGTTACTCAAGGATTTCTATTAGCCCTCGTCTTCTTACGAACGTGATCCTCTGCTGCCTTCACTATTTCATCTCTCAAAGCTACCCATTCTTCTTCTGCTGTATTTCTTTCCCCCATTCTTGTCAATGGTTCCCTAATGCTCTCCCTGAAACTCTCTATAATCTCTGGTTCTTTCAGTTTATCCAGGTCACATCTCCTCAAATTCCCACCTTTTTGCAGTTTCTTCAGTTTACACTACAGTTCATAACCAATAGATCGTCGTCAGAGTCCACATCTGCCCCTGGAAATGTCTTAGAATTTAAAACCTGGTTCCTGAATCTCTGTCTTACCATTATATAATCTATCTGAAACCTTCTAGTATCTCCAGGCTTCTTCTATGTATACAACCTTATTTCATGATTCTTGAAGCAAGTGTTCCCTATGATTAAGTTATGCTCAATGTAAAATTCTACCAGGTGGCTTCCACTTTCATTTCTTACCCCCATTCCATATTCACATACTATGTTTCCTTCTCTCCCTTTTCCTACTCTTCAATTCCAGTCACCCATGACTATTAAACTTTCGTCTCCCGTCACTACCTGAATAATTTCTTTTATGTCATCATACATTTTATCAATTTCTTCGTCATCTGCAGAGCTAGTTGGCATATAAACTTGTACTACTGTTGTAGGCGTGGGCTTCGTATCTACCTTGGCTACAATAATGCGTTCACTATGCTGTTTGTAGTAGCTTACCCGCATTCCTATTTTTCTATTCATTATTAAACCTACTTCTTCATTACCACTATTTGATTTTGTATTTATAACCCTGTATTCACTTGACCAGAAGTCTTGTTCCTCCTGCCACCGAACTTCACTAATTCCCACTATATCTAACTTTAACCTATCCATTTCCCTTTTCAAATTTCCTAACCTACCTGCCCGATTAAGGGAGCTGACATTCCACCCTCCGATCCGTAGAACGCGAGTTTTCTTTCTCTTGATAACAATGTCCTCCTGAGTAGTCCCCGCCCCGAGATCCGAATGGGGGACTATTTTACCTCCGGAATATGTTACCCAAGAGGACGCCATCATCATTTAATCATACAGCAGAGTTGCATGACCTCGGGAAAAACTACGGCTGTAGTTTCTCCTTGCTTTCAGCCTTTCGCAGTACCAGCACAGCGAGGCCGTTTTGGTTAGTGTTACAAGGCCAGGTCAGTCAATCATCCAGACTGTTGCCCCTGAAACTACTGAAAAGGCTTCTGTCCGTCTTCAGGAACCACACGTTTGTCTGGCCTTTCAATAGATACCCCTCCATTGTGGTTGCACCTACGGTACGGCAATCTGTATCGCTGAGGCACGCAAGCCTTTCCACCAACGGCAAGGTCCATGGTTGATGGAGGGACTGACATACTGACAGTGTTAAAACTGGAAGTAACTAAATAAATAGGCTAATAATAAATGGGGTGAATTTTACAATTAGAAATGACACAAATACTGGTCACAGACGTACCGGCGTATGTCAGAGAAGATCACAAAACAGTACGATGGTGGTCAAAGTAAAAAAATCTAATTAATAACCATCCAGACGTCACTTGTTCCGCAGAACAAAAGAAGGCGTTACAGCAGGCTCTCCGCAGAGTGCTGGTGAGAACGGATACAGTTACATGTAGTGTGCAACGGAAATAAATAGTTATTACTACTTACATAGGTCAGGAATCACAAGGAAGTGCGAACTTCATTGACAGATGGAAGGATTCCAGTATCTGCAGCGAATGATCAGGCCGTAGTGGAAGATCAGTTGACATGATAGCATTACTAATCAGTTTTCAAAAAGGTTACTGGTTATTTGCAGTACGAAATGAGTTGTAACCCCACAAAAGATGTAATTAAAATTAAACTGAGGGATTCCAGTGAGAAGGACATAAGAGACTAAAGGAAAAACATTTAGACATAACAAATGGAATAATTTTGGCAACGTCAAATATAAGAGGTATGGATTTTAAAGATATTAATTTGTTAATTTATCAGAGTCCACTTTCGTGATGACGATAGTGAACCGTTACGTATAGCATTACATGTATTTGACTATTGATGATAATCTACTTATTTTCTTCCTCTGTTTCTTTCTGAATTAAGTTTATAATGTCTAAAAACTACTTTTTATTTTCTTCTCTGTTCTAAAGATAAATAATAAACGTTTGATTAAAATATGATAATGTAAACACAACAATCATTATAATAATATCAGGAAGCAGAGGGCTTTTCTGTTATTGATGCGCCCTAATTTATTCCTAGATACATCAAACTACGAGAATGCATTACTGTGCTGTGGATAAAAACTGATCACTAGAGGTATCAAATTATTATTATGTAAATGAAACAATTGCGAGAGTGATTTTTAGAAGAGCTGGAAGTAATCTATCAGTCAGTGAAGTTACTAATCAAGAAGAAATCAGAAACGAAGAATCCGAAATATTTTATGAGGATCTCCGAAAAGTAGAGGCTTCTTGATAACGTTGGAATGCTGATTATCGCACTGACGCTACAAATTCGTCGGTAATATTTCTTGTCAATATTCGTGAACAGGGAACATTCCTCTAGAACTAATGACAGACATTTTGAGAGTTGTTGTCAAGAAACATCAGGATACACAAATTTGTAAAATGCATTTTTCCAGTCCTGGAAGATACTTCTCTATTGCTAAATAATGGATCTAGCCCGTTTTTCAGACGTATCCTCAGATATACTTTTTATTTCCTTTCAAAAACTCTTGGTGTTCCACAATAATTAGCGGCTAGTATCAAAATATAAGAAAATTCGAGTTTGAAACGTTCTGTCTGCGCAATGTATTCAGTCAGTTTACAGGAGATGGCAGACTGGATCCAAACCTGGGAAGATAGATGTAACTGAAGAAATCAACCACAGAAAGTGAGAAGAAAAATCAGAATATGGGACATGTCGGTTTACCAAATCTATTAATAGAGTCGTGGCTAAACATTAAGTTTTACATTATAACACACAAAGAAACGCATCGGCGAGGTTTCCCATTCTTTGTTTTAGCTGCGTGAATCTCCTACAAGAAATTCTCAGTCGTGCCACCTCCGTACTCCTCTTCTGCACCACAGTCTGCATTTGTTTCCAAGTCATCGCCACTGCTGTTGTAAGTACCGCCAGTCGGCGTAGACTAAGTGCATGGCCAGTCATAGAGTTCTAACTTTATTTCTCCACAGCTGATACAAATGTTAGCAGTCTGTTATCATTTAGAACCACCTGACGGCATTAAAATGTTAATCTGTATCTAAATAATAAATGGATTAAGGCTCTAAACTGTTCCATGGGAGCTTCAGCAGCACACACCCATTCACTCCTGTATGTTTTTTGTGTCATTTTTCCACCTTCACATAAGTCTTTGTCTCGGACTTTCCTCGTCTGTTGGCATGCAGAAGAGAATTTCCTTGGTCTCTGCACAATCCCTTCATGTGCCGCCCATCTCCACTTTATTTCGGTTAGACTCATACACTGTGAGCAAAACAAAACTGGCCCAGAAAATGTGTAATGCACTGTCAGATACGCAACCCCACTTGCATCACCCACATCAGGCGCACATGCAGTATGTCGGGTTGAGTATCTTCATGTACATGAAATACACAGAGTTAAAGGATCACTTTTTCAAAACCCCGTAATTCCTAACCAATGCGACACTTAAGTTCAAAATCTGACTCAAAGGTGCGTAGAACTTCCATCTGTAATGGCAAAAAACGTGGCGTCCTGCAAACTCGCTCTCTGACACGTGGACGTTTCTAACAGCTAGGTGTCGACACATGCGAAAAAAGGTCTCAGCTCAGTGTAATGTGGGTTAATTATGTCACACTGATACAAAATTCCACGACAACTTCGCCCAACGCCGCCGTGTACGTGCCACGCGATGTGAAGGTCGGTACAACCCCCTCTTACGCACATTTCACCCGTTCTTTCGACGCCGGTTCGATGGAGATCACAATCGAGATCCCCAGCGTTTAAATCAAGCGGTTTTCTTATGAGTGGCCGAGGAAAATGTTCCAGACGCACTGCCGCTTAGAATCGACGCGAAAAGCCCGCATGGGGTGGCACAAAGGGGGGTCAATGGAACCCCCCCCCCCAACCCTGGGGCGTCCATTCCCACACATTTCGCGGTCGAAAACGACAGTTCGCAGCCGAATAGCAGCAGGAAGACGTTCTTCACAACCTTTGGCACTGCTGGCACCCTCAGGCATTTACGCCCCTCTCTGAGGACATTGTGGAACTGCACCACATCGAACTTGAGCGCAGCCGTGTGGAGCGCAGCACGACCACAATTTGTGCGTTGGAGCCACTAGGGACTGTCCAGAACTATTCGACGATATTTGAGCGTGATCTGAACCAGCTAAGAGTGCTTATGCTTTTCCGGTGCTTCTATTTTGTACACTTCTGTGGACTCGACCGAACAATAATTTGACAATAGTTCTCGGAATGCATAATTTCTGCCTCGCAATATTTGATATTAAGATGAAAGGGGCTTTACTTCAGTGCAGACAGATCTGTCGCTAACAGTACAGCTGAGGCACAAAGTATCCAGCGTACAGACTGGAGTGGACTGTCGAATAATGTACTCCAAGACCAAGTAATTTTTATGCGTGTGAAAATTGTGAGAGTCTGCTCGATAGTGGCCATACCAGTACAGGACATTTCCTTAGTTAAATTATTGGTTTAGTGTCTGGACTACATATAAATACTGATATCACAAAACGTTTTGCATTACCTCGGTTCTTAGAGTCCCGGAACCTGTACAGAATATTGGAATAGAGAGCAACATGAACATCATTTCCGCCCTTTTTATTGCTCTTGAAAACCACACATTGCATGTTGTACCACCATGCAGCGAGACCTTCAGAGGTGGTGGTCCGGACTGCTGTACACATCGGTTCCTCTAATACCCAGTAGCACGTCCTCTTGCATTGATGCTTGCCTGTATTCGTCGTGGCATACTATCCAGAAGTTCATCAAGGCACTGATGGTCCAAATTGTCCCACTCCTCAACGGCGATTCGGCATTGATCCCTCAGAGTGGTTCGTGGGTCACGTCGTCCATAACAGCCCTTTTCAATCTATCACAGGCTTGATGTCTGGAGAACACGGCACTCTAGTCGAGAGATGTCGTTATCTTGAAGGAAGTCATTCAAAAGATGTGCACGATAGGGGTGCGAATTGTCGTCCACGAAGATAAGTGCCTCATCAATATGCTGCCGATATGGTTGCAGTATCGGTCGGAGGATGGCATTCACGTATCGTACAGCCGTTACGGCACCTTCCATGACCACCAGTGGCGTACGTCGGCCTCACATAATGCCACCCCAAAACAGCAGGGAACCTCCACCTTGCTGCACTCGCTGGACAGTGTGTCTAAGGCGTTCAGCCTGACCGGGTTGCCTCCAAACACGTCTCTGACGATTGTCTGGTTGAAGGCATATGCGACACTCATCGGTGAAGAGAACGAGATGCCAGTCCTAAGCGGTCCATGCGACATGTTATTGCGCCCATCTATGTCGCGCTGCATGGTTTCGTGGTTGCAAAGATGGACCTCGCCATCGACGTCGGGAGTGAAGTTGCGCATCATGCAGCCTATTGCACACAGTTTGAGTCGTAACACGACGTCTTGTGACTGCACGAAAAGCATTATTCAACATGGTGGCGTTGCTGCCAGGGTTCCTCCGAGTCATAATCCGTAGGTAGCGGTCATCCACTGGAGTAGTAGCCCTTGGATGGCCTGAGCGAGTTCCTGTCTCTCTGTATCTCCTCCATGTCCGAAAAACGTCGTTTGGGTTCACTCCGAGACGCCTGTACGCTTCCCTCGTTGAGAGCCCTTCCTGTCACAAAGAACAATGCGGACGCTATCGAACTGGAACTAATCGGCTGTCGGACCCCCTCCGTGTAATAGGCGCTGCTCATGCATGGTTGTTTAAATCTTTGGGCGGGTTTAGTGACATATCTGAACAGCCAAATGGATTGTGTCTGTGATACAATATACACAGTCAACGTTTATCTTCAGGAGTTCTGGGAACCGGGGTGATACAAAAAAATTTTTATGTGTGTATATATTAGCGCTTTTTCAGTATCATAGTTTGACTGTCCATTGTTTTTAAGTAAATTTTCTATTCGTTTTTTAATAAATAATTTCATTGTTCCCATCGATTCTTAAAAACAACATGGGACCTGGTTTAGATAAACTCCGAATTTAATTCATCACCTTACTAAACTGTGCAATACCTGTTCGCAAATGTCAGGTTTCAGAACACGGGAGGCGTGCCAACATTATTAAACTACCTAACAAATGAAATGTATCCGAATGCACTAGTTGGAGAAGTATCACGCTTCCATCGGTGTCAAGTAAAGTCTTTTGCCTCGTTCTTATAAAAGCGATACAAGAAGCAGTAGACTGTCGACTACGAAACAAGTCTGAACAAACATTTGTACTGAGATACATAACAGAACAATGCATAGGTTTCAACTGTCCACTGCACCTAACCTTTCTTGATTTTTTTTTAAACAATGTTTTGACAACACACACCAAGATTCATTGTGGCATACTGTAAGCCTATATGGAATCTCTGGTCATACTATAGATGTTTTCAGAAAGCTGTACCTAGACTCGATCAGCTGAATGAGAACAGAAGATGGCAAAGTCCCTTCATTTAGCATTTCGGAGGACGTTAGGCAAGAACATATTTTGTCACGATTACTTTTCATATTAGACACAGATTTCCTAATGAGAAAAACTATGGGCAAATCCAATTAGTGACACTCCAAGTAGTTCCAACTAAAGCGTTGCAGTGGGCCGTCGTGGCTTACGGATAACAGAAACCCCACAAAGTTTGCGACTACCATGCAGGATCGAACTGTCAATCCTGTAGAGCTAAAATGAATGGTGTTTAAACAAACACACTGTGCATAAAATGTGAAAATGTATCTACTCTAATTATAGTAAACAGAAGATAATACAAAATGTGGACTGATTTCCGTATATCTCCGAAGTTCGTCCGTTTGTTATCAAGTTCGTCGCTACCTAAAGTACAACGTCAACGAACAATGAAGATGCTTCATATAAGTTTGATAAACCGTATTCCTTCTTCGTGTTACCAGTTTAAGGATCTGAAAGTTACTTGTGGGCTTGACGATAATAGTTTCAGTCTCAGTTTCGAATTTCCCTCTCTCCTCATGATGTTTAATTGAGAGCTGTCTACTTATGCATTTACACTTCAGTATACTGAGGTAAGTTGAAGGAATGCTTTGTTTTTGTAAGGCCGTTAGTACAGACTTGACAGAAATTGTACCCATAGCTCTGTTATAATCTATGAATCTCATACTTTTTGGTTCATGCCACAATAGCCGTCTCACGACTTGCACGCGACTCATTGTGCTATAATACTTCTCAAGTCAGTTCATGTTTTTACTTGATAAAGTGTGTTTCGAATGCGGTTATTTGTAATTCTTGTGATCACCTCGGACTTGACTAAGCTGATGACTATATACCCTCATGTTCAGAAAAAGCAGAACATCTTGAACGAGTACAGATAGGACGTTCATATTCACAGAACAAGTACATTAGTACGTTCTGCAGAAATGAGTAGAATTTGAGTTACCTCGGTTCTGCATGTATCCTGTTGCCTAACAGGCACAGGGTCCTTTGAGCTTTACTACATTCACCTGGTTCTGCATTCACCTGGTTCCAAAGTTCATCTGTGGTGGTTGGCACCCGTGATTTCGCCGTGTCCCACACAATTTCCATTGGCGAAAAGTCTGGTGATCTGGCGGGCCAGGGCAGAAGGATTACGTCCTGTGCCACCAAGAAGGCTCGTATTCGTGCAGCAACATGTGGTCGTGCATTGTCTTGCTGAAAAATGGAGCCTGAGGTGTTGTGCAGAAAGGGTACGGCTATGGGTCGCAGGATGCCATTCACGTAGGTCACACTGGCCACAGTTCCCTGGACACGCACCATTTGTGATTTATGGTTGAACCCAATAGCACCCCACACGATATGGTCTTGAGTTGGCGCTGTATGTGTTGTGCGAATGCAGTAACTGTGATGCTGCTCCCCCTGTCTGTGGCGAACCAAAATGCGGCCAACAGTTTCAAACAACCAGAACCTGGATTCGCTCGAAAACACTGTCTGATGCTATTCCCGACCCCAGTGACGTCGTTCTACACCCATTGCCCTCTAGCATGTTTCAGCACATTCGTCAAAGGTAGGCAGAGAAGTGGACGACGCCGTAATAGACCCCTGATAGTGTACGATATGTTCCTCAGTTGCGCTAGTGCAGAGGAGGACACAGATCTGTCGTGCAATGCCATTCAGATTAGGTATCCATCTTCGAGGAGGGTGGTCTGGGTTGTGCGATCTGACCCATCTCGTCGTGTTCTATGTCGTTTCGTGAGCCATTCTACACACACCCGTTGCACTGCCGAAACACTTCGTCGCACACGAGGAGCAATTTCGATTATGGATGAATCACAATCTCTCATGCCAATAATGCGCCCTCTTTCAGAGTCATAGATTTGACGGTACGGTTCGTGTATACGTCTGCGAGGCATCCTGCACACCTGCTCAAGTCTCACTGATCCATTACCTTCTGTTCGTAGCAATTTTTAGCAACAACGAGAGCCGCAGGCACATTTTACTGGTAGGTGATGTTGCGCCAACGTACGGATGTTGACCTGGAATCCGCGGACTGACAGGGTTCAAGTGCTCATCATTTATGCAGAACATACGAATGTACATATCATGCGAATATGAACGTCCTGTCTCTAGAAGGTGTTCTGTTTTTCCCGAACATGAGTGTAGTTGCTTCAAGAGTTCTGTCGCGAAACATGCTGATCAAAGAAGACTGCGTTCGCACAAGGATGCTCAAAGGGTAATGGTGGGTACTGCTTGTGTAAATGGTGGTAACTTACACACTACTACTAACCACGATGCGAAGACACTCAGGATCTGCTTCTGAATGGGTTCAGAGAGCTTTGTATACGTGCTTTTGCTATCTCGGACGCCATCCTGTAGTGTTCGACCACAGAAACAAAAGGTTCTCATAGTCAACATGACAGTGGGTGAGGGTGGAACCGTTTCTGTTGCTCTAACCCCGTGGGACGGCAACGGCCTCTTAGGGCACAAGTTGGGCCATCTGTATTGGCACTAATTCTCAGAACGTGGAAATAATTAGTACCCCTTAATGTCAGTATGGCTCCAACTTAAATTCGACCATAACAGCCCCGAACTTAATGGACTTTCACTGTCTTGCGCTCTTTGTAAATTACGTAAATGGTGAACATGACAGTTACTTCATCCCCATTGATCGACGGTCCTCCATGCAGGCAACCCATCGGTGGTATCCGTTGACTGACGAACATTTATCTTATTACATAATGTGACTAATTTATTTGAATGACTTTCTAATTAATTCGCTGCTAGCTCTGTGATTGTTATCAATGAAGTCGGAATTTTGCAAGCAACTTGAAACTGTGATTGAAATTACGAAATTAGTTTTATTTGGGTCTCTTTTTATATGATGGTTACTGGACTAGACAGCCATTCTGGCTTTGCCTAAAGCACTGTATGCATTTGAAAGTCTCCAGATTAAAGTTTCCCAATAGTAATGCCGTGTTAGCTGTTATTTCAGCCTATATTTTGTAGCCAGCTGAGTTACTTTTCTACTTCATTAGCACATAGTGATAGCTTGAGGGGTCTATTTATTGCAGAACGAAATAAGGCCTTCTCATCACGTTTACAACTGACTTTAAAGTAACTTCCAAGTGAGCTTCAGTTTGTAAAATTGTAAAGGTAACTTTGGACTGGATGACAATGCAATATTAACTTGCTTTCTTGTCTCTCTGATCCACCTAACTTCCCTTGGGGTAGAGGTGGGAGTGAGGGTGTGGGTGAAAATGTTTAGTAACACCTGACAGCTTGGATGCCTGCAGGACAAGCATGTTGTGCAGGTAGTATAGCAGTGCATTCCAGGCAGTAAGCGAGCAGATGTGCAGAGCTCAGCAGATAGGCAGGAAGTGAGATGAACATCGCATTCTTGTCTTACTGTCTATTCAGCACAAAATTTTCGTTAATTTAAACCAGCTGCCAATGAACTGGAAGGCTGAAGTGTTAAACATAACACAGAAATGTATATCAATGCAATATTAACTCATTTTCTTGTCTGGGTGTGGCAGAGTGTACTTCGTTTACCATTTTCATGATCTACAGACTTAAAGCTTTAAACCTAACGGAGAACTGAATTAGAATACAGTATTATCTAGCTTTCTTGTCTGGTGAAAGGTGGAGGATAGTTTGTGTACCACTATCATATCCCCCTTTACCTGTTCCACATACACGTTGTTCTCAAGAAGAACGGTAACTGGTAAACCTCTGTTTGAGATCAGATATCTCTAATTTTTTACTTTTACGGTCTTTTCACGAGATATACATGGGAAGAAACAATATATTGGTTGAGTCAGGCGAAGAGACAATGAAATAATGGTAAAATTTGTAATCCCTCCAAGATGTATGAAATCGATTGAAAAATTTCACACAAACGCAGCTACAGTGCGAAAATAGTTATTTGAATAAAAATTGATTTTTAATATACCACATTTTGACATACCAATATAAAGCATAAAACTATAACTTCCGGTCCCATACTGATTTCTAAATTCAAGCAGATAGTCCTGATAATTTGTGATTAGGAATTCTTAATAGCTATGCTGTGAAAATACTTTTAAGATTTAAAGAGTAAAACTTACAGTACATGCAATACATAAGTGATGCATGAACAGATCACATCCATTCTATTACCCTACTTACTAAATTATGCATGAATAATTTACTTCTATTGCATGCAGCCCACATTTTTAATTTTAAATCTTTCAACAATTTTCATAGCTATTAATATCTGTTTAGGAATCTGTGTGTGGCTACGAGAAATTGATTCATGAATTAGTTCAATAGGTTGCATACTAAAAGTTCTTTATTAGTTAAATAATCATTATATTGAGCAGGATGACATGATGCAGCAAGAAGGAGGGTGTCAGAAGATGTAGATTTTATTCATAGCAAAGCGAAGACCAAAATATATAAACAAATAAATAATATTATCTTGTTGGCACTCCATTTTAAAGGCAACATTATTATGTATTTTGCTACAGGCATTTCAAATTGGTCAGTTTCTTGTAGTGAACTGTAGAATGAGCACTAGCGTTAATTATAGGAAGTTCTTTAACTAATTTATTTTCTAAATAATTGACAAAAATGCTATTGGAGATAATATGGCTAATCCGTCTTTTTGAAGAAAGATTTTGTTTTGAAAACTATAATAGTTGTATTCTAGTACAGTTTTCAGTACTACAATAATTTCCATAACGCCTTGTGCGTTAGCAAACTGTTTCTTTATTATTGCAATTGTTTCGTTTATAGGGGTGTTACTATACATGTTGCTATGTCAGGCAAACACTTGACAGTGATACATGGATGCTTAATTCCTTCTACCAGTTCATAAAAGCCTTTGACAGAGCAATTTTTTCAAAAAATAAAATTGTCTGTTAATAGTTTGTCGTTTTTCTCCAGTAAATATCTAGATTTCTCTACAACGTTAGCTGCTGGTACAGGGCCATTATTCTTGTGCATTTCAAGCTGTAAATGTAGAGAAGAAGACATTTTCACAATGACTTCGTCTTTTTTGTCACTGAACAGAAAGCAGTTACAATCGATAGCTTTCCTGACTGTTGCTTCCAGTTTATTTGTTGGTTTACTACTTATTTGTGTAATATTACTTGCAAAAAAGAACTTTTCGGTTTTCTCAATAAAATCATGCGTATAAGTAATAATCGAAGTGGTGGCCTTATCTGCCTTAGTAATCGAGGCCTTATGCTGTTTAGTTTCTGTTTAATGTTGTGACGTACAGCACACAAACCGTCGGTTGTGGCACATTTATGGAATGTATTGCCATTTTGGCGTGAGCTAATAAGCTATTAATTTACCTATTTTCCAAAACGGGTTGATGCCAGAATTATTACTTATTTCATGATAATTACTGCAGACAAAGAAATACTTACATACACTAATTCATGTCACACTATATCTAACCCACTATAGCAATTTTTTGTTAATACAGCAGGAAGCACAAACATCGCTGCTAGTAATCATTTAGCACATTTGTTTCATTTGACTTGGAATGATATCTTCATTAGTTTCAGTCGGTATTACGATAAAATACACTTGACAATAATTTTATTGCTAATAGAAGTTGTTTCATTATAAAATAGAATGGGACCATCGTGATTCAGCGTTATGAAAGCTTTTATTAATAAAAAAGTAATACCGTACCCAAAATGAATTCTGTTAAGTTTGACGTTTCCATTGTTTAGAGATGACTGTGATTACTATATGTTTGTTAAAGTGAGTAGTATGACAATGGGACGTTTTGCACGCAGATCAAGCGGATGCCCATAACTGGTGCTGCATTCGCCAAATATCTAAGATGATGGTGGCGCGTAATTAAAAACTAAGAGATGTCGGGTGTGGGAAATTGAAAAATATCCTATGTAGTAGTGATAGGAAATTTAAAAATAAAAATCAGAAGTTGTGGAACCAGCCCCGCTTTCCCAAGCCTAAAATGGTAGGAAATAAAAAAAATACAAGATTGTACGACCAGCAGGTTGTGCCTTGCAGCCCCTCTGATGCCACAATCCAGGTGCCATGTTCAAAAGTATCTGAAAGGCCGAACAACAGAGAGGTAATTCCACATCTGTATTATTAATCAAAAATATATATGCGCTGAAATAGTTTATAGAGCAAAAATTTGTATAGTAAATGTAATCTTTTTGTTTCCCACATCAAGCGATTACCGCTGATAATAATTCAGTCATTGTCCTGCACTTAGTGCCAAGTACAAATAAATGTTTTCGCATAAAAAATTTCTGTAATAATTATAAGATACCCCTGACTCTACTGGTGACATAACCTACTGGTTAGGCTGCACATGTGAATGAACAAAGATTGATACTTGTGCCACACTTGGCGCAAGGCACAAATTAAATATTTCCTCATTCAAAATGGTCTATAGCAGCACAAAACACATATGCTCTGCTAAAATAACATGCTAAGCAAGCAGCTGATAGTTCCTCCTAGGCCTAAATGAGATTATGGCCACAGAAAAACGGTGTAATATTTACCAAAAATGCGTTAGCACAACCACAATGGTCACGTCAGTGTTTAATACCATGCCTAAATGGTTTACATTAGTGTTCTCTAAAATACATGTTAGAAAAATAAGGTGACAGTCACTGGAAGAACGCAATTATTATGTAACACACTCTTCATTTCTAAAACATGAGTGTAGACTTAAATTAATGCCGCAATGATATTCTCATATCTAAACGGTCTGCAATATTTATCAAAGTACATAAAGACACTGGAATTTTTATCTTAGGCTTACTTGATCCTGTACTGGTGGTACAAATAGCAAACTTCTATCACCTGACGATTTTAGAAATTCTTCAGGAACGCTTCACTTTACCAAATACTACACGCATATTTTCATCTCTTCTTTCACCATAAATCAGCACTACACGAATAGAATTTTTATGCTAAAATTGTATACTAAGTTTATAATTGACCATTTGTTTTAATCTCTTTAATTCATGTCATGTCATAATGTAAATGAAGCAACAAACGAATGAAGGCAGTCCATGGTATGATTTAGAAGTGTAAAGATGGACAGACGTGTAACGTTTGACTGTTCGTTATCTGTCATGTTTTATAAGAGGAAGGAGTCTTTTGTGTAGTAATGAAAGGAAAGTGTGAGGAAGAAAACGCAAGGTTTGGAAGCATAGTCATCTTGGTCGCGGCTCAGATTTGTATGGACAGGCGGGCACGGGCGTGGAGTCAATTAAGGAAAAGCTGATTATTTTCGGAAGGGAAAACAGTTTCCATTGCGACTGAAAGCGGAGAAGCTTAAGATCACAGGGATATTGTATTGACACGGAGAACACAGTACTAATATGAGACGAACAGAACTCAGAAAAAATTGCTACACCGTTGTTGCGAAAACAAACCGAAATTTCGAGAAGAAAACTAATTCTGAAACTGGACACAGAAGAGGAAATTGCAAGAGTTGAAGATTTTGAAGAAAGTAGAACAATGAGAACCAAGAACTGCAAGAGAACAGATTTTTCAAGATCCAGTGCAGAACACATTTTGAAGCAGAAGCTAATGATTCATCGAGCAACATGCATCCACAAGCAATCACATCAAGAGAATGCAAATATACTGTGGTGTCTCTTGCCAGTATACTGAGAAATTTACTGTTTATTTTGGACCGAAAGGAGGCTGTAAATTTAACCCATTCAGTGAATTAAAATGTAAATGTCGTGTGACTAGTGCCTCCCGTCGGGTAGACCGTTCGCCGGGTGGAAGTCTTTCGATTTGACGCCACTTCGGCGACTTGCGCGTCGATGGGGATGAAATGACGGTGATTAGGACAACACAACACCCAGTCCCTGAGCGGAGTAAAACTCTGACCCAGCCGGGAATCGAACCCGGGCCCTTAGGATTGACATTCTGTCGCGCTGACCACTTTCTTTTTTTTTCGTTGATCGTATTTTGTTCTATATTGATCGTTGAATTTGTTCGTGGTGGACGTCCGATGACACTCGTTCATGTTGTTCGTTGCTCCGTTCACTCAGTTTTTTTTTATTACAGAGGGTAGCTAAATCCTCTGACCGAACACGCTGAGCTACTGTGCCGGCTCCAGTAAGCTACCGGGGGCGGACATTCAGTGAACTGTATGATGAATTGAGACTATCTGTTAATATTTTATGTATCGAACTGTGAAGCAAAATGTTCAAATGTGTGCGAAATCTTATGCGACTAAACTGCTAAGGTCATCAGTCCCTAAGCTTACACACTACTTAACCCAAATTATCCTAAGGACAAACACACACACCCATGCCCGAGGGAGGACGCGAACCTCTACCCGTACCAGCCGCACAGTCCAGGACTGCAGCGCCTCTGACCGCTCGGCTAATCCCGCGCGGCAACTGTGAAGCAGTTAACAAAATGTTCATTTGCGCATCGTAAGGACTAAAGCGAAAGATATATAAGTAGTGAAAGCTAATAAAGTAACGACTTGCCATATGAACATATAGTTAAGCAGCTGTCCATTATCAAAGTTTAAAAATGTTCCGAACCGACAATCTTTCCTAAATAGATTCAAAATTCTGCAGTGTGCTTTCATCCGCGAGACAGCGCGCCAGAGCTGCAGCTGAAATTTGTTTTGCTTTTGGTTATTTTGTTTTCCTGTTAACAAGGTTGACAATATAGCGACCTTCATTTTGTCTTCGTGCAGTGATCATCATAATGCTTGCCGTGTGCCAGCACTCAAGGACACCCAACCTAATGACAGTGACAGCAGATGAGAAAAATGAAATTGTCAACGTTTTCTACACAGAAACAACCTTTGTTTGTAAAATGTGAAGACAGCATCATTACAGATTATCACGTAGGCGTTTATAAAGTTACAAGAGCTGCAAATCTGTTGTCCTCAAGAAAATAAACAAGCAGGGTTTCAATGCATATCAGCAGCAACATACACAAATGAATTACGAGAGGTTGTGGCCATTTTAATGTACCCAAAAACCGATATTGGTCTTGACCATAAGATTTAGATTAAGAAATGCACCACGAAGTAAATTAGAGTGCAACTTCCGTAACGTTACCTTCCCCTGCATTTTCGCTTAGGTTTGAACTACCTGTTGTACGTAACCATTATTTGCCTTATTTGATGGACCACATTCAAACATATTCATCCTTATGTAACTTAATGACGATGTGAATGTGATGTAGACAGAATTATATCACTTATTAGTATATGTACGAATATAAATTAAACTCTGGGTTTGTATATGGTGTCCCTGTCTAGTGTATGTCACTTTGAGTTAAAAACCCTTTTCAAGACTATTACAAACATCCGTTAGAACATCTTACGAGGTACCGACAAACAAGTATGCACTGATAAGCCTTGTTTGTTCACTTTCTCAGAACTCTGCACTATATCAATGGTAATAGATATGCATATACACTAAAGCGCCAAAGAAACTGGTATAGGCATGCGTATTCAAATACAGAGGTATGTACAGGCAGAATACGGCGCTGCGGTCGGCAGTACCTATTTAGGACAACAGGTGACTTGCGCAGTTGTTAAATTGGTTACTGCCGCTACAATGGCAGGTTATCAAGGTTAAAGTGAGATTGCACGTGGTGTTATAGTCAGCGCACGAGCGGTGGGACACAACATCTCCGAGGTAGCGATGAAGTGGGGATTTTCTTGTGCGGCCACTTCACGAGTGTACGGTGAATATCAGGAATCCCGTAAAACATCAAACCTCTGACACCACTGCTGCCGGTAAAAGATCCTGCAAGAACGGGATCAACGACGACTGAAGAGAATCGTTCAACGTGGGGGAAGTGCAGCCCTTCTGCAAATTGCTGCATATTTCAGTGCTGGGCCATCAACAAGTGTCAGTGTGTGAACCATTCGACGAAACATCATAGATATGGGCTTTCGGAGACGAAGGCCCACTCGTGCACCATTGATGATCGTAAAACACAAAGCTTTGCTCCTCGCCTGGGCCTGTCGACATAGACACTGAACGGTTGAAGATTGGAAATATGTTGCCTCGTCGGACGAGTCTGGTTTCAAATTGTATCGAGCGAATGGAGGTGTACCGTTATGCAGAAAATCTCATGGAACCATGGACGTTGCATATCAGCAGGGACTGTTCAATCTGGTGGAGGCTCTTTAATGGTGTGGGGCATGTGCAGCTAGAGTGATACGGGACCCCTGATACGTCTAGATACGACTTCGGCAGCTGACACTTACCTAAGCATCCTGTTTGATCATCTGCATCCATTCATGTCCATTGTGGATTCCCACGGACTTGGGAAATTCTACAAGGACAGTGCGACACATCACACATTCAGTATTCCTACAAAGTGACTTCAGGAACATTCTTATGAGTTTAAACACTTTCGCCGGACACGAAACCCCCGGACATGTATATTATTGAGCATATTTGAGATGCCTTGCAACGCGCTGTTCAGAAGAGGTCTCCACTCCCTCGTAGTCTTACGTATTTATGGACAGCCCTGCAGGATTCATGGTGACAATTGTCTCCAGCACTACTTCAGTCGAGTCCATGCCACGTCGCGATGCGGCGCTTCTGCGTCCTCGAGGGGGCCCCAAACGATATTAGGGTGGTGTATATGCTCTTCAATGTGTATGCTTGAAGACGATTTCAAGAGAAGTTAAAGTTTTGGGAACTATAAACGCTCAAGTAATTCTGATATAAAAACGTTCATATTTGTCTTTGTTATTTGTAAGACTGAAATGAGTGTTACTTTATCGATCACAGATTGCAGTCACTGGAGAGATGGTGACAGGCTCATTCTATTGGGGCGTCCATTCAGTACCCGTTTGTTTTGTTTAGTCGCAATCAGCCGACAGGATCGTGGCATTTGAAGATAAATTCTAGTTAGTAGTGTTCGTCTGCTCTCTCGCTGGGTATTGGTGTCCTCAACGCTTGTGATGATACGTCTAACTCTTACTATTGGTTCATTATAGACAATGAGGTGATAGAATTGGAATTAGTTATCTTACAAGGGAAGGCCAAAATCTTCGAATCATGTATTTACTTCAAACGTTGTACACTTTTAGTAGTCCGTTGGGACGACATAATGTCGAAGTACTAAGGCGTACTACTTATGTATTTTCAAGCAAATGCAAGAGAAGTTTTACGTGTCGGATGCGTACCGGTGCGTTCCAAAAGCGAGCTCGTGGTGGCGGCGATCGAGTGGTTAACGTTCTAGCTCCGTAATTGGTGAATCTCTGAATCGAGACCCATTCATCTTCTTTTTTATTATTGTTTTCAGCACTGGTCATTATTTGATACATACGAGATTTGATAGGTAATATAATGAAAAAACACGAGTATTTGCATTGACTTTTATTGGATCTCCGTATTATACAGTTGTTTTCTAAATCTAGTTATTGCGACAAACATATTTTTAACTGTCGACAAGTAAACGACCAAACACATTAGATTTTCCTGAACATGTATATCTCTCCTGATTTACGATATCCCTTGTACCTGCAATCGGGTAAGATACCTAGAACTACTTTGCAACTGGACGCTTCGGTCTGCAGACGTAGAGAGAGGCTCCATTCGGCAGTTAACGTGCATAGTGGTGACACCTTGCTAATGTAGCAAGAACGAATAGCGTACATGCGAATTTTTTGAAAATCACAGTCACAGAGTATAGTTTAAGAGCTGACGCATATTTACATGTTTTTCATTAAATTACCTTTCAGATATTATATTTGCGAAATAATATGAACAATGTTTAAAAAATATACATTTAAATAAACAAAGGAATGAGTGGGGCTCAATCAAGCCATTCGCCGATTACAGGGCTTGAACGCTAACCACTTGACTACCGCCATTCGGTGCTCAGGACCTCAACGCGCGGTAGATCTCCGACGTGGCATAGTTTCCTTGCGATCTGTTCGAAATTACCTAAATAGTACACCTTGCTACTTGCTTATCATGTTGTCCTTATGGACTACTAAAAAGTGCACAAAGTTTGAATTAAATCCATGAGACGATCATCCTGCCCTGTCATTGTTAGTCAGTTACAGTAGGCCATACTCTGGCTAACATGAAAGAATATTTTAAATTCTTTAAAGTTCGTGAAAATTGTCTTAACGAGTAGTAGCTGAAAGTAGTGGTAGGTGGTACTACATAGAAACGTTGCTTAGAACCGTTTCGCACGCGCCATTTTAACGGGGAAGAAGATGATGCATCCTGTTCTATATTAGAAAAACGTAATCGAAGTTATTGACTGTCTAATAGTGCCCTTTTAACAATCTCCTCTGAAACCTACTTGGGGTTATGTTCGAGGAAGACTGCGACATTTACCGATAGGGACTATGGCACCAAGACTCTCTAAAAAGTCTACAGACTGTATTCCGTTTCCTTTCCGTAATCAACCTGTAAATAATAGGAAAATCTAATTGTAATGAGCCAAATACGAAATGTAAACATAACAAAGTCAGTGAAAATGATGTACAAGGTTCCACACATCGAGGATGGTTCAGTATCTCGAAAATACGATCTTTGTACCGAAATGAAATTATTTATCAAAATTCGTAAAGATATCAGTGCAATACACATGCTGGTCACTTATCATACTACGCAAGTATAACTACATATAACTACAGAACGTTTTTCATGGGTGAAAATAAATTCTTTTTATCAAAAAACTATGTATGTTGCTTAAGGAAATATGTAAATATTTCGAGTAAAAAACCAACATGACACTACTGTTGTAACTTAATTGTACTGTAAGATTTCTCAGAAAATACACTGGCTCGCATATTGGCACTACTGGTGTAACTTACTAGTGAAGCTGCACTCGTCACACTCATACTTCCACCATTGTACCACAGTTTCAAGAAGCAAAAGTTGTCTGTACAAGTATTATTTGTCAAAATTCGTGAAGATTTATTCTATGACATAGCAAAAACACGCATGGCACCACTTGCAACATTTGAAATTCCCTGTAATGAATTTAATAGCATTAGTGCATCGGTTTACCTGGAGATCAAATAAAACATCCAAAACTATTTCTGCGACATAGGACAGAATAAATTCTTGGCACAGTAAGCAGAGGACTAACAGGGGTGTATATCTGAATGATATCACAGACCTACCTTTCTGTGCTGTGTACTCGAAGTCTATCCGCACATACTCGGTCTGTAAACTTCACTGTTCTTACCTGTAATGCAGTTACTCATACCCTGCGTCCATATCTGTATGACCTGATTTTGATTTGCAGTAACACAACACAATTCCAGCAGAGGTTGTTACAACACTATATAAGTAACAAACTAATCTGGTAAAATCATAAAACGTTGTTGAGGCCCTGTGTCCACCAGTTTACGAAGGTTGGAACTTGGTTGGAACTTTAATAGTGGCAACTATTTATTTACAGCTCGTACAAAATAGATACGTGTATCAAAGTTTTACTGACCTACAAAATAGTCACCAACATTGTATATAACTCGTTGCCAGTGATGTGAAAGTCGTAGAATACTCTTAGCAGTGCCCGTTGTACTGACTGTTCGAGCGGCGCGGTCTATTCCCCGATGAATCTGTAGCAGTTGTGAAGCGAATGCCGTGAAGTGTTTCCTCCAGTTCAGAAATCGAGTCAGGGGAGTACAGTAGGTGGTATAGCACTTAGATGCCCCCTCAGTCAAACAAATCAGTAACAGCTTGCCCTGTACGTGCTTGAGCATTGTCCTGCAAAATGATGTTCAGGTCCTGCTGAAAGTGTCACCACTTCTGTCTCTAAGTTGGTTGCAGGTTGTGTTCCCCCTTCTCCCCCCTCCCGCCCTCAAACCCCTATCCAACCTTTGCGGAGGTGCTCAGATCATAAAAATGAGCGCACAAACGAACAAACAGCTTGAAGTCATACTATTTAAGACAAATATATCCCCACGTTGTTCATCTAGCCAACAAACAAACAGACAACCGAAAAATGAGAGAAAGTTTGAAAAGGAACACAAATAGTCTTGACCGTCTGAAACATTTATTTTGTGGTAACCGGTTTCGGTCAGTTTCTGACCGTCTTCAGAACATCGTACCGTGATGGTAAGCGGTGGCAGTGAACGTCAATTCTGCAGGTGACTTTCGTGGAGCAATAACACCCGCTCCATTCACCGCCACCGTCTACCATCATGGTACGAAAGTCTAAAAATTATCAGAAACTAACTGAAATGGTCACCACAAAATGGATGTTTTTTGCGTTGGAGACTGTTCATTTTTAAAGCACTTTTTGCCACACCACTGTTCTCCACGAGAAATGTTCTCAAAAATTACTAAGTGGCGAACTTGGACTCTTGGGGGGAAAAAATTAAAAGTAAAATCTATGATACTAAGTGGCGAACTTGGACTTTTGGGAGGAAAAAATTAAAAGTAAAATCTATGAGAACCGCTCCTGACGTGTCCATGGTCGAAACAGAAACAATGGCCGACTGCTACAAAATAGCAGAAAAAGCAGCACAATTAATCAACATTAGGTACGTGGACCAAAAGAAAAGAATGCTGCTTTTGGAAATATAGACGATACCTACTTGCCTATCAGGGGAGGACATTCTAGCTGACCTGTATGACTTCTCTTCTCTTAGAGTGTACTGCCAACAGGCAAATAACCCTAGAGAAAGACAAGCAAGGCTGGATGTACATAGAGAGATGAAAAAGATATACAGAGGATCATTTTGAAAAGATAAGACCACTTTAGCTCTAAGTTCTTTAATAAGAGGCATGACTGGTTTCGCAGCATTTTATCTGGACCATTATGTACAATCTGCACAAACTGACAGACAACACCTCATGTAAGGCAAGAAATGTATATACGAGATGATCATACAAAATCGAGTCACATTCCGATCGACAGAACAGAATGGGATGACCCAGCGTTCATATTCGCAATGTTTTTGCTAAGTAGTGGGCGTCGAACATAAAATAGCGTAGAATGCTCCCATAATATGGTCCCGTGATACATACAAAAGGACAAAAGCTAGTAGGAAGAAATTCCCGATAAAAGACTATCAGGTACGTTAAATATCAATAAATTCAACTCCTCCTGAGTTACGGCATGTTGTGAGCTGATACGGTCTCCGTATATACGCGAATACCGATCAAAAGAGGCCGTATATAATCATCCATACGACTGTGTAACATTAAGCAGCTCACGGTTCCTCAGTTACCCAAAATGGATCGAAAAACCTACTTGTTAACATCCAGTTATGCAGTCTTACATTGTAGTTCATCACAAAAAAATCCAGTATAAAACTATTTTAAGGCTTAGCACGAACTAGCATAAAGTGAAACGAGTCTGAATATTGTGTTGTATCTAACCATCTCAGTTGGCAGAAAGCAGAGCATTGTGAGGCCAGATGGCAAGAGGTGCACTCACCTACAGCCAGCGCATGCACTGGATTGTGTAACGACAGGTGGCGTGTCAAGACAAAGTGGTGGTATTGCCAGATAGTGGCGTTGATGGAGGAGTCTTGTGGAGAGCACATGCGCATCTGTGGATAACTAGACAAATAGAATGATAGCTGCGTTGTTGGAAAGGCTGGGTAATACCTTATGATGTGTTAAAACCAACGTAAATTTGTAAAAAAAAACTATTATTAATGTCAGTATTGTCCATGGAAAAGCAGCACGTTAATGGTTGCAACATAATTCAAGGCAGCAGTTACTGAAAGTTCGAAACTATGACATGCAACGGTAATTTATAGAAATAACTAATAAAAGCCAGAATCTAGACCAGCGTGATGTACTTAATGCTCTCTCCTGTGGCTCCTATACGACATTCATCTCAAATGACTCTTTGGAGATAGGGAAAACAACCATGCCACTCAATATGGCATATTGTAAGGGACAATTTGTCACAGTTTTTCCGGAACATGCCATTGTGTATGGCAGATGGTTGCAGGTTTGTTATAATGTGATGATATGCTATAACGTGGTGACTAACGGGCAGTTTCTTACAATTATATTGTAACACAGCGATATAAGGGTGAATTTTATACAATGTTGTAACATGCCGATGTATGGAGAAATTGGTTGCAATTTAGATGTGTGATACCAACGTGCTGTGTAGTTACAGTTTTACTGAAACCTGTCGATACATGTGGCAATTAGTGACAGCATAAATCAGAACCCACAAAGTGCACTTCTAAGTTAGATCAGTAGTGTCCAGTGGGTTTTGTATTGTTATAGAAGAAGTCTTTACAGATTTTGAAAACTAATACAGACAGTTCTCAGTTTCATTAAAATGTCATACAATAATCGAACAGTGCTCGATGATAAGCACACTTTAAGCTGTAAGTTAGATCGCCTGTAGTGTCGTACTTGTTTTGTGATTTTGTGGAAGAAATGTTTACGTATTTTGATAAATACTACAGATAATTTCATTTTGGTACAAATGTCGAATCTTCATTCACAATAAAAAATCTGTAGCTATACTAGTGTATTATGATCAGCAACAAGCATGTGTTTTTTACTCAAAATTTTTTAACTATTGAGATAAATAATTTTATTTTGGTACAAAGATAACATTTTCAATATATGCAAGTTCACTCTTTGTATGGAACCTTGTCCAACACTTTCTTTGACCTTGTTGCATTTACATTTCGTATTGGTTTATACTGATTAAATTTGTGTATTATTTAATAGTTGATTATAGAATGGAAACGATCCACCGTCTGTGTACATTTTAGACAACTTTGGCACCTTAGTACCAACGAGTAAATGTTTCAGCCTAGAAAAGCTATATTAGCCACCTCAATTATATTTTATAGTGTAAAACATTATACATTATCTTCTTCCCTCCCCCCCCCCCCCAAGAAATGGTGCTTGAGGAGCTGAAGCATTACTGAAAGATTTCTAGAAACATGAGGTGACGAAAGTTTAACATTAGTACCACCAGTAACATACCCTCAAACAGACAAATATCTTTACATATTTTGATAAAAATTACGGACTGTTTAGAAATTGAAACATTATTGCACTTAATTTGAGAAACTAGAGTGTTTTAGCTGTCAACTGTACATCACACAGTAAAAGCACCCTTTCAATAAGTGACATGTTATTTTAGCCAATATTGGTTTTAAGGGACAATAACACAGACATTTTAGTCGTGAGCACTGTGCGTGGGCTTATGTATTTTAATAAATAACATACTGTTTTGTACTGCCATTTTGTACTAACATTAAATCTGGGCAGAACTGTCACTTGCCTGATTAGCATGTTATTTTAGCAGAGAACGTGAGGTTTTACTGCTATGGAACAATTTGGATGAGAAAATATTTAATATGTGCAATGAGCTCAGTGTAGTACAATGATTGAACTACGCTCGTTGACAAGTACAGTTTAATATATAAGTTATATCAGCATTAGTTATTTGATGTAAAAAACAAGAGTACTTGCTGCAGTAAGCATTTATGCTCTAGAACATTTTTCAAAACATATTGGTACATATTTTTGATTAATAATACAGACATGGGTTTACCCTAGTTTTGTGAATATCTCAGGACGTTCAGAAACTTTTGACTGTGACGTCAGAGGGGTCAGAAAGCACAACGGCGATAGTTCCATCATCTTGGACTTTTTAATTTCCCACCATTATAAACAGCGTAACTGGGCTACTTCCCAATATGGAAATTTTTTTAAATTTAGGGGCACTTTCGTCTTTGATATTTTTGAATTTCCCATCAATGCCATCCTGCATTTTGAATTTTCCTGTCGCCGCCATCTTGGATATTTCGGTGACTGCAGTAATAACTGCCAGTGGCCATTTGAAATGTGTGCTGGAAGCCACATAGCCATACTAAATTTTATATGGAGAAAATTTTACATATGGATATTACTTTAGGTGTTGCAGAAGGACATGGATATAGTGGAATCCCTAAAGATGCTGATGGGTTCGTCACTGTACGCATACCAGGTCGCACTCTTCTGTCTGCTCGGCCAAAGGATCATCAATCAGGTCAGTGACCATGACCACAAACCAATAAATAGCTGTGCTGTGAGAGACGTAGCACACAGATGGAGTTAGCAGTGTTGCTCTACATTGTCTTAGAAGGTCTGATTTCTTATGGAGACTCATCTTGAGTGTAAAGCGGTGTTCTTCACCATAGCGATTGTTGTAAAAACTGTTACACCTGGGGAGAACAAGCAGGGTGGATTAAAGTTGGAGCGGTTAGTCATTGAGGTTGCAGGGAGAAGATGTAATCCCATCCCCTCTGGCCTCCCTTGTGTGAGTCGAAAGGAAAATATTCGTAGAACTCAGAACATCAAAAAATGCCAGACTAATTGGAAACGTGAAACTAAAGCCAGTATCCCTCGTTGCAGACAAAACACATAATGTCATCAAATGACGATTCCAATGGGAAACCTTGGAAAAAATCGAAGTTGTTTCAGAGCTGGTGGCAGTCAAGGGAAAGGCAGGATTCGGTTACGATTGTGGACGGGGGGCCGTAATCAGTTACTATTGGTTGCCTTTTACAATTACACACAATTTATTTTAAACCAGTTATTCCAGACTCAACAATAAACAAAAAATACCAAACGTTAGTAATGAAGGAATAAACAACAGTGTAAATAATAGTGTTTTCAGTGAGTTACTATTTAGCAAATCACCATTAAATACAGATACGACAGATATGTTTTAAAAGCAAGCCACTGTGATCTGGGCAGAAGGCCTTACACGCCAGGAATGGCAATAAATTAAGAATTGTTTAAAACTCGCTGAAACTTACCAATTACAGGTATTGAAATATAAAAGGGCAAGTCGCCACAAACACAGCAGATGGCATCAAACGCCAGGAATGGCAGTAAATAAGGTTTTAAAGGCTTACAGCGTAAATAGAAATACCAAATTAGAATTTTAAGGCAAGCGACCACAATCACGGCTGAAGGCCTTACACGCCAGGAACGTTAATAATACAAAAAGTATTTTGAAACCTGCTGTAAAACAGCAAATACAATAGCAAAAGTTAATTAAAAAACAAGCAACTGGTCCAGACGATGCTCCAGGAATCGACCTACATCTACATCCATACTCCGCAAGCCACCTGACGGTGTGTGGCGGAGGGTACCTTGAGTACCTCTATTGGTTCTCCCTTCTATTCCAGTCTCGTATTGATCGTGGAAAGAAGGATTGTCGGTATGCCTCAGTGTGGGCTCTAATCTCTCTGATTTTATCCTCATGGTCTCTTCGCGAGATATACGTAGGAGGGAGCAATATGACTCTTCGGTGAAGGTATGTTCATGAAACTTAAACAAAAGCCCGTACCGAGCTACCGAGCGTCTCTCCTGCAGAGTCTTCCACTGGAGTTTATCTATCATCTCCGTAACGCTTTCGCGATTACTAAATGATCATGTAACGAAGCGCGCTGCTCTCCGTTGGATCTTCTCTATCTCTTCTATCAACCCTATCTGGTACGGATCCTACACTGCTGAGCAATATTCAAGCAGCGTGCGAACAAGCCTACTGTAACCGACTTCCTTTGTTCTCGGATTGCATTTCCTTAGGATTCTTCCAGTGACCTCTGAGAAGGTCCGGCAGCAAACACTTCTGCGAACGATGAGATAGGCAGCCAAGAGTTGCATTCACTTTACAATATGGTAACTCAGACTAGTGGCAGTCTAACGTATGACTAATGATAGTTTTGCTGAAGCTACCTGACGCTCGATAAACCAAATGCAACGATGGAACAATACGCCAAAGCCGGAACCGACGGCCTGCACTACGTCCCCAGAATACTGTGTTTAGAGCGCCCAGAACGAGAAAGGACCCACTACCACCAGAGTAGAAGAATCACCCCTGCCCTTCGCCTCTGCGACACCACGAGCAGCAATACTAACCCAAGTCACTGGAGAATCACGAGATATCACAATGGTGGAGGCTTCTCTACTGGGATATAAATGCACTCATCTTAAAGCTTGCTGGATCCAGTTTACGACGAGATCGTGCACCCACGTGACCACAGCCCTTCCATCCGGCAGTCCATGCGCGCCGCCAGCGGTCCCGGTGTGTTCTGGTACTGCGCGGGCCTGGCTCTTCCTGAGTCCCCAACCGAACTGACCCACTCACACGACCCGGAAAAACAATGACGTCGCCCCGAAGATAGAGCAGCAGTTACCACAGATTGATAACCGCCGCTGCTGCCACTAGCGGACAGGCAACGCTTGCGAAACTGAGTGGCGCCAGTCAACACGAGAAGAAGACAAACAACCGCAACCACACCAACTAAACGATACCGTCTGGCCTCCAACAGGGGGCAGAAACCTACAAACGACACCAACGCGAGCCGCAGCACGGCTCATAGTTATTGCCAAATCCTTTGGGTAAACAAAGCGAATCTCTATTCGAAGAAGACTGTACGTCCAGTTTTGTCTCATCATAGTATGTCTTGCACAGACATCATAAGAATGAGATACGAGAGATAGGGCCTGTACAGAAGCTAATAGACGGTCACTTTTCCCTCGATCAGTATACTAGTCGAATAGGCCAGAAAATCGGTAACCCTGGTAAGGCGTATTCTCTGCTATACACTGTGCAGAGGCTTACGGGGCTTAGACGTAGAAGTAGAGGACGCCACAATCAGGGAAAACGGTAAGTGACGCCTGCTTAGGTCCATCCCAATACATTGTGAGAAAAATGGTGGTCTCGTCTAAAGTCTGATCATACACTCCTGGAAATTGAAATAAGAACACCGTGAATTCATTGTCCCAGGAAGGGGAAACTTTACTGGCACATTCCTGGGGTCAGATACATCACATGATCACACTGACAGAACCACAGGCACATAGACACAGGCAACAGAGCATGCACAATGTCGGCACTAGTACAGTGTATATACACCTTTCGCAGCAATGCAGGCTGCTATTCTCCCATGGAGACGATCGTAGAGATGCTGGATGTAGTCCTGTGGAACGGCTTGCCATGCCATTTCCACCTGGCGCCTCAGTTTTACCAGCGTTCGTGCTGGACGTGCAGACCGCGTGAGACGACGCTTCATCCAGTCCCAAACATGCTCAATGGGGGACAGATCCGGAGATCTTGCTGGCCAGGGTAGTTGACTTACACCTTCTAGAGCACGTTGGGTGGCACGGGATACATGCAGACGTGCATTGTCCTGTTGGAACAGCAAGTTCCCTTGCCGGTCTAGGAATGGTAGAACGATGGGTTCGATGACGGTTTGGATGTACCGTGCACTATTCAGTGTCCCCTCGACGATCACCAGTGGTGTACGGCCAGTGTAGGAGATCGCTCCCCACACCATGATGCCGGGTGTTGGCCCTGTGTGCCTCGGTCGTATGCAGTCCTGATTGTGGCGCTCACCTGCACGGCGCCAAACACGCATACGACCATCATTGGCATCAAGGCAGAAGCGACTCTCATCGCTGAAGACGACACGTCTCCATTCGTCCCTCCATTCACGCCTGTCGCGACACCACTGGAGGCGGGCTGCACGATGTTGGGGCGTGAGCGGAAGACGGCCTAACGGTGTGCGGGACTGTAGCCCAGCTTCATGGAGACGGTTGCGAATGGTCCTCGCCGATACCCCAGGAGCAACAGTGTCCCTAATTTGCTGGGAAGTGGCGGTGCGGTCCCCTACGGCACTGCGTAGGATCCTACGGTCTTGGCGTGCATCCGTGCGTCGCTGCGGTCCGGTCCCAGGTCGACGGGCACGTGCACCTTCCGCCGACCACTGGCGACAACATCGATGTACTGTGGAGACCTCACGCCCCACGTGTTGAGCAATTCGGCGGTACGTCCACCCGGCCTCCCGCATGCCCACTATACGCCCTCGCTCAAAGTCCGTCAACTGCACATACGGTTCACGTCCACGCTGTCGCGGCATGCTACCAGTGTTAAAGACTGCGATGGAGCTCCGTATGCCACGGCAAACTGGCTGACACTGACGGCGGCGGTGCACAAATGCTGCGCAGCTAGCGCCATTCGACGGCCAACACCGCGGTTCCTGGTGTGTCCGCTGTGCCGTGCGTGTGATCATTGCTTGTACAGCCCTCTCGCAGTGTCCGGAGCAAGTATGGTGGGTCTGACACACCGGTGTCAATGTGTTCTTTTTTCCATTTCCAGGAGTGTATGATGACTTGCCTGCCTCTGTAGTCGGGTCGCTAACACGGGCCTGTGCGGTAACGCTCAACTTGGAGGTAAGACGGCTCGAATTCTTGCGGCAAATGAAATTCTCACTGCGGGGATATCACCGACAAGGAGGGAAAATTTGGCACTGCAATGTTCGTGATCACCAGTCCTTGCGCCAATGTCCTGGTGATGCGCAGACCTGTGTGAGTCCTTGCGTTTTCGTGGAGAAGGAGAAGTTCGTTAGGTTTTCGTGGCGACAAACATGGTGAACTCGTTTCTTCAAATTTATGAGGCTAGCTCAATACACTTCGGGGTTCATCTTTGGACTATGAGGGAAGACATCCAACAGTATAACTTCTCCAGATTTCCAGAAGTCCGTCGCCATTACTTCTCCGCATGAGTGAGCAGCTTTGAACTTTTTCCTCGAATGAAAGTTGAGGTGGCACCACTCGATGGATTGCCCTTTTGTTTCCGGTTCAAAGTAATGCATCCCTGTTCCATTGTCTATGTTCACAAAATATTGTCACGATCAGGCTCGTAACGCTCAAGCAATTCGTCACAGATGATCCTCGGTTGCACTTTATAGTCTTCTATTACGCTGCGAGGAACTCAGCGTGCACAAACCTTTGAGTACCACAACTGGTGGACGAGTGTGTCTGTACTACCAGCAGAGACATCCAGCTATGCAGAGAGGTGTTAGACTGTGATCCGTCGATCACCACGAGTAAAAGTGTCTGCACGTTTCAACTTTGCAGGGGTCACAACTGTGTGCAGCTAGCCACCACGAGGGACATCAATAGGTTTGCGCGACCTTGTTGCGATAATGACATCCGCCTTGCCCAACAACTCACTGCGCTTTTGTTCACTGTCAAGTCTCCTTAGACATGCTGCAAGTGCTCATGAATATCCGCAATGATCTGGTTTTCCGCCTAGAGAAACTCAATGTCAGATGTCTGCTTGGAACGCAACTCCGTTACAGACGTTATGTTTGAAGGCTGTGTACAGAGCTGCCATATATCGGAACTTCATGAAACTATAGGGGTTGAAGCGGGAATATCCTACGATGATCCACATTTTTCAACCTAAATTGGCCGAGAAAAAATAATGCTTGCATTACTTATTGAACGCCTCCGGTTGAATTTGCTTACAATACGTTAGTTCGTCCAGTCTTGGAGTATTGTTCCTCTGTATGGGACGCTTACCGGCTGGGTCTGATTCAAGATATTGAGAAGGACCATAGAAGAGTGGCAAGATTCGTGACTGGTACATCCATCCATCGCCAGAGCGTTACAAATCTCATAGAAAGTTTGAAGTGCGACACACCTGCAGATAGACGAAGCGCTAAACGGAAGGGGCTGCTCACTAAATTCCAAAATCCGATCTTCGCCGAGGATGTAGAGCATATATTATTACCACCAACTTTCAAATCGCGCAGTGATCAACATTTAAATATAAGAGAAATTGGAGCTCGTACTGAGGCGTTCAGACAGTCGTTTTTCCCTCGCGCGATCCGCGAGTTGAACAGAGATGGGGAAAGGGGGGGGGGGGGGGAATATGACTTCGGCGCGAATAGTGCCCTCCGCCACGCACCGGTTGGTGGAAGCGGAGTATATATATGTAGATGAAGAGTTAATGATGACCAGCAGTGATCAGATTAAGGCTACATGCTTTACAAGTCCCTTAACCATGTTTTTATTATTATTATTGTGCTTTTACTCCAAAGTCTTTGATAACTAGCGGCTACTTCTATCACATTGTCTGTTTTGTTTTTTCTGTATTTGTGTTTGTGGCTGCTGGAATAACTCCACATTGTTTCCCTACTGTATGATAGAGGAACACCGTATTCAAAGATTAGTTGCGAGATGTGTAGATGTGAGAACAGTAGCGTCATCAACAGGTTAATATTTCTGTTTCCTTTGTGATGGCAGTTGTGTACAACTTAACTGTGTATTTCTTAACTTGTTTGTGGAAACGATATTCACATCATTATTGAGCTCTGATTTGACGTTTTTCTGTGATGAAATACTCCTCAAACAATGAGTGACCACGACATTTATAAATGGCGCCAGGCATTCTTCGATCACATCCATGTCAGAATACCACTAATAAAATGTTCTGCAGAGAACAAATACATTGTAAGAACGTAGATATCACCCTGGTAACTTTAAAGGCAGATAGAGTTCTAGTTACGTGCCTCTCCTCCATTCTTTATTTTCACAACTGTCAAGAACCTAACTTTTCAGTGATGGATTTTATTATTTATTCATTATATGATGAGAGGGAAAAATACCGCACAACTATTTACAACACACAGTCTGAAGCTAATAATGGATTCATGGCTGTAAGTCCAGACTGATATCCAGTTAAGAAGCCTCTGCACACAATAAATGACGATTTCTCATTGTACCTCGGAATGTTCTGAGAGAACGTTCTAATTTTGTATGATATGTAGATTGCTGTTCTTCGTGAAGGTCATATAAAGATGTGAGATCCGAAGAAGTAGTGAAGACCCACCGAGATAGAAATCGAAGCTGCATGTATGATTGTTTGGGAGAGATTCAATATCAAGCGTGGTCATAAAATTACGACTGGATCCTTCTGGTGTGACTGAAAACTTGAGGGAAAACCTCAGTTCATTGGAATATAAGTATGCCAATCGTACTGTGATCATCGGAGGAGACTTTAGCCATCCGACAATCAACTGGGACAATTACAGTTTTGTTAGTGGAGGACGTGACAAGATATCCTATGAAGTATTATTAAACGCCTGCTCCGAATACTGTCTAGAATAGATACTTCGGATCTCCACTTATGATAGAAATGTATTAAGTCTAATGGCAACAAATAGACCTGACTTCTTTGAGGATGTCCCCACTGAAACTGGTATCAGTGCCAATGAGGCAGTTATAGAGCAACGAATACCGAAGTACAAAGGACAATGAAAGCAAGTTTTAAGATTTACACGTTCAGCAAACTAGACAAGGAAACAGTAGTGTCACATCTCAGTAATGAACGAACTTTTAAGCTCAGGACAGGAGTGTGTAAAGGAACTATGGCAAAAGCTTAAAAGAATAGTTAGCGATACACTGGTTTAGATATGTACCCAACAGAAGAGTTCATGATGGAAGGGACACTCCTTGATAAACAGTCACTGTAAAGAAACTTCTAAAGAAACAGAGACAACCACATAATAGGTATAAAACAAAGCACAGCACTGTGTATACAGAAATGTTGGAAGAAATGTGTCTGGTTGTCAAGAGAGCAATATGCGAAGCCTTCCGTGACTACAGTAGCAGAATATTGTCAAAATATCTTTCACAAAACCCACAGTAATTTTGGTCGTATATAAAGGCTGTTCGCGGCACCAAAGTTAGCGTCTAGATATTCATGGATGAGACACGAACTGAAATTGTGGATATAAAAACAAAATCAGAAATGCTTAAATCCGTTTTCAAATATTCCTTCACGAAGGGAAAACCAAAACATATGCCCCAGTTCAATCTTCATACCACTGTAAAGATAAATGAAATACACTCCTGGAAATTGAAATAAGAACACCGTGAATTCATTGTCCCAGGAAGGGGAAACTTTATTGACACATTCCTGGGGTCAGATACATCACATGATCACACTGACAGAACCACAGGCACATAGACACAGGCAACAGAGCATGCACAATGTCGGCACTAGTACAGTGTATATCCACCTTTCGCAGCAATGCAGGCTGCTATTCTCCCATGGAGACGATCGTAGAGATGCTGGATGTAGTCCTGTGGAACGGCATGCCATGCCATTTCCACCTGGCGCCTCAGTTGGACCAGCGTTCGTGCTGGACGTGCAGACCGCGTGAGACGACGCTTCATCCAGTCCCAAACATGCTCAATGGGGGACAGATCCGGAGATCTTGCTAGCCAGGGTAGTTGACTTACACCTTCTAGAGCACGTTGGGTGGCACGGGATACATGCGGACGTGCATTGTCCTGTTGGAACAGCAAGTTCCCTTGCCGGTCTAGGAATGGTAGAACGATGGGTTCGATGACGGTTTGGATGTACCGTGCACTATTCAGTGTCTCCTCGACGATCACCAGTGGTGTACGGCCAGTGTAGGAGATCGCTCCCCCACCATGATGCCGGGTGTTGGCCCTGTGTGCCTCGGTCGTATGCAGTCCTGATTGTGGCGCTCACCTGCACGGCGCCAAACACGCATACGGCCATCATTGGCACCAAGGCAGAAGCGACTCTCATCGCTGAAGACGACACGTCTCCATTCGTCCCTCCATTCGCGCCTGTCGCGACACCACTGGAGGCGGGCTGCACGATGTTGGGGCGTGAGCGGAAGACGGCCTAACGGTGTGCGGACCGTAGCCCAGCTTCATGGAGACGGTTGCGAATGGTCCTCGCCGATACCCCAGGAGCAACAGTGTCCCTAATTTGCTGGGAAGTGGCGGTGCGGTCCCCTACGGCACTGCGTAGGATCCTACGGTCTTGGCGTGCATCCGTGCGTCGCTGCGGTCCGGTCCCAGGTCGACGGGCACGTGCACCTTCCGCCGACCACTGGCGACAACATCGATGTACTGTGGAGACCTCACGCCCCACGTGTTGAGCAATTCGGCGGTACGTCCACCCGGCCTCCCGCATGCCCACTATACGCCCTCGCTCAAAGTCCGTCAATTGCAAATACGGTTCACGTCCACGCTGTCGCGGCATGCTACCAGTGTTAAAGACTGCGATGGAGCTCCGTATGCCACGGCAAACTGGCTGACACTGACGGCGGCGGTGCACAAATGCTGCGCAGCTAGCGCCATTCGACGGCCAACACCGCGGTTCCTGGTGTGTCCGCTGTGCCGTGCGTGTGATCATTGCTTGTACAGCCCTCTCGCAGTGTCCAGAGCAAGTATGGTGGGTCTGACACACCGGTGTCAATGTGTTCTTTTTTCCATTTCCAGGAGTGTAGATATCAGTGTTAGTGGCATTGAGAAACAGCTGAAATCGGTAAAACTGTTCAAACCGCCAGGGCCTGACGGAAACCCCATCTGACTCTATACCCAATTTCATTCTAAGTTCGCCCCTCTGTTAACTACAATCTGTCGTAGATCCTTCAAACAAAAATATGTGCTCAGTGATTGAAAAACAGTACAGGTTACAGCCTTCTACAAGAAGGGTAGAAGAAGTTACCCACTAAGCTGAGCATTACAGAAACCATAAACGCTTTTGGCCAGTGCAAATATTTTTCGACAAAGGATATAAAAAGTTATTACAGTCAGTTAGAAGTGGCTCTAGAGGACCGACCAAAACGACATTTTCTTCGCCATGGGGATATTATCAGTTCAGGAGGCTGCCTTTTAGATTGAAAAAGCACCTGTGAAGTTTCAGAGATCGCTGGACAGTGTTCTTAGAGATTTAAAACCATGTCAGTCCATGGTGTATCTTCATGATATAATCGTTTGGGAAATTTGTGGTAAGTTCCTGTGGGACCAAACTGCTGATTATTATAGAAGATTCAAAAAAGGATTTCCTGATATTGCCAGACCATTATGCAAATTGCTGAAGGAAGTTTCAAAGTTTGTATATTTGGAGGATTGTCAGCATGTTTTACAGAAACAGCAAATCCAGGATTAGTGTTTCCGAATTTCAATAAGGAACTCATTGTCTCATATGATTTATCGAACCATGTACTCACGTGTGCGCTGAGTCAGGATGTTGAGTGTTTGGAATATCCAGTGTGCTATGAATCAAGGCGGATGAACTCAGTAGAGAAGAATTACTTTGTGGCAGACAATGAAATACTGAGCATTATCTACGGAATAATCTACTTCAAATGTTATCTCTACGGAAAGAAATTTTTAGTGGGGTTGAAGGATCCATCTACATAGTAAGTTGACACAATGGGCTGATCAACTGAGTGAATTTGATTTTGAGATCGTACATTAATCCGGAAAGAAGCACTGGAACACAGTTGAGTGGGAGAGTAATGGTATTACAAATAAGACGTAATGAGCTTAAGGAATGGTAGGTAACACAGAAAACGCATTACGAATGTAAACAGTTTCATAAATAGTCGCAGATTTGTGTGGAGAATGGGCCGCTGTTGAGAGGAACTAAGTTGGAACCATGAGTGGTCGTATCAGCGAAGTTGAGGGATACATTATTAAAGGAGACACATGATCCCAAGGTAGCAGGTCATGGGGGATGTAGGACTACCAACAGGAGAGCAGCAGAGAGGTACTGGTGGAGGAATAAGAAGACCGACATAGACCAATATATGTGGAACTGTATACAATATGCACATACAGTAGATTTGTGTTTGTACCAGAGCACCATTATAGAGGTTACCTGAAGCATAAGTACCATTTATACTGCTCATGATTGATCTCTTAGAGCCAAATTGCGACTGATATGTTAGATCCATTCAACAAAACATCTGAAAGGAAAAAATATGTACCGACGATTACATGCCATTTCTCGAAATACATGGAAATGGTCACAAAGCCCAACCAACTGGCTGTAACAGTGGCGCAAGAGCAAATAAACATATACTGACGTTCAGGATTCCTGAGACATTACTAACAGATCAGAGGACCAACTTTATGTCAGCTTTATTCAGTGAATTATGTCATCTATTGTGTGTGAAGAAATTGAAAGTAAATCCTCTAGATCGTCAAGCTAGTGGAAGAATGGAAAGAGTTCATAGAACTGTAGGGAACATGTTGGAATCGTATGTGTACACACACCATACCAATAGGGATGCCTGTTTAAGGTATGTGGTCTCACTGTACAACTCGAAGGAGCACATGAACACAAGATATCACCATTACTAGGTAATATTGGATCGTAAGCTGTCATCAGCGTTTGACATGATAAAACCCAAAAATCTAACACAGGAGAAACTATTAAAGAGTTGGCGAGAGTGATAAGGGAGAGACGGAAAAGGTATGGACCACAGTCATGCTACTGGACATCATAAGGGGGAAAGCATTGTGGAACTGGCGCCTGAAAGGGGGAGACCTGTTCGTGAAGCAAGAAGATGTGGTTATCACCAGTCACTGCTTTGTGATTCAGGTAGATGTAATGCAAGCGAAATGTGGGTCTAGGAGATAAGACTAGAGGAAACATTCGATAGAATCCAGCAAGGTGCAAAGAGATGTGGAGTGATCAAATAGTTGTGGAGGAATGTATGGGGATACGGGTGACCTATGAGAGACAAAGGCGAGATAATGCTGTTTCTGAAGAGTATATCACATCCAAGGAGGAGGAGGAGGAGAGATTGGATCGATGAGGGAGGCCGGTTTCTGAAAAATATGTTTGGGATAGATGACGAGGACATCAGGGGGACGAACGACATGGTGACAGTGGTGAAACAATGGGAAAGGGAAACAAGGTAGCAAGTGAGTGGGGAATGTTGATGGCAAATTTAGGGAAGAATGTTTTAAACAATACTCAGTTATTACGCCATCTGACTGGTGAAGTAATGAGCTATGTGGGAACTGTGGAAGAAACAGTGAACCAGAACGTAAAGCTGTTACAAGCCAAAGTCAAGATATTTGATAGCGAAGTAGGAATAACAAAATGGTTGCAGTTCTTGGAAAACAGCGTGTGGAAGACACACAGAGAACTACACTCCTGGAAATGGAAAAAAGAACACATTGACACCGGTGTGTCAGACCCACCATACTTGCTCCGGACACTGCGAGAGGGCTGTACAAGCAATGATCACACGCACGGCACAGCGGACACACCAGCAACCGCGGTGTTGGCCGTCGAATGGCGCTAGCTGCGCAGCATTTGTGCACCGCCGCCGTCAGTGTCAGCCAGTTTGCCGTGGCATACGGAGCTCCATCGCAGTCTTTAACACTGGTAGCATGCCGCGACAGCGTGGACGTGAACCGTATGTGCAGTTGACGGACTTTGAGCGAGGGCGTATAGTGGGCATGCGGGAGGCCGGGTGGACGTACCGCCGAATTGCTCAACACGTGGGGCGTGAGGTCTCCGCAGTACATCGATGTTGTCGCCAGTGGTTGGCGGAAGGTGCACGTGCCCGTCGACCTGGGACCGGACCGCAGCGACGCACGGATGTACGCCAAGACCGTAGGATCCTACGCAGTGCCGTAGGGGACCGCACCGCCACTTCCAAGCAAATTAGGGACACTGTTGCTCCTGGGGTATCGGCGAGGACCATTCGCAACCGTCTCCATGAAGCTAGGCTACGGTCCCACACACCGTTAGGCCGTCTTCCACTCACGCCCCAACATCGTGCAGCCCGCCTCCAGTGGTGTCGCGACAGGCGTGAATGGAGGGACGAATGGAGACGTGTCGTCTTCAGCGATGAGAGTCGCTTCTGCCTTGGTGCCAATGATGGTCGTATGCGTGTTTGGCGCCGTGCAGGTGAGCGCCACAATCAGGACTGCATACGACCGAGGCACACAGGGCCAACACCCGGCATCATGGTGTGGGGAGCGATCTCCTACACTGACCGTACACCACTGGTGATCGTCGAGGGGACACTGAATAGTGCACGGTACATCCAAACCGTCATCGAACCCATCGTTCTACCATTCCTAGACCGGCAAGGGAACTTGCTGTTCCAACAGGACAATGCACGTCCGCATGTATCCCGTGCCACCCAACGTGCTCTAGAAGGTGTAAGTCAACTACCCTGGCCAGCAAGATCTCCGGATCTGTCCCCCATTGAGCATGTTTGGGACTGGATGAAGCGTCGTCTCACGCGGTCTGCACGTCCAGCACGAACGCTGGTCCAACTGAGGCGCCAGGTGGAAATGGCATGGCAAGCCGTTCCACAGGACTACATCCAGCATCTCTACGATCGTCTCCATGGGAGAATAGCAGCCTGCATTGCTGCGAAAGGTGGATATACACTGTACTAGTGCCGACATTGTGCATGCTCTGTTGCCTGTGTCTATGTGCCTGTGGTTCTGTCAGTGTGATCATGTGATGTATCTGACCCCAGGAATGTGTCAATAAAGTTTCGCCTTCCTGGGACAATGAATTCACGGTGTTCTTATTTCAATTTCCAGGAGTGTATCATAACTAAGAGAAGCCATGAAGCAGGCTTCATGAGTACAGCTTGTAGTGTGTTTATTGCCACCAGATCAGTACCCATATGAGCTACAGAAAGTGCAAATAGAATTAAAGTTGAATTGAAGTAGGTCATGGAGCCTTTCCATGGAAACTTGCGCACCCATTTCAACCTAGCTGCGATGAATGTGAGGACTGACGGATCGAAGATTTACATTCCAGTGTTCTTCCCACCAATGATAAAGAAAGTAAAGTATCAATGTTATACAGTCCAAGCGTGTCCTACCACGAGGGGCAAACGATTCACCTCGGAGACGACGTCCAGCTGTGCGTGCGTAACTGGTTAACATCGCAGCCCCGGGAATTTTATGAGACAGCCATTCACCGCCTTGTGTCACAGTGGGACAAGTGTCTCAACAACCAGGGTCAATGCTTCTAACATACAGGTACTGGTTTCTGCAATTATGCCTCCGGCACGTTTCTTTTTGAACGCTCCTTATAGATTATGAATATCTTTGACGAACGAAACATATTTGAGCTGAATAAGTTTAGTGTTTCACTCATATGATCAAAACAATAGTGCGCTATTTGGTGTCAAATTTCTTTGTATTTCTCAAATCATGGAGGTATAAAAAGAAAATACTTCGGTAAGTGTCAGTAACAGCTGTTAATTACTAAAAACACGTTGGGTTACAGGAATGCACTGAAACTGCAACAAAACGAGAAATTTATTTTCGCTTGACTTTTTAACCTTTTTCTCGTTTTCCGAGAATCGTCATCAGTAGCGAATTTTGAGTAACACCTTCATCTCTCTTCTTCCCGTGCTAAAATTCACTTTTTTTTACCAAAACATGTGGAGTTTACACAATGTAACCGCACTTACACACTAAAGCAGTTCAATTATGACAGAATCCTGAAACAGTGGTATATTAATGAGGAACTGAGGACAGATCAGGTCAGTAGGCTATGAAAAAAAAATCCTCCATATAAAATGAACTCGTAATTTTTTGATTTCCCTTGTCGCACAGCCACACTAATTCCCATTCCATCAGCTATCGATGAGTCTTAAAAGATAATTACATTATTCGACTGAAAAAATCTGCAGTTACTCGTATATTGCAGTAGATAAGGTAGCTCTACATGTTAATCGTATGAAAAACATACTGTCATTTTTGCGTTCTATCATTTGTAAAAAATCTGTTTCGATATTTCAAACCGTTTAGGAGATATGAGGGATGATCTCATGAATATTTCATACTCGCGCGTGCACGATCAGAAGTGGATGTGCTATATATGCTCCATTTCTTCGATATTGGAGCCACATATTGATCTCCTCCCAAGTTTGAAGAAAAATTCAATATGTTGGCTAAAGTTTATACTCAGTAATATGTCGTCTAATGTGCACCAATCGTAAATTCATAGCCATCCCTTTTTTTGCAGTGCACACAATTCGAATTTCGTTCTGTGATGTATATAATCGTTATATATTACAATAATTACGAATTTTAACGAAAAGATAGGCAGTTCATCGTGAAGCTGATATATGAGGCTACAAGTAACCAAAGAATCTAAATTTTTCCTCGAATAATTTCTGTAAAAACGGTTGAGAAATATTTGAAGGGTAGCTTGTTTTTATACGCACCCTGACGGTTTCTAGTGACTGATCGCTAAAATTGTCCTAGGAAATCGAGAGCCTTTCCATCTATTTGTGTGCTGTCTGCTACATTAAGTTAACCTGATAATCAACTGGAACTCCCTGCGCTAAGTGTCTATCATCTGCAGCCCTTCATTTATTTCACTACAGTGTTCACGGCACTGCAACTTTCCAGCTTACTATAGTGTTCTCAGTGAACAGTCTCACGGACCTTTAGACGTTATCTGTCTGAACACCGATATGGTCCTACAATACACCGAGTTGGCAAAAGTTATGGGGTACATCCGAATACAATGTCGGATCTCTTGCCCAACGTAGTGTAGCAACACGACGTGATATGGACTCAAGAAGTCGTTGTAAGTTCCCTGCAGAAATACTCAACTCTGCTAGCCGTCCATAATTGTGAAAGCGTTGAGGATATAGGATTTTTAGGATTTTGTGGACGAACTGACGTTTCGATTATGTCACATAAATGTTCGATGGGATTCATGCCGGGCGGTCTGGGTGCCAAATCATTCGCTCAAATTGTCCAGAATGTTCTTCAAACCAATCGCGAACAATTGTGGCCTGTTGGAATGACATCGTTGTTTGGGAACATGAAGTCCATCAATAGCTGCAAATGGTCTACAAATAGACGAACATAATCATTTCCAATCAATAATCGGTTCAGTTGAACCAGAGGATACAGTCCAATCCATGACCGAGCGAGGTGGCGCAGTGGCTAGCACACTGGACTCGCATTCGGGAGGACTACGGTTCAATACCGCGTCCGGCCATCCTGATTTAGGTTTTCCATAATTTCCCTAAATCGCTCCGGACAAATTCCGGGACAGTTCCTTTGAAAGGGCTCGGCCGACTTCCTTCCCCGTCCTTCCCTAATCCGATGAGAGCGATGACCTCGCTTTCTGGTCTCCTCCCCCAAACATCCCAACCCCCCAACCCAACCCGATCCATGTAAACACAGTCCGCAAAATTACGGAACCATCACCAGGTTGCAAAGTGCCTTGTTGACAACTTCGGTCCATGACTTCGTGGTGTCTGCGGCACGCTTGAATCCTGCCATTAACTCTGATCAACTAAAATCGTGACTCATCCGACCAGGCGATTGTTTTCCGATAATTTAACGTCACGGGGCCTTGAAGGCGATGTCGCGCTGTTAGCAACGGCACTCGCGTCGGTCCTCTGTTGCCATAGCCCATTAACGAAAAAATTTCGCAGTATCCGCACACCTGGCTGAAAATGACTTACAAGTTCGTGGCAGCCTCCGTCGGTAATGCTAGAATTCAGTATGGTGTTGGCCCACCCTTAGCCTTGAAGACAGCTTCCACTCTCCCAGGTATACGTTCAATCAGGTGGTGGAAGGTTTCTTGGGGAATGCCACCCCATTCTTCACGGAGTGCTGCACTGAGGAGAGGTATCGATGTTGGTCGGTGAGGCCTGGCACGAAGTCGGGGTTCCAAAACATCCCAAAGATGTTCTATCGGATTCAGGTCAGGACTCTGTGCATGCCAGTCCATTACAGAGATGTTAAGGTCGTGTAACCACTCCGCCATAGGTCGTACATTAAGAACAGGTGCTCGATTGTGTAGAAAGATGCAATCGCCATCTCCGAACGGCTCTTCAACAGTGCGAAGCAATAAGGTGCTTAAAACATCAATCTAGGTCTGTGCTGTAATAGTTCCACACAAAAAAACAAGGGGTGCAAGCCCCCTCCAGGAAAAAGACGACCACACCATAACACCACCGCCTTCGAATTTTACTGTTGACACTACACATGGTGGGAGATGACTTTCAGCAGGCATTCGCCATAGCCACACCCTGCCATCGGATCGCCACGTTGTGTACCGTGATTCATTACTCGACACAACGTTTTTCCACTTTTCAATCGTCCAATGTTTACGCTGCTTACACCAAGCGAGACGTCGTTTGGCATTTACCGGCGTGACGTGTAGCTTATGAGCAGCCGCTCGACCATGAAATCCAAGTTTTCTCTTCTCCCGGCTAACTGCCATAGTACTTGCAGTGGATCCTGATGCAGTTTGGAATTCCTGTGTGATTATGGATAGATGTCTGTCTATTACACATTACGACCCTCTTCAACTGTCGGCTGTCTGTCAGTCAACGGACGAGGTCGGTCTGTACCCTTTTGTGCTGTACGTGTCCCTTCGCGTTTCCATTTCACTATCACATCGGAAACAGTAGCCTTAGGGATGTTAAGGAATGCGGAAATATCGCGTACAGACGTATGCCACAAGTGACACCCAATCACCTGAACACGTTCGAAGTCGGTGAGTTCCGTGAAGCGCCTCATTCTGCTCTGTCACGATGTCTAAAGATTACTGAGGTCGCCGATATGGAGTACATGGCAGCAGGTGGCATCAAAATCCACCTAACATGGGAAACGTATGTTTGTGAGGGTGTCCGGACACTTTTGATCACATAGTGTGCGTCTCACATTGATGTTGTTGTTGTTGTGGTCTTCAGTCCTGAGACTGGTTTGATGCAGCTCTCCATGCTACTCTGTCCTGTGCAAGCTTCTTCATCTCCCAGTACCTACTGCAACCTACATCCTTCTGAATCTGCTTAGTGTATTCATCTCTTGGTCTCCCCCTACGATTTTTACCCTCCACGCTGCCCTCCAATATTAAATTGGTGATCCCTTGATGCCTCAGAACATGTCCTACCAACCGATCCCTTCTTCTGGTCAAGTTGTGCCACAAACTTCTCTTCTCCCCAATCCTATTCAATGCTTCCTCATTAGTTATGTGATCTACCCATCTAATCTTCAGCATTCTTCTGTAGCACCACATTTCGAAAGCTTCTATTCTTTTCTTGTACATACATGGCTACACTCCATACAAATACTTTCAGAAATGACTTCCTGACACTTAAATCTATACTAGATTTTAACAAATTTCTCTTCTTCAGAAACGCTTTCCTTGCCATTGCCAGTCTACATTTTATATCCTCTCTACTTCGACCATCATCAGTTATTTTGCTCCCCAAATAGCAAAAGTCCTTTACTACTTTAAGTGTCTCATTTCCTAATCTAATTCCCTCAGCATCACCCGACTTAATTCGACCACATTCCATTATCCTCGTTTTGCTTTTGTTGATGTTCATCTTATATCCTCCTTTCAAGACACTGTCCATTCCGTTCAACTGCTCTTCCAGGTCCTTTGCTGTCTCTGACAGAATTACAGTGTCATCGGCAAACCTCAAGGTTTTTATTTCTTCTCCATGGATTTTAATACCTACCCCGAATTTTTCTTTTGTTTCCTTTACTGCTTGCTCAATATACAGATTGAATAGCATCGGGGAGAGGCTACAACCCTGTCTCACTCCCTTCCCAACCACTGCTTCCCTTTCATGTCCCTCGACTCTTATAACTGCCATCTGGTTTCTGTACAAACTGTAAATAGCCTTTCGCTCCCTGTATTTTACCCCTGCCACCTTTAGAATTTGAAAGAGAGTATTCCAGTCAACATTGTCAAAAGCTTTCTCTAAGTCTACAAATGCTAGAAACGTAGGTTTGCCTTTTCTTAATCTTTCTTCTAAGATAAGTCGTAAGGTCAGTATTGCCTCACGTGTTCCAGTATTTCTACGGAATCCAAACTGATCTTCCCCGAGGTCGGCTTCTACTAGTTTTTCCATTCGTCTGTAAAGAATTCGTGTTAGTATTTTGCAGCTGTGGCTTATTAAACTGATTGTTCGGTAATTTTCACATCTGTCAACACCTGCTTTCTTTGGGATTGGAATTATTATATTCTTCTTGAAGTCTGAGGGTATTTCACCTGTCTCATACATCTTGCTCACCAGATGGTAGAGTTTTGTCAGGACTGGTTCTCCCAAGGCCGTCAGTAGTTCCAATGGAATGTTGTCTACTCCGGGGGCCTTGTTTCGACTCAGGTCTTTCAGTGCTCTGTCAAACTCTTCACGCAGTATCGTATCTCCCATTTCATCTTCATCTACATCCTCCTCCATTTCCATAATATTGTCCTCAAGTACATCGCCCTTGTATAGACCCTCTATATACTCCTTCCACCTTTCTGCTTTCCCTTCTTTGCTTAGAACTGGGTTTCCATCTGAGCTCTTGATGTTCATACAAGTGGTTCTCTTATCTCCAAAGGTCTCTTTAATTTTCCTGTAGGCAGTATCTATCTTACCCCTAGTGAGATACGCCTCTACATCCTTACATTTGTCCTCTAGCCATCCCTGCTTAGCCATTTTGCACTTCCTGTCGATCTCATTTTTGAGACGTTTGTATTCCTTTTTGCTTGCTTCATTTACTGCATTTTTATATTTTCTCCTTTCATCAATTAAATTCAATATTTCTTCTGTTACCCAAGGATTTCTACTAGCCCTCGTCTTTTTACCTACTTGATCCTCTGCTGCCTTCACTACATCATCCCTCAAAGCTACCCATTCCTCTTCTACTGTATTTCTTTCCCCCATTCCTGTCAATTGTTCCCTTATGCTCTCCCTGAACCTCTGTACAACCTCTGGTTCCTTCAGTTTATCCAGGTCCCATCTCCTTAAATTCCCACCTTTTTGCAGTTTCTTCAGTTTTAATCTACCTCACATTGATACCTGCTGTTATTTCACGCAGTGTTGCTTGTCTGTTAGCACTGATACCTCTAGGCAAACGCCACTGCTCTCGGTCGTTAAGTGAATGCCCTCGGCCACTGCTTTGTCCGTGGTGAGAGGTAATGCCCGAAATTTGGTTTCCTCAGCACACTCTTGATACTATGGTTCTCGGAATATTAAATTCCCTAACGATTTCCGAAATGGACTGTCCCATCCGTCTAGCTCCAGCTACCATTCCGCGCTGAATGTCAGTTTCCGCCGTGCGGTCATAATCACGTCTTAAATCTTTACACATAAATTACCTGAGTACAAACGGCAGCTCCGCCAGTCCACTGCCATTTTATTCCTCGTGTAAGTGACAATACCGCCATCTGTATTAGTGTGCAGCGGTAACCCATGACTTTTGTCGCCTCAGTGTACATGATCTCGAAATTTATTCACTAAGTGACAGTGCGAAACTCTATCGACATCACGTCTGGGATTCATCTCCTATCCATGTCTACTCGAAATATGCTCAGCACTGCACCTGTAGTGATGGTGCTGCAGTTTCAATCCAAATTTTCCTCAAAGAGGGGATTGTTCACTGCTTAGCTAGATGCAAAACACATCTGCCTGTTGTTCTGAAACACGGGTTCATTGCCAGCGTATTAGGACAAAGATGTACGCCGCTACACCCGTAACGCTCTGTGTTACAGAGCGAGCGGCTGATGCGCTCGGCCTTCGGCGGTGACTGGCCGGACGGCGACGTCCGCTGCTGGCGCCTGGTGCACATGCTCTGCCTCAGCACCTCGAGGGCCCTCAGCCTCAAGATCTGCGGAATCTACACGCTCTCCAGGATGACTCTGCTCCAGGTGCGTGTCAACCAGGTTCACTGAACGACGTTACGAGCGCAGGAGGTAGGTTAGTAATTGTACTGCAGCGACTGCTCCATGCTTGTCCCATAAAGTACGCAAAGCTTACTAACATGATAAAGATACGAGGGCAGTTCAATAAGTAATGCAACACATTTTTTTTCTGAAACAGGGGTTCTTTTATTCAGCATTGAAATACACCAGGTTATTCCCCAATATTTTAGCTACACAACACTATTTTTCAACGTAATCTCCATTCAATGCTACGGCCTTACGCCACCTTGAAATGAGGGCCTGTATGCTTGCACGGTACCATTCCACTGGTCGATGTCGGAGCCAACGTCGTACTGCATCAATAACTTCTTCATCATCCGCGTAGTGCCTCCCACGGATTGCGTCCTTCATTGGGCCAAACATATGGAAATCCGACGGTGCGAGATCGGGGCTGTAGGGTGCATGAGGAAGAACAGTCCACTGAAGTTTTGTGAGCTCCTCTCGGGTGTGAAGACTTGTGTGAGGACTTGCGTTGTCATGAAGAAGGAGAAGTTCGTTCAGATTTTTGTGGCTACGAACACGCTGAAGTCGTTTCTTCAATTTCTGAAGAGTAGCACAATACACTTCAGAGTTGATCGTTTGACCATGGGGAAGGACATCGAACAGAATAACCCCTTCAGCGTCCCAGAAGACTGTCACCATGACTTTACCGGCTGAGGGTATGGCTTTAAACTTTTTCTTGGTAGGGGAGTGGGTGTGGCGCCACTCCATTGATTGCCGTTTTGTTTCAGGTTCGAAGTGATGAACCCATGTTTCATCGCCTGTAACAATCTTTGACAAGAAATTGTCACCCTCAGCCACATGACGAGCAAGCAATTCCGCACAGATGGTTCTCCTTTGCTCTTTATGGTGTTCGGTTAGACAACGAGGGACCCAGCGGGAACAAACCTTTGAATATTCCAACTGGTGAACAATTGTGACAGCACTACCAACAGAGATGTCAAGTTGAGCACTGAGTTGTTTGATGGTGATCCGTCGATCATCTCGAACGAGTGTGTTCGCACGCTCCGCCATTGCAGGAGTCACAGCTGTGCACGGCCGACCCGCACGCGGGAGATCAGACTGTCTTGCTTGACCTTGCGGCGATGATGACACACGCTTTGCCCAACGACTCACCGTGCTTTTGTCCACTGCCAGATCACCGTAGACATTCTGCAAGCGCCTATGAATATCTAAGATGCCCTGGTTTTCCGCCAAAAGAAACTCGATCACTGCCCGTTGTTTGCAACGCACATCCGTTACAGACGTCATTTTACCAGCTCTGTAAAGCGCTGCAACATGTCGGAAGTCAATGAAACTATACGAGACGAAGCGGGAATGTTTGAAAATATTCCGGAAGAAATTTCCGGTTTTTTCAACCGAAATTGGCCCAGAAAAAGAATGTGTTGCATTACTTATTGAACTGCCCTCGTATTATTAAATGTTTTAGATGTCCGCCCCCGGTAGCTGAGTGGTCGCCGGCACGGTAGCTCAGCGTGTTCGGTCAGAGAGTTGCGTGCCCTCTGTAATGAAAAAAACTGAGTTAGTCGATCAACAACGAACTTACAAGGATGTCTTACGACGTCCGCCCCGAGCAGATGCAACGAACAAAAGCGAACAAAAAACAAAACCGACACGGCAGCTCAGCGTGTTCGGTCAGAGGGCTAGCTGCCCTCTGTAATAAAAAAAACTGAGTTAATCGATCAACAACCAACTTACAAGGATGTCTTACGACGTCCGCCCCGAGCAGATGCAACGAACAAAAGCGAACAGAATGAGATATGACAAAAAAAACTAAAAAAAAAGTGGTCAGCGCGACGGATTGTCAATCCTAATGACCCGAGTTCGATTCCCGGCTGGGTCCGAGATTTTCTCCGCTCAGGGACTGGGTGTTGTGTTGTCCTAATCATCATCATTTCATCCCCATCGACGCACAAGTCGCCGAAGTGGCGTCAAATCGAAAGACTTGCACCAGGCGAGCCGTCTACCGGACGGGAGGCCCTTGTCACACGCCATTTCATTTGATTTCAATGTTCTAGATTTTTTGACATAGCAACCTACCAGAATTATGTTTTTTATTCCAGTCTTTGATCACAGTATAAAGTCCTTCGACGATGTCCGGTTTCAGTCAGTAATGACCATCTTCAGATCTACACTACAAAAAATATACAACTAGTGGTCAATCTCTCAAGATAATACAGTATTTCCTATCACGATATACTCTGATACAAAATGGGAATGTACGGATAAAATAAGGAAAAATGTGCCTGCTCTACACCATGTCCAAATGCGATAAAGCCGTAATGGCATCGTCAAAACATATAAATACACTCAGCAAAGCATCGTTACGTAAAACTAAAATATGGTCTAAAATAGGCCACATCGTCCACACAGTCATTTTGCAACTAGTGTTACTGTACAAAACATATTGAAGTGCAGTAGCTAACAGAAATACGTTTGTCTATATGCTTTATAGATGTCGCTAATGTGGGCTTAGATGTATTCTTCATTTACGTAAGAACTGTTAAAGTGTCAGGATTGGCGAGGAAGGGAAAGCAGTGGGCACCGGTTGAGGTGAAGAGGTTAAACATTTTATAAGGGCATGATGACTTAATGCAGTAAAAAGGCAGGCCTAGAGAGCCGTCGATACTGAATGGTCTGCTGCCCAGGAGAGGAGGAGAGCATACAGTCGGGTCGGAAGCTGCCAGCGGAGGAGAGCGGACGGCGTGCCCGCTCCCGGAGGCTGGCCGCGGCTCCACCCCCACGTGACCAGCTCCAATCCTCCCTACTGGACAGCCAAGTTGTAGACGTGTAGTTCAGTAGCGTTACCTCGTCAGCGACACGTGCGTTTAGCAGCTGATGGCTCAACACGTGAACCTCAAAGTGGTTCCTTTCTGTTTAATGCAATGTGATATACACGCTGAAGCTAGCCGCCAGCCAGAAGGCACTGACGGATACCAAGTGAAAAATAAAAAATCAGATTTTTATAATATTAAATCCATTTAGTAATGGCCCTCACTGTACACCCTTCTTCCCTCCGCTGGAGTGAAGCATCGGGGGAGGGGTGGGGGGGCGGAGTGGGGAGGGTACAAATTGACACTTACTATGGGGCTCCTGCGCAGGACAGCGTTACATAATTTTCACAATACATTTTTGATTTTTTAAAATTTTTGTTGAAAAAATGACAATAATTTGGTAATGAGATATTGTGTTACAAAATTTGGACGACAGCGGATGGTTCGGCGGTGGTGTGAGGCGCTGCGAATGGCGGCGTGAGGTGTTGCGATCAGCTGTTAAGGCGCTTGCAGCGGCGCGCTGTGGCGCACTGCAACTTCCGCCGGAGCGTATAAGTGGGGGGTTCCCGAAAGGGCGATGCACAAATCACAAGGGGGGGGAGGGGGCTAACATTTTTGCATCACTTCACCCGCACACAGTAATTCATTTTGTTGCTTATATCTAAAGGAGGGCCATGCCTTTTCTTTTTGGAAGTATTTTATTTATTTACTATTTCTTTTCTATCCACATGGCACTCAGACCATGGCTATTTTCCAGTGGGCTACTACAGCATGGGGAACAAGAAACATATCTGCTCGCATTACAAAATTTCAAGGACAGCAGGAAGAGGCGACCGAAGTCGCGCAAAAAGTCCTTTTCTAAAGGCTACCCATAGCGATAAACCAAATAGGATAATTACTAGCCGGCCGGTGTGGCCTTGCGGTTCTAGGCGCTTCAGTCTGGAACCGCGTGACCGCTACGGTCGCAGGTTCGAATCCTGCCTCGGGCATGGATGTGTGTGATGTCCTTAGGTTAGTTAGGTTTAAGTAGTTCTAGGTTCTAGGGGACTGATGACCTTAGAACTTAAGTCCGATAGTGCTCAGAGCCATTTGATCCATTTTTTTGATAATTACTAAAGGGGTACATACTATGATGAAAATACAGTAGGTAAAATAAATATGTTGTTGTTGTGGTCTTCAGTCCTGAGACTGGTTTGATGCAGCTCTCCATGCTACTCTATCCTGTGCAAGCTTCTTCATCTCCCAGTATCTACTGCAACCTACATCCTTCTGAATCTGCTTAGTGTATTCATCTCTTGGTCTCCCTCTACGCTTTTTTACCCTCCACACTGCCCTCCAATGCTAAATTTGTGATCCCTTGATGCCTCAAAACATGTCCTACCAACCGATCCCTTCTTCTAGTCAAGTTGTGCCACAAACTTCTCTTCTCCCCAATCCTATTCAATACCTCCTCATTAGTTACGTGATCTACCTACCTTATCTTCAGAATTCTTATGTAGCACCACATTTCAAAAGCTTCTATTCTCTTCTTGTCCAAACTAGTTATCGTCCATGTTTCACTTCCATACATGGCTACACTCCATACAAATACTTTCAGAAACGACTTCCTGACACTTAAATCTATACTCGATGTTAACAAATTCCTCTTCTTAAGAAACGCTTTCCTTGCCATTGCCAGTCTACATTTTATATCCTCTCTACTTCGACCATCATCGGTTATTTTACTCCCTAAATAGCAAAACTCCTTTACTACTTTAAGTTTCTCATTTCCTAATCTAATTCCCTCAGCATCACCCGACTTAATTTGACTACATTCCATTATCCTCGTTTTACTTTTGTTGATGTTCATCTTATATCCTCCTTTCAAGACACTGTCCATTCCGTTCAACTGCTCTTCCAAGTCCTTTGCTGTCTCTGACAGAATTACAATGTCATCGGCGAACCTCAAAGTTTTTACTTCTTCTCCATGAATTTTAATACCTACTCCGAATTTTTCTTTTGTTTCCTTTACTGCTTGCTCAATATACAGATTGAATAACATCGGGGAGAGGCTACAACCCTGTCTTACTCATTTCCCAACCACTGCTTCCCTTTCATGCCCCTCGACTCTTATAACTGCCATCTGGTTTCTGTACAAACTGTAAATAGCCTTTCGCTCCCTGTATTTTACCCCTGTCACCTTCAGAATTTGAAAGAGAGTATTCCAGTTACATTGTCAAAAGCTTTCTCTAAGTCTACAAATGCTAGAAACGTAGGTTTGCCTTTTCTTAATCTTTCTTCTAAGATAAGTCGTAAGGTCAGTAAAAATAAATACAGCAGACTTTTAAATATTGATAATTACTATAGAAAACAAGTGTAATGAAATAAAAGATGAATACAGTAACACATAAAATTATTTAAAGGAAATGTATAAAGGTAATAGGTTTTGACACTTTTTAGGTGAGAGTATTTATATGTTTTAACGACGCCACTACAGCTTTATCACATTAGGACGTGGTGTAGAACAGGTACGTTTTACCTTATTTTATCTGTACATTCCCAGTTTGTATCAAAGTATATCGTGATAGGAAATACTGTATCGTTTCGAAAGATATATTGCCCACTAGTTGTACATTTTTAATTATGTAACTCTGAAGATGGTCATTCCTGACTGAAACAGGTCATCGTCGAAGGACTTTATATTGTGATTAATCAATAAAAAACATTTGACAGTACGTGGATCACTGTTTGTATTCGCGACTATGTCGCAGATTCTGCTACCAGAATTAAGTGTAAAATCGAAATATAAAAAGCTCTGCATCTGTACTGGATGTAGCGTCTTTCCAAATATATTTTAGGCGGTTGAAAAGTCAACTGAAATCCTACAGACCGGAGCTACGTATATTACCGGCCGTACAGCACAAGGCGGCTTGCTGATAACTGCTGCTACTTGTCATTCGCCCCAGTGAATGGAAATTGGCTCCAGTTTGGACACCAATCGAAGCGAGAGAGCGAAAAAACTAAGAGTTCGTCTGGGTGCCCAGACAAGTGACACTGCGAATGAAATTACTCTGCATCAAGGGCGGGAAACGACCGACTCCTGCGGTGGCCAGGAACCAACGATACCTCAAACTCTCTTCGCCACGCATCCAGAGAGCGACCGTTCCGCTATAGCAGAACTCAGCCAGTCGTGGTATTAAGAAAGCTTTCGCCAGTTATGGCCTTACGACAAAGTCGTCAAGACATCTATTACCACATTCCGTCAACCTAGGTGCCAAGATCATCCCTTCCCGCCAATTACCGACGGTGACTGCAAACGTGTGCTGACGTAACAGTCGAGGAGCCTGTCAGGACTTTGCTGCCAGGACTTTGCACGGGAAACTCTCCAGCGACGTCCGCCCCCGTTAGCTGAGTGGTCAGCGTGGCGGAATGCCACGCCGAGCGGCTCGGGATAGATTCCCGGCTGGGGCAGGAGATTTTCTCCGCTCAGGGACTGGGTGTTGTCTTGTTCTAATCATCATTTCATCCCCATCTCCGACGCGCAAGTCGCCCAATGTGGCCTCGGCGGCCGAACCTCCCCGAATGGGGGACTCCCGGCCCACAATGCCGTACGCTCATTTCCGTTTTTTCCAGCTACCATCGCCAGCGGAGTATGGTAATTGGAGTGTTATGTGTGGCTCCATTCTGTTGGCTATCTCGTGGCGCTCGGAGAAAATTGCACCGAAGCGTTCCAAACAATAGCACAGCCGTAGCGCCGAGCTGGTGCGTTCCTGCCCCAAAAATGAGGCTTACGCAAGAAAACTGACTCCAGCCATTTTAAAAATAGCTTGCGGCCATCTCTCTGGCCCCTGAGACCCGACTTCAAAGAGAAAGCTGGCAGCCACGTGATGCGACTACGTCCACAATTCTGAGTGACCGGATGTTTCCCCTGCCTCCTGACCGTTTGCTGCTATTTTGAGTGGCTGGACTTCTCTCTGCCTAAAAGTTTCCACTCGACTCCGACATTAAATGAACAGAATTTTGATACGCAAACATCCTACTCTCAGTCATGTACATTCCGACACATGGCATCTGATTACCTACCTTGCACTCCGTCTTCAGGCCACAAATATCCCATTGGGACCATCCAACCGCCGTTTCGTCCTTATCTGTGGATGCAGATAGGAGGGCCGTGTGGTCAGCACACCGCTCTCCCGGTGGTTGTGAAGGTTTTCTTTGACCGGGACCGCTATTATTCCGTCGAGTAGCTCCTCAATTGTCGTCACGAGGCTGAGTGCACCCCGAAAAATGGCAACAGCGCATGGCGGCCCAGATGGTCACCCATCCAAATGCCGTCCACGCCCGACAGCGCTTAACTTCGGTGAGCTGACGGGAACAGGTGTATCCACTGTAGCAAGACCGTTTCCGATTACATTTCTTGCATGACATTAATTTGAGTGTATGCAAGTTCATATTTTAGAAGTGTAAGGTAGGCTGGTTTGATGGCCCTTAAGTGTATGAAGAGGCAAGAGGGCCTCCTGTCTTACAGCTTCTTTGTGTGGGCATTCTGGTAGCGTCTTGCGAGACTGACGGTGCTGCTCGTGCTCTCGTGCTGCTGCCGGTAATGCCAGATTCCGTGCCGCACTTAGTTGGTATCCTTCGTCTCTGTTCACAATATTGTCATGAACTTTTATTTAGATGGGTTCCGTTATGATGCTGTCCCAATAGCCGGTTGCTCGGCGAAGTGCATTGGTGTTCTAGAAGTCGAATGTGTGGTCTTCCTTGGCACTACACTCTACTATCGCTGATCCTTCTGTCTGTCCCAATTGCACATACCTGTTGTGCTCCTCACAGCGATTCGAAATACAGCGCTGCATTTTCCCAGTGTACTGTTGGCCACATTCGGAGGTGGTGCTGTATACTTCCAATACGTTTATGTTTAGTGGAGTTTTCGCAGAGTCAAACCTCTCTTTCGTCTTAGTCCGCCAGCGGTAGATGTTTTTTATGTTGGATAGCAATTTTAGATGGGAACAGTTCCGGGTACGGGAGGCAAGCGAATCTCTTGTCGTCTGCTTGCTCTTCCCAGTTTCGAGTATCTTGTCCAAGTAATCTGTAATTGACACTACCATTTTTTGCGGAAAACTTCCTTCAGGTGCTGTAGTTCGTGCAACAGGCATTCTTTATCGTAGATGGTGTGCACCCTATGTACCAATGTGGTCAGAACTATCGGCCATTTAAAAATTTGTTGAAGGCGAAACAGCTGTAAAGAAATACTAACATTAATAATTCAGTAAGTTCTACTATTTCACCCTGTGATAATGTATTTTGATGAGGAGACTATTTTTAATTATCTCAAAGATTTCATCCACTGGGTTGGTCTTAAGACTGGTAATATGAAAAGCAGCAACTCTAGCTCCCTATGGAATGGTAATTTGTCTCACGGCTCAGCTATCACATAACAATTTGACCGAATAACGTTTATGAAAAGTTTAATGCGTTTGTAGCAGTGTATTTCATTCTTTAAAAATTAAGTGTGGGCTGGAGTGTTAACTGCATTAACAACTGCTCTTACTGCCACATTTTCTTTGTGTATTTTAAACTGGGCACTCAGTATTGATGTCAACAGACTCATTATTTTCAAAGAGCTATTTTTCATATGTATCAAGCAAAAAATTAAAATTTTTATTCCTATTGGAAATCTATTGCTATGAGCGGACTTCATCTCTCTCTACTCCAGTCTGTCTCTCTCCTGTGGGCTTCCTACAGGTGTCGCTGCATTCCCTACATATGTCGCCATTGGTTTCTATTTTCCCACACTTACTCATCATCATCTAATCTTTCTCTTTTTCTTAGGGACGTCTTTATCCGATCCAACTACGCAACCTTCTTTCTTCCTTTTCTTCTTCCCTGAACATGGTACATTAAGATCTTCTTTGGCCGTCTGTCATCTGTCATTTGGATTACACATCCATACCAGGCAAGCTGCAATTCTTCTATAGGATATGCTTCCTTGACTCTGAGTCATTTCCTTAATTGTGTTTCTTATGTGGTCTCGTCAAGGTATTCTACGCGATCCTACTACTCCAGTTCCACAAGTGTTAGTTTCTTTTTTTTTTCAGTAATCTTCAAGCACTCATATCCGTAAGTTGTTTTAGGCTCTACTATACTGCTATAGAGCGCCTTCTTTACTTTGTAACTTATCGTAGATGACTACAACAGAAGTTTGCATTCTGCATTACTGGTTTCCCATTATCTACTAGTTGCTGTATTTTACAATTATTTCTTCTGTCTTCAGATAGGATGCTACCCAAATATTTACACTTTTTACATGTTTTCATTTACTCGCCAACAGCTAACATTCTACCTACATTTCTCTACTGCACAGGTATTCAGCTTTATGAAAATTTACTTTCATTCCCCACTTATTAAATTCTTTTAATAATTTTCTTAGCATAACGCAGCATCCCCTTCTCTACCCTTCCCTATGTGATCATACGTGAAGAACGAGGTGTACATACCTTAATCCTATGATGCCTGAATACCCATGCCTTCGAATTTCCAACTCCACAAGTCTTAGGCGTTCTGGATGTATATTTTAAAAATAATGTAGAAGAAAAACAGTGTCCCTGCTTCAACCCTTTTATAAGTTTTAAAGACTGTGAGTAAAGTTTATTCCTTACTTTGATTACATAGTCTACAAACTTGTATAGGTTGTATATATTTCTGTCACAGGTCTTTTCAAGCCCGTTTCCCCTCAGGACTTCAAACACTTTCTTCAACAGTACTGCGTCATATGCATTCTCGACATCTATGACTATTCAGATTACCTTCCAATCTCTTTGCCGTTAGTTGCCTAAAACTAAAAACGTTGTCATTACAGGATCTTCTCTTCTGGAATCCCCCTTTGCTCTTCAAAGTATTTCAGCATCCCCTCCGTTGTACCTTTTAGGACCTGACTATACAACCTACCAATCTAGTTTGTATCACTGATTCTACAATAATTTCAGCATACATTCTTACACCCTTTCTTATTAACTCGACTTAGATATGCCAAATTCCATTTCTTGGACATTTCTTCTCCCTCTAGCATGCAAGCGTTAAACAACTTACTGAAATATTCCCATAACACACTGCGTACATACTGCGCAAATTCTATTGCTATATTTTATGGTCCAGGAGTTTTTTCGTTTTTCATTTATTTCACATATCTTCCTCCTTATACTGTAGTTACTCGGTCGACATTTTCCAAAAATAATTCATGCAGTGCTATGTCCTTATACCTGGTTCTCTCTACCGTGAGCAGTGATTTGAAATTATTTACCATTCTATAAGGCCAATAACTGTTATATTTGTTCTTTATTACACGTTTCTTCTTAAATTATTCATTACTTTACAGGCTTCTGCTATCTTTCTAACCCCATGGTTCCTTCTACCTCTTCACATATCTTTTCCCACATCTCGTTTATCCTACGAATAAATTGTTTTTAAACCTCCCTGTTTATTTCCATATACTTTTTTATGTTCTCCTGGTGTCTCGTCCTCGGTCGATTGTTATATATTTCTACTTCACTTCTACATTTACCATTGTCCACTGCACTGAGATTTATTTTCTTTCTTCGCTTTGTTGATCCAGCGCTGTCTAGGCTGCCTCGTGAAAGCATCTTTTAAACTGTTCACATTTTTCTTGAACATTTACATCTCTACCAAAACTTTGCAGCTTGATGGCTAGTTTCAGTTTATAATGATATTTCGGACTTTCATCTATAAGACAACTGATTTTGTATTTAACAGCATTCAAAATTTTAATAGGAGCACTATCTTCCTGAAGTACCCCTTATCTCTCATGATGGGGACACACAGGAAGCCCCATTCTGGGCCTCTCCATACCCTTACATGGTTCACGTTCACCGTAAATCTAGAATGTATCTCTTGTATGACGTAATCTATAACTGTTCTCAGATCTTTTGAATGACTCTGACATGTGTATTTACGTATCCACTTATGGAGAAGAAACCATTTAAAATGTTCAAATCATCCAAAAACGGTATTATTTTAAACGAAATAGTTGAGGGCCTTTGAAATATATTCCATTTAACAATCAGTGACGAACATTTTCCTTTACCTGCTTTGGTTATTAGAGAATTAAGGAGCAATTTACGTTAATGCTACTGCATATTACATGTTCCTACTTAACAACTCCTTTGGTTGTAATAGCAATGGAGATGATTTTATTAGCTTTGTCTGCTAACTTAACTTATTCACCTTCATTATCTTTAATTGTGTCAGTCGCTAATTTACTGTGAGTAATAAATGATATGGCATTAGTTTTGTTAATTTACTAAAGAGAAAACGTGTAAGTCCTTAATTAGCGTTATAATTTCTGTTTTTGAAAAAGCTGTATTAGTTCTTTTGACTACTCCGTTTGGATGACCATCATCATAATGGGAAGTTTTTATATCTTTCTTTCTGGTGATTATTAACAGCCTATTTAGCGTCTTGTTGTGCCTTTCAGTGATGATATTCTGTTGTTTCTGTATATATGATCTATTTACAAGCATAAATGAAATCAAACTATAGAGGAGTCGCTAATTTACATTCTTACAATTATCGTCCTTCATACAGTTCAAGTTTCAAAACTCCTCTTTACTATAGAGATGTCTAACATCGTTCTTAACCAAGTTAATTTCATAGTTACGTGTGCCACATTGACTCAAATACTAATATGTACTGTTATGTAGTTTGGATTAACATTCTGCAATGGGCGTAACTTACGTGTATTAAATCTAATATATGAAGAAATAGATAAAAGATTAACTTGCACACTGTTGCAGTTAAAGATCTCTTTTCATGCCTGCCCAGGAAGCGGATTAATTTTTTGTCATAGTGATGCTGATTTCTCAACTGTAGTATCAATTTTGAATAAAATGTCAGCATCAGTTGAACTTTCATTTTTATAAAGTCATAGTGTAACTGGTGCTGGCATTTTATTCAAACTCAGTACTATGGTTGAGGAATCTGCATCAGTATGCTCCATATGCTGGACAAGAAATTAACTACCTCTTTCCCTGACGTGAAGTTACTGAAACAGAACCAGCGTTATCTGATGTTCACAGCATATCACTATGTTAAACTCTTTCACTCAACCCACCATCCACAACAAAGCAGCATATGGCCAGTGTTAAACAGAGTCAACAAATTTACGCTTATACATACAGATCTCGAACAATAAATGGAAACAATAAAAGCATAGCAAGAAACGATGGGTATAACCCTTCAGTTGTTAATACAATACCGCAATAGATAATAAGTAAGTTAAATATCCAAAAGCTAATTAGACTCTCAGCTGAGAGTACTATAGGAGTTAAACATGTAAAAATTAAAAATGCTATATCTTGGTGTAGTGTTTGTGAAATTAGCTAGGTTCCCAAAAAATATGTAAAAATCAGCTTTATCACTACCAATAACCCAAGCTGGGAGCTTGTTCACAACATAAAATCGACTGGCACAGATCTTAAAGACATCTGGCATTTACAAAAATATCCACAGCTAATGTAATAAATATTATTTTGGAAAATATGACATATATCGCAAAATTCCGTTTAAAAAACATGTAGACTGCTACAGACTAGAAAAATGTAACAAATTATTACTAACAACACTTTGGAAACCGAAAAAAGATGAAAATTTTGCAGAACGTGGTAAAAGTAAGAGAATGGATATAATGGAAGCAATGGAAACAGTCATCCATAATACAAAAGGTAAACATAGTAGGGCCTATTTTTAATGTGACAATTGTCCATAAAATTCAAAATCCTTTAGAAGTCTTAAGCCAGTTCAAATGTAATAGACTGCCGATGTGCCTGTGTGAAACAAATGATTATCTAACCAGCATTTTTCTTCAAATTTTTCCTATCTTCATTCTTTCCTGTCAGTCTCATATCGCACACGCACACGCACACATAGTTTCTAAATTTTTGTTTGTGACAACGATCTCCCAGAAAGAAATTAAAGATAGTTCCAATCCACTGGGGTTCTGGGAGATTATCAAGCTAATTTAGCTACTGGATATCTCCACCAGTGTTCATAATTGACAATCCCTCCCTATTCGTGTTTTATAGTTTTTGGGCCTTCTATCTTGTGAATGTAAGATGAAAAAACTCCAAACTTTATTCCAACTGGACATTAAACGTGTACTGTAAAATTTCGTCCATATATAAATGAAAACACATATTTTTTTCTTAATTTCATTTAATTTAATTTCTATTAGGAAACAGAAGTGGGGGTCAGTACCAGTAAGATAAATGTTTGTAATGATAGTATATGTTAATACGTCTTCTAACAGATTAAATCTTTTGTTTTACAGATACTGAACGTTTCGTACAGTCTGCTGAACTTCATATACCAGGCGAAAGCCGAGCAAAGCGTTGATAAGGAGGAGCTGTAACATTACCAAGAAGGAAGAAATCTGTAGAATAAAATTAATCATACTAAGATTCTCCACAAGATCAATTTTAGAGCATAAATTTCACTACTCATGAGTAATGTTGTGTTTCCTCTTATATGTAGACACATAGCACTGTTTTTGTGTAAAATTTTCAAAATTTGTCAACCATCGACTGCATGTACAACATACACAATCTAATACATTATGAAATAAATATTACAAGTTCTGTACTTGTGAATAAATATTGGAGTAATGCATGACAACCTGACATTGGTTCATCGGCAGAACCACACCTTTGTCGAGCGTCGACTTGCATGAGACCTTGCACAACTCACACATACACACGCACAGACACACACACACACACACACACACACACACACACACACACACCTGCGTGTTTAGATCACACAGTAACAGGCCAGTGTTTTATCAGCCGTTAAAATGAAACTGTCAAATACAGCACAGTGTCTTACAGGCCATTAAAGCGGAACATCAGCCATTTAACCCAGAGTCGACCACTTTGTTCTTTGGACTCTACATGAAAATAATAAAATTTGATCTTCCTACCCTACTTGGTGCAGGGCACAATGGCCCATAAATAATACAATTAAAATACGCATGGCGTATTGCACATTTAGATGCTCTTGGTGTCGAAGGTTTTATCGCTGTACCCACACTTGGTGCAACACACAATGGACCCTCAAATTATTTGCCACATCAAAATTATTTCTGAAAACACACTTGGCACTACTGGTGTAACTTACACGTTAAGCTGTACTTGACAATGATAATAGTTCTATCCTTCTTATGCACTTGGTCCATAGAAGAATAAGCCCTCACATTAAACATTCACACATCTAAATCGTCTCTATTATTTGTCAGCACATATGTGGCTCAGTTATCGATACTAATGATCCAGCTTAAAGGTTCAGGTACACTTGTCACTTTAAACATGACTGTGAACTCTCTAAAGTGCCAAATTAATGTCCAAGTTGTCTGTATTATTGTTCTATAATTGTACAAGGCACATGTGGCTAAAATAATATGCTAAGTAAGCAAGACAGTAATAGATGACACTATCAAACAAGCAAACAGACATTCAGAACTCAAAAAGCGTTACAACACCAGTAGGTGACCGTGTGTACGCTATAACCTGACAGTGAGTGACAGTTACTGAAAGCATTCAGAACTCAAATAGTATTATAACACCAGAAGCTGACAGTATATGCATCCCAGCGTAGCAATGGGGGCATGTACTGGAAGGGTGCAGTCATTGTTTAACTTACAGGAAGTGTCACAATGTTATTACTCTTTCTTAAATGCATGTAATTGTATCAATAGTACATATAGATAGTAGTGTATTTTACAATTTAAGATTAAGTTGACGTCTAAAACGTTAACTCTGGACTCTCAGTTTGTCAAAATGTTATTTCTAGGTCTACATGCTGCCTGCATTACATATCAAAACTACCTAAAGTTACTGATGTTCTTCTTTAACTTACAGTTTAAGATGCACTTGGCGTTTGAAATAGCACCCTGGACACTCAGATTGTTGAATTTTATTTGTACAAAAATATGTAAAGATGTTGACACTACAAATGTAATTTGCAGTTTAAGATGCATTTGTGTTCTAAAACGTAACTGTGGACTTTCATATTAAGTATCTTAATGTTATTTCCACATCTATAAATTGTCTGCATTGTGCATCAAGAATACATAACGATTTGACACTACTGATGTAAGATGTACTTGAAGCCTCCATCTGGTAAAAAAAAAAAAAAACTTTAGAGGAAATCGTGACATTTACTTACCCATCGGATCTGTGGTCTCAGGAATCTCTCAAGAAGTATATGGGTTATACCTCGCTTCCTTTCTATAATGAACTATTAACTATTAAACGTTATCTAGATTTATAGCACCTTTATCCACCAGTATCACATTTTGCGGCGCTTTAACACAACAAAGCATACTAAAATAATATGTAATGGCGTGATATTTAACGTGATGTATCACTTAAACGCCATAGCTTCGTAATACGCAAGTATAACTTCGCAAAGCACCAAATATGAACTGTCAGTTTTGTAAACACTGTTTGTTAGTTACATAATCTTTGGGAACAGTGAGTGGCTGGTGAAATCCATTTGCTCATTTAGTATTATTTTGTTTCCTGTCTTAGCTTCATGTATGTAATAATATCTTCTGGTCAATTTAGTAGGTGTCTTTCATTATTTAGTCAAACTATCTTCATGTAAATGTTATGTTACGAAACAACAGTCACAACACGGAGAAGTGGAGGCATTCAACCTGTATTTTACATGAGGGAAAGCGGCATGGTTTTCAAGTATTATTATAATAATAATATAATTATTATAATAAAAAAGTTCCATGAACTGTTTCTAAATCTTATCCAACATGGGACAAGGGAAATAATCATGTAAAATTTCAGGACATCCACTGAAAGTGCCTTGTTAAGATAGCAAAACCCATCTGGGCACACAAATAATTTTAAAAAAATAATGTGTAGTATACAAAAGACGTTTTTCTTAGAAACTACTGCCATTTATACACAGGTGCTACTAAAAAGACCACCACAAGAAATTTGTTTTGTAAAAACAGTCTATTTCTACGGATGCCACAGCTGTCTGACGCTGTATTAGCTTTTTACATACAATACGATAGAGGTGCTTCGTCCCACAATCGTACAATTGTGTAAGCAACATTTCATTCAATCAGCATGAAAATCGTGAGCTTCTAACTATATTTAAATAAACAAACCCAAAACGTAATCGATCCAACCAGCGGATTTGTAATGAAAATAAAGCACGACGTCTGTTTCAGTCTTACTATTGGCCCTTTCCTAGTGTAAGCTTTACGTCTTATTCAGATATGTACAAAATAAGTGTTCGTTCTACACTGACACGTATTCTTAAAGCTGGTCTGAACACCTATGCAATTAAATTTGCCAGTAGTCGATTATGTCATGCAAATGTGAAACTATGTAAATAAACATACAAAAAGTACAGAAGAAATACACGATAGACAGTTGGTTACAAGCAGCTGGTGATAGTGGTAGCATTAACTAAATGTAGCATAAAGTCTGAAAAAAATAATATTTTAACGATAAACAGATTGTATATAAACATATACAAAACACTTTCATTTGATCACAATACATATATATATTATCGACTTCACAGCTACAGCTTTTACAGAAGACCATGCAACAATCATCAGCACGAGTTAATATTCATTGTTCAAAAACTATAAGGAGCTGTGGCGAACGTCCTAACTAGGCACTGAAGTTTCTCCAGTTTTAATCGATGGTATTCGACGGGGAGGAAGCTGTTTCATCCCTGTCTCCCCAGAACTGACACCTTAAGTTCCACGTGCCTGCTACGTGCTGCATTATTGTTAATGTGTGTTACTAACTATAATAACTACCTTTGCTAAACGTCTCTTTTATCCTCTACAACAATAAGTAATGCCTGGACGATTCAGCAATTGCTGCGCCTTTTCTGGCGCATCAGTCACAGTTTCTTCACCGAAAAAGAAAAGCCCATAAACTTTATGCCGATATGGGATACAAATATCAATTTAGCGGAGTCTCGTTGCAGCTGTACCATCTCGTGGAGCTTTTCTGATCCTCAGATGCGCGCAGTATGTGTTTTCACATCTCCACTTAGGTGAAAATCGGTCCATCACTGAAGACGATGCGATCCAGAAAATTTTCATTGACATGAAGGAAATTCCGTTCCACGTAAACCGTAGTCTGCAGGCCTTAGAGCCTGTAACAACTGCAAATGTTAAGGACGCAGTTGTAAACGTCTCCTTGATAGTCTCCAGACAGACGTCACTGGAGCTGCATGTTCACTGTTAGCGTTCCTCACTGGTTTTGGGGCTAAGCGTGAAATACATTCTCACTCGTTCAACGGGTTCACCAGTCGCATTTTCTCGTCCCGGACTCTTCCCTCTGCAAAGACAGCTGGTGTCTTCAAACAGGTGATACCATCTACGAATATTATTATCACTTTGAAGATTACAATGAAACTCAATACGGAACGGAAGTTTCATTCTAACTACAGATTCAGTCCTTGCAAATTGTAAATCACTAATCGCTATCTTTGCTATTAGAGCTTTCTAACGAAAGACACAGGAAACAGTGCATGTGCAAGCGCACTGTTACTTGATGTATTATTTGCAATTGTAAGTCGAAAGTAATGAACGCTAGAGTCTTAAAACCACGATATTCGTTTTGAAACTCCCAGTAGAGTACGACGCCAAATGAGACTTGTCACGATTTAAATCTGACATTACTACGAATCCAGAAGCAAGGGACAGGATAACCTAGCCAAGATCGATAATATCCGTGACTGAGGACCATATTTTGAGAAATATTCCTGCTACACAAAACATCTCAAAAAAAGACGTATTCTTTGCGCTAAATAGTACGCACTGCAGTTCGCAGTGGCTGTTATCATGCAAACTATGATAAACAGTCTTATTCCGAACCCATCTTTAAGTTGTTCTTTACGTATTCAAAGAACACAGCACCGTTAGACTCCAGAACGACATCCTGAAGCCAGCACAATAGTCAGTGTGGGTCTAGTGAAGCAGGGCATACAACCCGTCAGCTTTGACCAATGACGTCAGAATTGGCCAGAGATTATTTATTACACAGATGAAAGAGCTAATAAGACTGTTCAGAAACAAAGGAAGACGAGGGACGAAAAATATAGTTGACATATGTCGAGGCAAGTAGTATTTTCACGTTAAGGATATCGCGTATTTGTAACGTATTATTCCTGTGGAAAATGACGGGGAAAAATGGATGGAAATATTGGTAGCATAGAATACCTAACGTCACATATACATGGGTTGTATCTCGAACCTCGTTCCAACTGTATTTTTAACTGCAGTACGGGATACAAGTTCAGCGTACGTCGATTTCTTCGTTTTCGTTAGCAGTAATATCCTGTTGTTCAGTTGAACTGTATAATCAACTGAAGCACGAGATATAAATTTTACATGTGTTGTTTCTTTCGCCTCCGCTAAGACTAATAGTCTGTTCTTACTTAGATAGCAGTACTACCGATGGCAGGAGGAGCTACGTACGTAATATTTGTATCCCATACTTCCGTTGACCTATATACATGTACACTGCTAACGAAAACGTGGAAATCGACGTACGTTACATATGCAACCTGTACCTCAGTTGAACTACTCGAAGAGGCAATAAGACGACACACATACAATTTGTATCCCGTCCTTCACTATAGAGTACAGTTTTTTTTCGCCTTCGATGCTAACAGTATCGACTGAAAGTTATAGTTTTGATCACAGCAGTGACAATAGTATCGCATTCTTTAGTTCAGCTATATAGCTACATACAACGTTTGTATCCAGCTCTCCAGTAGAAATATACAGGTAAATCTCATCAACGTTACATATGTCGTTCTTTTCGAATAGGTAGTGTCAGTGTAAAGGTCAACTGATGGACGGGATATAAATTTTAGTTGTGTCGGGCGTTTCGCCTTTAATATTGCTAGTACAGATTCTAAAAAAATCTGCGAAATTTCTATTACGTACTGGAGTACACGAAAACATACGTAATGGCGTAATACAACAATGAAATATGTCGAAATACTCAAATGCAGTAAAAGAAAAAAAATGGAAAACTGAACTTACCTCACGGCAACTTCTTAAAAGAACCGAAGCTCGCCTAGAAAGACATAAAACCCACATACACAACAAACAAAACATTATGAACACACACACACGCACACACAAGCACAGACACACACATGCAACCCCCCCACCCCCCACCCAAATCGCCGCCCCCCCCCCCCCCATCCTAATGTGAAATTAGCTAACATATTTCGGACGGTACACTTGCCCAATACATTTAACAAAATACTTAAACGGGCAATATGTTTCGGGAATACTGCACCTTCATGAATATTCGTCTAAATTACTTTGAAATGTGGAAAGCCGGCGTTTCCCCTTCCATACAAGAGATTTCACAGCTGACCAATAACCCTCTATGCTATTTGTGCAAGCCCCTGTGGATAATGATCTGAACTCAATATTGTGATTAACTACGAGATGCTGATAACCCCTTTCCCTAAATCCCTAACTGAAGAAAAACCATCTGAAATTACAAAGGGGCCCTCTGCAACGTGATCTTCAATTAAGCTGACCAAAATTTCCTTCCTTCGATTGGGTACTACTTTAAACACAACATCGTCACACTCCTGACCTGAAACTGCAGCCTCCCAAACCCATAATCCCACCGGAGGTTCTGCCCTGTTGTACTTCCTTTTGCCAAAATGCGACTCGTCAATTTCGACCGTAACACCCGCCCCCGCCCTCCCCCCAACTGCCCCCTATATTTCATGTATTCCCCACAAAATTGCCTACAAAAAGAGTACCAATCCACAACTGTACGCTTACTCACACGACATTCATGGACACACAGCCACACAGGATATCTCAAACACCAACAGTACGTGATTTTCATAACGTCTTTCAAGGTGAGCTAAGATTTTTCGAACCACGTCCCTCGTCTAATGGACCGCCACAATCGATCTTTGCTGCAGCGCTATACTAATAAGTCGTGAGTATGGCGACGAGATACACTTGTGAGGCGCTTATGTTCGCCGCACTCACGACATCGAACATACTCGGCAACGAGACCACACATTTGTAAAAAACAAATCGTGACCAACATGTCTACGCCCATAGCCTCTCTCAAATCACCCAGGTTCATCAGAAGAGATAAATCCATACCTACAAACGAAAATGAGATATTACAAATTGTCCAAAAATAAGAAACTAATAGTCCAAATTACTTCAATATCACTTAGAATGAAATTAAGTACCGAATGAATTGCAAACAACCAATTATTTAAATAAATGCACACGAAGAATATTTTGAGCAATATGTAGCGATCTCTTTTAAAACCAAATTCAATTATTTTAATGTACAATGATAGCGCTTATTCGGAACACAGAACTGTTTTATTATCTATGGCTGAAAGTGAAGACATTATTATCTATGAGTAACGTATGACGTCATTGGTCAAAGCCGACGGGTTGTATCCCCTGCTTCACTAGACCCCTCAGTGTCAGCTGTAATTAGCATAGCCATAGAGAAAATGTGCTGAAGTACTCACACTGCGTAGCTCTCGGCTGCGGCGGTACGGCGGGGGAGGGGCCGATAGAGTCGCGAGGAGTTAGCCGACATTGTCGTTTCCGTGGAAACCACGTGGGGAGGACGACAATCACCAGAGACTCCGGCGTGTCGTTGTCCCTTTAACTAACACGCTGATAACCGCCGCTCAAATCACGGATCACGTGTGGGCACACCGGATAAGAAAGATTCAGCCATCTCTAAGACATCTCCCTATTACCGTGTACCGGCACCTCTAGCTTTGATAACAGCCACAGTTCGGCGAGTAAGAATGTCCTCACGTTTCCTCCGGCGTGCCACATATAATGGAAGCCATTCATTTCATTCATTCACGATTACATCCTGTAGAGCTATCAAACTGCGGGAATGTTGACTGCTACGTTTCAGCCTCTATTGCAAATAGTCCCAGACATTTTCTACGGAATTACGATCGGTTGATCTAAGGGGCCAGTCGAGGTATTACAGGGCGCTTGAGTGTGTTGCGCTGTGAACACGGCTGTTGTCGTCTTGGAAGATGGCAGAATACTCATCAAGGAAGTCTAGGAGAAAGGGGATCACGTGCCTATCGATAATATTGATACAGACATCCTAGTTTACGTTCACAGTAACCTGAACGATCGGGTCCAAATCACGCTACGAAAAATACTCCCAAACATAACAGAACCACTTCTGTTCTGAACTACACTACTGGTTAAAACTTCATTGCATGCATGCGATGCCTTTAATCATTTGTGAAAATCGCGATTCGTCTAGCACACGGTCCTATTCTAGCCGTCGGCTTTGACCAATGATGTCCTAAGTGACGTAATTAGTTTAAGAAGCAATGGATGTAAGCGATCTGTTAATAAATGTTTTCTTCGGTTGTCTTATAATTAATATCTTACGTAAACTATGCTGTTTATTCCTAATACAATGGTGTCCAAAATTAAAGCAATAAACGGAAATTTTGCAAGGCTGAACTTATTTTGCCACAAAACGGTATGAACAAGTGATAGTAAAGCACAAACAATGTAAACAACTGGAACATACACAACGGTAGACAAAAATGGTTTTCGTTTCCTCCAACTTAACGGATGTGCTCACAGATTCCAACTGTTTAATGTGCTCAGTAGGGGGTGTGACCACCTTTAGCAGCAATACGGGCCTGACAACAACGGTGGATGCTGTAAATAATGTCATCAGTCTCACGTTGAGTCAATAACGCCGATTCTTCCTGCAAAGCTGTTTGCGAGTCTTGGAGAGTGATTGGTGGGTGCTGACGTAATGCAAGCCCTCTCCCTCGTGCATCCCATACATGCTCTATGGGATTCAAATCGGGAGAACGAGCAGACCACGCCATGCGTGCAATATCTTCCGTTTCCAAGGAAACACAAATCTCCCGTGCTCTGTGAGGTCGAGCATTATCGTCCATCAGTACGAAGTCTGGACCGACAGCACCTCGCAACAACAGCAGATGAAGTCCCAAGATCTCATCACGGTACCTGACAGCAGTTTAATCTTCCAGATTCACCTGTACAATTTCATGAAGAGGGATTCGAGCGCTTAACATAATCCCTGTCCACACCATTAGGGACCCTCCTCGATATCGATCACTTTGCACAATGTTTGGGTACCGAAATCATGATCCACGTTCCCTCCAAATGCGAATCCATCGACAGTCGTTCTACAGACTAAATGAGGATTCACCTGTGAAAACATCGATCGCCCAGGTGGCATGTTGATGACTCCATTCTAGGCGTTCCCTTCTGTGAAGATACGTCAGAGGTAGACATGCAGCAGGTCTCCGACAATAAAGGCCACTCTGCAGAAGCCTTCTGCACACCGTTTGCCTCGATAAAACACGTCCAGTGGACGCTGCGAACTCACATGCCAATTGCCGTGCAGTACTAAGACGGTACTGTCGTGCCGTTACAGCCAAACAGCGGTTCTCTCTCCTGAAGTCACACGTCGTCGGCTCTGCCCTGGTCTTCGGGATACAGGATCGTTCTCTATTCACTGTCGTCACATCCGAGAAACAACAGAACGATTGACAGTAAGCCATCTGACCACATCAATTTGCGACTGTCCAGCTTTCTTTCTTTCTCTGACCCACCACCGCAGAGAGTCTGGTAGACATCTTCTATGTGCCGTACTGCACCGTTTGTGAGTGTATACACGTTTTGAATGTGAAGCTACCAGGCAAACACTACCTCTTTTCATAGGTGCCCTGACATCATCGTTGGCATGGTGGTCCACTCTCCGGAACGCCATCTTCCCTGCAGAACACGATCGTACGGATATCTGGTTGACAATTTGATTATATCTTGAATTAGGCACAGCATGGGGAATAGCGATTTGTTGCTCTGATTGTTGATACCAGAGCATGTTGTCATTTGCGAGGGTGTGGTTAGGCAGGGACCTGAAAGCACAGCTTAAATTGTTGCGAGAGAATCTAGTAGTGATCATATTTACATTCTTGATCGTCATAAATATTTGGCTGTTTCTTTCCATATGTGGTATGATTATCGAGGGTAAAGTTAGGTTGGAACTAAACAGCAAAGCTTCAGTGCACAACGCAACACAATGAAACGATCACTTTTTCGAAACCCTGTAATTGTCTCCCATTGCAACACAGAAGTATGAAATTAGACTCAAAGATGCCTAAAACCTTCCTCTGTGACGGTGCAAAAGCTTGGTACCCCCCAACGTCACACTCACGCCCAGCGACGCTTCAGACAGCAAGGTGTCGACACAAGCGAAAAAAAGGCCAAAGCTCAGAAGTTCATGCGTCGTGTAAGGTGGGTTAATGATGTCACTTTGGATCCAGGTTTCATCCCAACTCTCCCCACCGCCACTGTAGCCGTGTCACGAGATGGAAAGGTCGTCACACTCTCTATTACCTACGTTTCACCCCTTATTTTGATGTCTCTGCGACGAAGATCAGAACCGCGATGCACAGCTTTGAGATCACACGGCTTTCTGATGAGTGGTCTAGGATAACAATTCAGACGCACTAACGCTCAGAATAGAGACGAAAAGGCCTCAGGAGATAGCATAAAGGGCGTGGATAAAGCAGGGTCTTCGATACGAGCCGCTGACTTTGGCGAGTGACGTAAAAAACATGCAACAAACGTCGTAAATATTAAGCCCAATGTGACATCAAATCAATGTGGATTTCCCCATTGTAGTAGACAGAAACAGTGAATAAAGGGAAAAAAATGACAACGCTGCAAAGCAGACACTTCCGATTACGAATATTGTAACTAAAGAAACAGAAATACTTTATAGAACGAAAACGAAAAACTAATTGAGTAGGCCCCAACCTAAAAACACACTCTACCGCTATAACGGACGCCAAAACGTAAAAAATAAAAAAATGGAATGGAAAGAATGATTTTGGTAGAAAATGGAAACTATACCGAAATACCCTTCAGTAGGTCAATGTTGGACTTGAATCGAATTATAACCCAAGAACTATAAATACCGGTGTCTGTCGAAAACCACAGACTACCAAAGTAAGAGAAACATATTAATTTTCTAAAAATACAGCACATACAAATGAGAAAATCATGCTACTAAACGAGAGACTCAAAACTAAAAATACACTCATAGGCTCAGCTACTTTTCCAAAGTCTACTACTGGTGATAACGGTTCCCAAGAATCTCGGAAATAATATTTCCTTCACGAATAACAGCAACTCATATTATAGTCGTAAACAGTGAAATATCTGTAGTAAATAATTCCTCATCAATCAAGTCGTATTCAGAACTAATTCAAGCAAGCATCACAACTGGTCATCATCATTTTCATTGTGCCATTGTCCCACTGCAACGCGAGGTCAGCCTTGTTACTATGGATTTCGATGTTAGTGGCAGAGGGTGGGCGGATGCCCCTCCTGTCACCACCCCATACCTCCCGGGATGGAACTAGTGAACCACAGCTGTCTGCATCTAGTGGAAGCTATTAAATACTACGAACGTTTTCTTAAATGTCTGCGAGTCGTGTAACTGAGGCGGAACGTGGGGACCAGCCCAGTATTCACCTAGTGGGATGTGGAAAACCGCCTAAAAACCACATCCAGGTTGGCCTACACACCGACCCTCGACGTCCATACCCCGGGCGGATTTGATCCAGGGCCGGCGCGCTTACCCGAGTACAGGAAGCAGCGCATTAGTGTTCTCGGGTAACCAGGTAGGTAAACAAACATCACAACTGCAAACTGATAATGTTAAATCGTTAATATGCTATCCGCCAATTACAATACTTACTTGTATATAATGTCAGCTCCAGTTTTCTACTAATAACTAGTAACTGACTCACATAATCCAAATACACTCCTGGAAATTGAAATAAGAACACCGTGAATTCATTGTCCCAGGAAGGGGAAACTTTATTGACACATTCCTGGGGTCAGATACATCACATGATCACACTGACAGAACCACAGGCACATAGACACAGGCAACAGAGCATGCATAATGTCGGCACTAGTACAGTGTATATCCACCTTTCGCAGCAATGCAGGCTGCTATTCTCCCATGGAGACGATCGTAGAGATGCTGGATGTAGTCCTGTGGAACGGCTTGCCATGCCATTTCCACCTGGCGCCTCAGTTGGACCAGCGTTCGTGCTGGACGTGCAGACCGCGTGATACGACGCTTCATCCAGTCCCAAACATGCTCAATGGGGGACAGATCCAGAGATCTTGCTGGCCAGGGTAGTTGACTTACACCTTCTAGAGCACGTTGGGTGGCACGGGATACATGCGGACGTGCATTGTCCTGTTGGAACAGCAAGTTCCCTTGCCGGTCTAGGAATGGTAGAACGATGGGTTCGATGACGGTTTGGATGTACCGTGCACTATTCAGTGTCCCCTCGACGATCACCAGTGGTGTACGGCCAGTGTAGGAGATCGCTCCTCACACCATGATGCCGGGTGTTGGCTCTGTGTGCCTCGGTCGTATGCAGTCCTGATTGTGGCGCTCACCTGCACGGCGCCAAACACCCATACGACCATCATTGGCACCAAGGCAGAAGCGACTCTCATCGCTGAAGACGACACGTCTCCATTCGTCCCTCCATTCACGCCTGTCGCGACACCACTGGAGGCGGGCTGCACGATGTTGGGGCGTGAGCGGAAGACGGCCTAACGGTGTGCGGGACCGTAGCCCAGCTTCATGGAGACGGTTGCGAATGGTCCTCGCCGATACTCCAGGAGCAACAGTGTCCCTAATTTGCTGGGAAGTGGCGGTGCGGTCCCCTACGGCACTGCGTAGGATCTTACGGTCTTGGCGTGCATCCGTGCGTCGCTGCGGTCCGGTCCCAGGTCGACGGGCACGTGCACCTTCCGCCGACCACTGGCGACAACATCGATGTACTGTGGAGACCTCACGCCCCACGTGTTGAGCAATTCGGCGGTACGTCCACCCGGCCTCCCGCATGCCCACTATACGCCCTCACTCAAAATCCGTCAACTGCACATACGGTTCACGTCCACGCTGTCGCGGCATGCTACCAGTGTTAAAGACTGCGATGGAGCTCCGTATGCCACGGCAAACTGGCTGACACTGACGGCGGCGGTGCACAAATGCTGCGCAGCTAGCGCCATTCGACGGCCAACACCGCGGTTCCTGGTGTGTCCGCTGTGCCGTGCGTGTGATCATTGCTTGTACAGCCCTCTCGCAGTGTCCGGAGCAAGTATGGTGGGTCTGACACACCGGTGTCAATGTGTTCTTTTTTCCATTTCCAGGAGTGTATTCGGCAAAATCGTAAATACAAGTAGAATATTGTGAAGAGCATAATATATCACCACATACAGTACAGATCAACCAGGCACGGTACATTGGTATTGGTATTCGTTTCCTTGGACAGCTGAACGACGTTTGACCATTACACCTAACACAGATCACTTGGTACACTACAGCCAGCTGAAGCTGTTAACACACGTAGTTCTTTCGGTTTTAATGAGTGAGTTGTAAAATTATAACCTAGTCTAGACCTCAGGCTGCTTTATAACTCTTTACTAACTGAAACATGGTATAAGCTGTCCTATCTTTAATTACCTTAAAAATAATGTCTGGAGAAGAGTGGTACACTGAAATAACTGCCCCCCGCACCCATAATCCAACAACGTTATGCCCTTTCGCACCTTTTTTCTTGCAAACTGCGATTCATCAATTTCTATAATAAACCCTGGCCCACCAATTTGCTCCTTCTCATAACAAAATCCGAACAAACTTCCCGGCGAAACTTAAACCAGTCCATAACAGTTTTACGGTCTGTTTCTGTCTCATAAGCATCAAGCCAAATAGGGGATCTCAAACAAACAAATAAAAAAAAGAAAGTAAAAAAATACTTTTCATAGGAAGCCTTGATTTCTCAAACCACGTCCGTCTACGAATCAACCGCCACATGCAGTCTTTCGTACAGCGCCACGTATGCAAATCGCTCGTCCGCTTCTTCGAACCCTTGCACAACGTCATCTCGCTCCCACAAACACTACACTTACAATACCAAGCAGTTAAATCGTACTGTCTAGCAAAAGTAATGGCGTTAAATGGCTCGGACAACTCATCAGCTAATTTCAAAATAGTGACGCGAATGTGAGGAACAATTTGCTCTCCATTTCTGCTATTTTCCAAATTAAAATCTGGAGCAGAATTTGGTCCCGTACTTGCCTCCATATTTTGTAATCCTACAAGTAGTTGAAAAGCAATTTCAGATTCCTTGCAAAGATTACAAGAAATTGCTTTCTCTATAAACCAACGAGATTACGATCGAGTAAATGTGAGGCTACACAGAAATTCAGTTGAAACTGACAGCTAGTATCGAATATTCCTCTAGACCAAAGGGCGTCAATGTAACCACCACTTTCCCAGGGGCGCTGATTCTCACACATTTCGAGGTCGGAAACTACATTTCGCAGTGCTATGAGCAACAGGACAACATTCCTTCTAACCTTTGACACTGCCGACAGTTCGGGACGTTTCAACCCTTCTCTGAGAATATTGTGAGGCTGCATCCCCATTGGAAGTGATCTCACACCTTTGGAGTAGTTTGGAATGAATTTTGTGTGTCTGTCCTTTGTTTGTGGTTATGGATCTTACTGTGAAATTAAGTTACATGCACTTGATGCTGTTATGGGTGAAGATATCCCTAGTATTGTTAGATTTTTGTGATTGATTGTCGAGTGTGTGAAGTGCTGATTATTACGGTTGTGTGTGTGTGTGTGTGTGTGTGTGTGTGTGTGTGTGTGTGTACAGGGGAGGGGGGAGATCTTGAATCGCCGTATACGATTGAGATAGAAGCTTACAGCTTAAAGGAAATTTGCGATCGGAGTGTTATGGTTGGGTGTTCTTGGGAAGTGGACTTGTCGGGTTGTCTTGGGTAGAGCTATGCAGGTTATGGTGAATTAGCGATACCGATTATTATTCGGTTCGGTTTATTCTGGAGGAATTCTTGTGTGTTTTTTTCGATTATGTGGTTGTTTTAGAATCGTGTTTGTCTTATTTTTAGTTTCCCCCTCGCAAAACCCACAGAGTCCTGCAGTTATCCAATTAGTTTCAGTTCAACAGGTGACTGAAATAATTCATGTGTTTTTATGTTTGTTTGGGCTGTATCTTGTGAACGTCATCTTGAAGAATGAAAGCGGCCTCTTGTTAAATGTTGTCTGTAGATGTCTCAGTAATTGGTGTAGACAATGCCTTTTATTCCAGATATGGCGTCGTGGGTCAAAGCAGACGAATGGCATAGGACCTTGCGCTAATCCAAATTCGTCGAACACGCTAAGCGCGTCCCCTGCGACATACTTCATGCACATGACATTTTACTAAAATAGTGCTAAACATCAAATGCAAGAACTAATGTGAAACGATCACGTAGTGTATCAGCTCCCTCGCTTCACTCAGGTAGGTGTAGAATGCTACAAAAGTAAAATTAATGCAAAAAGGAAAAATAATCAATAAGAAAAATAACGTTATTGAAGCGCTGCATCTAGTATTGTATCGGCAATTGTGCATTAGCTACGCTAGATAATCACAAATCCACACTCTGGTATTTGTTTATTCAAAAACAACCAGCCCTGCAGTTAACCGGGTAGGTGCAAGATACGATTGTAACCGTCCGTTTTGACTCATGACGTCATATTTAGAATTAACAGCAAAATGTACACCAGTTACTAAGACAACTACACATAACATTTCATAACGGCCAATTACATGCTTCAAGATGGCGACAACGAAGCAGATTATTATGGCGGCGAAGATATATAAGCTACACGCGAAGTAATTAAGTCACCTAATGAAATGAAACTAATGGGATAACTGTGGAAACTGCTGGATTTGAGTGGAGACAAGTAGAAAATACTAGAATAAGACTAACATCATTCTGCAACAATCACACAATCGAAAAACAACGCATGGGCACTCCTCCACAATAAACCGAACATAAAAATACAAGAAACATCCAACTGGAATCGAATATTGCAGTTAATATATATAACTCAGACGAAGACAGCGATATCAGACACCCTCCCACAAAACCATAACAATCAGTACCTCAATTTTCACTAGACCCATGTAGCTTAAACGCAGCCACAAAACATCACACACTCACACACACACACACACACACACACACACACACACACATACACACATCGAAAAACAGCAAAAAATGTGTAAGAACCAAGGTTATAAATATGATCACTACTTGTTTCGCTGCCAACAATTTGAGCAGTGTTCCTAGGTTCCTGCCTATCCTATGCTCGGAAACTGTACCACATATGGAAAGAGGCAGCCAAATATTTTTGTGAACCAAGATTACAAAAATGATAGCTAGTTATTTTTCTAGCAACAGTGCAAGCTGTGCTAGGTTCCTGCCTAACCACAGCATCGTAAATCACGACATACTTGGAAAAAACAGCATAGTTTACAACAGTTACTAAGACAACTACAGATAATACTTAATAAAACTCTGTTTACATTCTTCGCATTGTAAACTTATGGCTTCATACTGGATGTTACTGATCAAAGCTGACGAGAGGAATAGGACCGTGCACTTAACCCCAGTTAACAGACTGAGAAACCCATTTTTAGTAGTGTCACAGCTTCTAATCTGATTATACAATGCCAGGAGAGATTTTGTAATAATTGTAAGATCTTAAATGCTGAAGGAACTTGTTTCCACTCTCCTTGAAGGATCGCTATCAGTCCTTTGCAGGTTTTTTTGTTGAAGTGGTCTGATAGCCTTATATACACTCCAAGCCATCCCAAAAACTGGCCTCTAGTTGAGTTTACAACACAGAGTTGCCCAATCAGCAAATACAACTTTCCACTTTATTTCATTGGAACTAGATCTCATTGACCCTTGCTTTGTGGACACACACATTATCTTTTTTGTGAACTCAAATTGGAAGATGATGTTCTTATTAAGAAACACTGTTGTGAGAATTTAGAGAACCAGCTTTTGGAGCTTAATGAAGAACTATTCTACTGCTGCCAACGTACGTTTCGCGTAAGAAGATGGAAGCCAAGAGAAATTACAGCTCGTACGGAGGCCACAGACAGTCGTTTTCCTTTCACTGTATTTGCGGGGGGAACAGGAAAGGGATTGACTAGTAGTAGTCCAAGGTAGCCCTTACGACATGCACCGCATACTGGCTTTTGTACTACACATGCGGATGTTTGTGTTCTAAAACGTTTTCATTAACACCTGGATCACCTACCAACGATTATAATATTGGAGTTAAGGAGCTCAAGAAAATGGCCATCGGTGCCCTTTCTGGATATAAAGATACATATTTTGTGGTTCGAACAACATCTGTTCTCAAAAGCGAAATTCCTGAGACAATGCCTCAGGAACACATAGTAATAGTTCTCATCAAAATATCTGGGTATTTCTGTACAAATACATTGTCCCTAGCTGATAGCATCAATGTATCAGTTGCCTTAACATTGAACAAAACTATGCAATACTACACTGGTCCTGCGGTTTGGTTTGAAAGGCTACAGGCGACTCCCTATAACTTGTAAACCACTCAAGTGTCTACCTGGCCATGCGTCTGCTAAATTGATTCTGCCCTCTGACAATGGTTGTTGTTGCTAGCCTGCATTGAACGTTATCACTTTTGCCAGAATCTTAAATAAAACTTGAATGCTGAAATGGCTTAATGAAATAGTGGCCCTGTCATTATTGTAGTCAGTTACTGATGGATGATTAATATATAAATGGGATTAATCTTGTGTGAAAAATTATGGCAAAAGTTTATAGATCATAAAGTAGGACAGCAACGCAAGTTAGGCGAGATGACAAATAAATCATGAAATGTTGGCAACAAAGTGGATGCATCAAATAATCGGCAGTCCACTGGGTGGCGACTGGCTGGCAAAAACTAAGGTTTATTTGTTTAATCTGTCTACTCTGGCTCAAAAAATGGATAGTGCAATCTGAAATTATCTAATGCTGAGTAGACTTTGATGGGTTTATTCTAGACGGAATTATACTATGTTGGTGCAGCTGAAACCAAGTGGAGAGACCGTGATTCTGTTTGCCCCACCATGCCAGAGGTATTGCGGGAACGAAATATTTAGAGTCGTTGGTTGGCGATATGTTAGACGGATCACAATTACTCCCTGATGGAGCCCTGTAAAGGCGGCAGATCCCACCGTGTGACACTCCCATTCACCTGTCATACCATGCACCAATTTGACTCATTCATATGGCCGCGCGCACAAGGAGACCAAACGGCAGAGTGGCAGATCTCATGTGAATCAGATTGTCGTAGGCACAGCGAGCTCTCTGAGATGACTGAAGTCTAAACTGTCGGTACAGCGAAGACTTCACCACAGGCTTTCCAGTCAAGACCAAAGACAGTGTGAAGTCACATTCAGGACGAGCACCCCAAGAGCAACCCACTCATAACAAGAGTCAGGACCAGAATCTCCTCTCCAGACCGGAGTCTGAATCAGAAGCCCATGTTTCTCTGCTCATTCCTTCCCATCAAACTTCGGTAAACTCGAAAAAGCACCTACATAACTGACCCACAAGAATTTTGCGCCAGTCACAGCACTCCACGAGCCCCGTGTCTTCCCTCTATTTCGTTTGTTCTACCCTCCAGTTCTATCCCTCCTGGAGAAGAACCCAATTCCTAATTCGTAAATTCCCGCACAGGGACGAGAGGACGTTGCGGTCTTGACTTTTTTTCCCAGGGCCAAAGGGTGTTTTGAGTTTCCGTTTAGGCCACAGTGAAAAACACATTTATCACAGAGATCAGTATCTGGACGGGCCAAACGTTACAGCATGCCTGACCAGGGGCCTCGGCTAAACTAAGAGAAATGATATTGTGTCCCAACATAGACCATTTCAGAGCCACCATTAATGTTGCATTCCTTCCTAAAATTGTTCTGAGGGCCTGAGACTTCCCCCAAAAAAAAAAAAATCGGTAGACAAAGAGATGACACCACCTGACGGCTCCCTTGATAGCATCCGGTCCAAGGTGAACATGGAAACTCGCAAATTTTTATGGTCGCCATTCCTTTACAAAATGGGCATTTACGACATTCTTGAAGCACCTTGGTCGGACGACCTACTTCTCTCTTGCTTCCCAGGTGGGCCCAGGTACGCAATTTTCTCGCCTCTTCAGCTGAAAGCATTGTCTGCACACCAGTATCAGAAATTCTTTGGACCAGTGTTCTGTCTCCGGGAAGTGCTTCAAGATGTTCCTCTCTTTAATAGCTGCATGTAACTCCCAAGCCCCAAATGTCCAGTCCTAGACTTAGTGTTAAATAACCAAACTGCCCGCTTGTTGTCCAGAAAAGACTACTCAAAGGAGAGCTGCCATGAAGGTCCCTCATGCTTCAACAATGTACGTACATGCTGCCTTCAGTGCCTGCTCATGTTGATAACTTCCTATCGTCTCACAAGAATGATATCTAGGGTGTAACTCCAGAAAACACTATTCGAAGGAGAGTCACCATAAAGATCACACATGCATATACAATGTACATGTTCCCATCAATGCCTGCTTAGGTTGATAACTTCTTGGCGCCTCACAAAAGGTGTGATAACAACATTAAAGAGTAGCCTTAAATATGAAAATAAGTGAGAGAGTGACTCATCCTCTCCCAACTAGAGGCTAGATGCCAAACTAGAAACAATGCACGGATCACAGCACAATCTCGACCAACTACATTGTAGCTCCAACCCATTCCAGAAAATACATCGGTTACAGATCCGTCACTCTTACACCACGAACGTGTCTGTCCACAGCATAAGGTCAGCGTCACCTCCTCCAATACCCGCTGGTGCGATTTCTTCACTACTGTACGCAACATTGTTTGTTGGTTTTATCCACAGCAACAGTGTGGTTTTGAAACAGAGCTGTTTCGCCCATCGACGAATGTATACATTTTAATTTAGTCAATGCTTTCATACAGTGTTTAATAGCTATATCGGTTTCTGTGTTATCAGTACCCCACAAATAGTTCTTGTCCAATATCTGCCACAAAGCATGCTAGAAATCGAAAGTTCCATGAAGCGCGTACCAGAGTCCTCTGTTGTGTCACCGATCTGGCCCTGTACAGGAACTTCAGCAGCAAATCATTAGATTATTTTAATTCTGATGTTGCTTCGTTCAGGACATTTTAAAATTCAGTGCTCACTGAAGAAGATGCATCAGAAAATCTCCGTGAACAAACTGAAAAAAAAAATGCAAAGTTAGTGACATTAAAGATAAGTCAGACGAATATCCGATACCAAGGAAGAAACTGATACGGATGAATGTGGAGAATCATCTAATTCCGTCATCCCTACTGATATGTATTGTTCTAGTTTGTCTATTTATAACTCCATGAGTCGTTAAGTCAGAAACCGCGTTTGTAATGAGAACATATTGTACTGCACATCTATACCTTAGTTTTCCATCTCGCCGTTGGTGCTACCTGGGAAATGGCGTCTTGATTTCTCCGGTGAGCCAAACGTCGAAAAGTTGTAACTAATTTTAAACGCATTATAGACCATGCTTAGCGCCTTAAAATAATGAAATACAATGTAAATGTGACGAAAAACGGTATATCTTGAGTAAACTGATTTACTGAATTCAGTTTGGCGGCAAATTTGAGCTTGCCTCAAGGAACCTTGACGAATCAGAAAATTCCAAGAACCCGGGAATTTTTTATGGTTTAGTTGACGGAACCACTGACTGTGCAACTTTGTCACAACTGGGCGTAATAATTCGATATGAGCCATTGGGGAAAATAAACGAAAAATTTATTTCTTTTGTACGGCCAAAAAGTCACACCGCGGACGATGTAACTGCAGATGTTCTCAACCGGCTAGAGAAAATGAACATAAATAAACACCTCAGAAATCGATAGCTCAATGTTAATACGGTACTCCTGTTATGAGAGGCCACGAGAGTGGACTTTAAATCAGAATTAGACAGGTGTATTAAAATATTCACTTCATTCATAGCTAGGCCTATCAGTTAAATTTAGTTGTTGAACGTTGTGTGACAGGTAATAAGCAAGAGCGGATCTTCTTCTGCAACTTGGAAGGAATTTCTACGTTTTTTCCGTAATCTCCTAAACTCACAGTCGTTCTTGACGAGATAGCAATGAAACATCTTCCTACCTGCCTTTAGTCCGTCAGATGGAATCTCAAATCACGAAGAGTAACCACTACATAAAAATACCAAAAGGTAACTGAGTGCATAGAAAAAATTATTGATGATGATAATAACGATCACAGGCGAATAAAAAAGGCCATGAGGCTGAAGCATTTCCTCCTAGACGAAGATTTCCTCTTCTGGTTACATTTTTCTGAACAAAATCATGCGTCATTGTGACATTCAGTTCAGTCAGTTATAGCAAACGAATATCGGTTCAGTGAAAGTTGTTGAATGTGTACCCCATTTTGCAGTTTGTGTCCAGCATGTTGGGGCCTCCCCTGACACTGACGGTCACTGAGAACGGAAAGAGCCGGACATTTCACTGAATCAAGAGTGGTGCACGAGACATCTGCGGCTGCATGATGACTGAAAACGCTGATCGGTTCAGTTTTCATGATCGCTTGTTAGCTGCTCACCTCTTTTTGAATCGTCGTTGTTTTAGATACATAAAATGGTTTTTCCTGAAAAAGTACTGAAAGTAGCCGTTAATTTGTTGAAATGATACTCTTCAGACTTACGTCATGAAACGAATGTGTTATAGAGCCGAATGGTTTTATGAAAGCGTCAGATGCTTTTATCTTGTTAAACTTTCTGTATGACAACAATTTGGGAAAAGCTTTTCCTGAAAGCGTTAAACCTCTGCAGGTAATAGAAATCATCCCTAAGACCATAGGCGAGGCAGAACGCTGCTTCTCTACGATAATCCGAGTGAAAATATTCATGCGTAATATACAGTGAATGAGGACAGATTTTGCATGCTTGCAATGTAATCTCTAGAAAAAGAACAACTGAATTAGCTAAATTTCAGTGAAATGGTCATAGAACATTTCGCTTCGCAGAAGGGGAGATGAGTTGATTCAGTCTATAAACATATGAATTAAGGTAAGAAAAAGAAGTTATTCCTTTATTTTAACTATTAATTTAGCTTAAAGAAATTAAGTGCATAAAAATACCAGTGATATGTTTAGACAACAATGTCACATTTTCCAAACGTGTCATTCTTAATATCGCTTTTTGTGCTCAAGTGTCATATTTTCCGACACTTAAGCACAAGCAACCCTACTAAAAACGAATCGCTTTGGAGAGATTCTTAATGCGCTATATCACTTAAAATGCATATTTTCGTAATACTAGAGTACAAATGCGACAAATACGGTATGTAAATATTAACATGACTGTAGCTCGGGTCGTACATGTCTGCGAATTGCAGCACAAGACCCGTGAACTCACGGAATCATCATTGTCTCGTCACGCGAACTCATAAACGCGGCGGTTTGAAGGCACGAAACATTAAACGTCTGAAGTTTAGAAATGAAAACACTAAAAATATTAAGCGTGCAGAGAAACTAACATACGCTACATTAAAGATCTCTCCAAATCATGTGGCAAACTTATTGGAAATCTCTAGATTTTATCTTTGAGTTAGCCTTTGATGTTATTCAGTAGCTTTTTATGAAACGGAAATAAGGTACAGTATCTACTACACCTTTGGCTAGAGTCTGATATTGCCCCCCCCCCCCCGCCCCCACACTCCCTCCTAAAATTTTGGCTGTGGTGACAGACTCATTTGTAGCGTTGCCCAAGGTCTAGGTTAGTTCTGATCAGTAAATGTCACTGCCGTCCCCAGTAGCGAAATCACGAGCCACACCTACTGCTGACAATGCCACCAATGCCAAACGGTCTTAGCGTGGGACGACATGTGCAACTTACATTCTGAAGTTCTATCGCTTGCACCTTTGCGCGGGGTTGGCGTGGTTAAATCGGATATGGCGTGTTAATGTGAAGGGGTGGCCGGTTGCCCTTCCTGTCGCCACCCCGCACCCCGTGGGACGGAATCAGAGTACCCCATCTGTCTGTGTCCAGTCTAAATCATGGAAAAGTGCGGATGTGTTTCAAATGTATGTGAGTCGTGTAACTGAGGTGGGACATGGGGACCAGCCCGGTATTCACCTAGGGGGCTGTGGAAAACCGCCTAAAAAGCACATCCAGGCTGACCGGCCCTCGTCGTTAATCCGGCGGTCGGATTCGATCTGGGGCAGGAGCGCCTACGCGAGTCCAGGAAGCAGCGCATTAGCGCTCTCGGCTAACCTGGCGGGTCGACTTATATTCTGAATTCCCTTCACATATTTCAGCCATCCCAATAAATGTCGCTGCTGCTTGCAACGTTCCCACTAAATGTTTACGAAACTTTGAAAAATAAGTAGCACCCCGGACGGTTCTCACCTAATTATTTCTTTTTCTTACAGTATTTTGTTGATATGTAAGATGTGGAGCCTTGCGGTTGTGATATTAGTATCTACGTGGGTAATTATTGGAATAATTCGGTAGCCCGATTTTATTTATGCTTATGACTTAGTTGTGATGGCAGATTCGATTGAAAGTTTGCAAAGTAATATTTCAGAGCTAGATCAGAAATGTAAGGACTATGGTATGAAGATTAGCATCTCCAAAACGAAAGTAATGTCAGTGGGAAAGAAATATAAACGGATTGAGTGCCAAATCGGAGGAACAAAGTTAGAACAGGTGGACGGTTTCAAGTACTTAGGATGCATATTCTCACAGGATGGCAACATAGTTAAAGAACTGGAAGCGAGGTGTAGCAAAGCTAATGCAGTGAGCGCTCAGCTACGATCTACTCTCTTCTGCAAGAAGGAAGTCAGTACCAAGACTAAGTTATCTGTGCACCGTTCAATCTTTCGACCAACTTTGTTGTATGGGAGCGAAAGCTGGGTGGATTCAGGTTACCTTATTAACAAGGTTGAGGTTACGGATATGAAAGTAGCTACGATGATTGCAGGTACCAGTAGATGGGAACAATGGCAGGAGGGTGTCCACAATGAGGAAATCAAAGAAAAACTGGGAATGAACTCTATAGATGTAGCAGTCAGGGCGAACAGGCTTAGATGGTGGGGTCATGTTACACGCATGGGAGAAGCAAGGTTACCCAAGAGACTCATGGATTCAGCAGTAGAGGGTAGGAGGAGTCGGGGCAGACCGAGGAGAAGGTACCTGGATTCGGTTAAGAATGATTTTGAAGTAATAGGTTTAACATCAGAAGAGGCACCAATGTTAGCACTGAATAGGGGACCATGGAGGAACTGTATAAGGGGGGCTATGCTCCAGGCTGAACGCTGAAAGGCATAATCAGTCTTAAATGATGATGATGATGATTAGAATTATTTCTTCAAATAATTACATTTCATTGTGTGTGCATTAAATGTGCTAAATGTGTATCAGTGACTTATTACTTCATGAACTATATCCTCCTCCTACATATGTCCTATATGTTCACCGTACTGGCAGTGGTTACCAACTAGGAAATTAACAGTGGCTTTCTCAACTAGATATACAAGAGAGAGAGAGAGAGAGAGAGAGAGACAGAGAGAGCCCACACATGGCTCGACATTTTGCACAACTTCGTGGATAAAACCGCGAGTATGATGAGTGAGCATAAGAAAAATATTTGATTAAATCTATAAAATATACCATATAACAGTGATTACTTTTGAGATATTCTACCAAGAAAATATACAAGAATAAATAACAGTCTACGTGCAGAGCCGCGATAGCACGACGTCATATACAGCTTCGTTAATGCTCTCCTGTATCATATAGTTAACAGTCAATTCGAAGATTTTCATAGTAGCAGAAAAGGCATGCCGCCAATTTCAACTAAAAGCTACATTCGCAAGGACCTGTGTGCGGCTATGCACCTCACTAAAAATGTGCAGACTAAGTTTGCGAATATTCCACTGCTAAACGTTGTTATCGTCAAAATTAAAGTAACATTTAGAAGGCAGCTTCGGCTTCAGCTTTGGCTCTACTGTATAGACAGACAGGATGCTTAGAATCACTTACCAGGTGTTGCCGCAGTCAGAGCAGCGGTCCACGACGAGGAGATGTGAAGACTCTGTGGTTTCCGTGGCAACGGTGCGGCGTCGGGGGCTCAACAATGGAAACAAATGCAGGTCCTCGCACGTCAGCAATAGCTTCGGCTTCTGAAACCTTTGGCGCTGTAGACTTACATCACCAGAAATATGAATAGTAAACAGCACAAAAGTACTATTTTAGAGCAGCGATCGTCAAACTAAGGCCTGCGGGACGCCAGCGGCCCAAATCATGTGTTCGTGCTGCCAACGAATCTCGGCCTTATTTTGCAACAATAATATGCATCTAGTAACTAACCAAATCTAAAAATGTCCACTTACGTTAAAAGCTTCTTACAAATGTAGTTTTCCTGCTTAGTAGCAAAATAAATAAATAAATAAATATAAATAAATAAATAAATCTCGGGGCGGTTAGTAGACCCGCAACCGAGCGCCTCCCCAGGTGGCGGATAGGGGAAAGCCTCCTAGATATAGGTGGTACCGAGGAAATGAAATATTCGGGGCGGACCTAAACTACTAGTAGCGTCTGTTCCCACAGTGGGCGGCTACAAAAGGCGTCTGCTCCACATGTCAGTGGCGGCGTCAACCAACCTCCTGATCTGGAAAGTCAGGTTGTAGTCGGCAGCATGCCATACATCCAACTACTAAACATCATGATGGTACAACGAGAAAAATCTCATTACCCCGGGCCCCAGTCAATAGACTGGGATCGTCGTGAGCATCGGATTCCGGGGGCTCACGGACATCATGAGAAGAATCGGATCTTCTCAAACTCCCTCAAGACCAAACGCAAACACTACATCGGCACACTCAACGTGAACACACTGATGAAGACAGGAAAAATGAAACAACTGACAGACACTCTCGAAAAATTTCAAAGCAAAATATGTGCACTGCAAGAAACACGATTCACAGACGAAGACCATTTCAATACGGAGAATTTCAGAATATACAAAGGAAAACCATCGAGACAACTGAAAAACCTAAGGCTTTTTGGCACAGGATTTGCAGTACACAGGTCCATCACGGACATCATAATCTAGTTTTCGTCACCAAACGAAAGAATCAGCACCATCGCAGTGAAATCAGCCAATAAATCCTACACAATAATCAACGCACATGCACCGACTAATGACTACAACAGGAAAAACCCGGACGAAATTGATGACTTCTGGACGACAATGGAAGAAACTATCAGAAAAATTCCTGCACATAGAGTCAAAATAATACTGGGATACTTCAACGCTAAACTCGGAAAAGAAAAGATATACAGACATATAGCAGGAAAACATACTCCACACAAGGACACCAACAAAAACGGAAAACATCTGATAGACTTTTGCAAAAGCCACGACCTCGCCATTATGTCAACAAAATTCAAGAAACCAACACGAAAACTTACCACAGGGAAATTCCCCAGCGGAAAGCAAGAACTACAAATCGACCACGTAATAGTTCAGAAAGACCCACAAAAAGAAATTTTGAACATAGACACCCGTAAAGGCTACTTCGACTCAGACCACCACCTACTACAGATCAGGATTCGTCTTTTGCCCAAGAAAAAGCTCCATAAGAACAAAATTGTTAGACCAGATCCAGAATACGTTACTTTAAACCAGACACAAATATTACACAAAATTAAAATGGAGAAAACGACTGACTGGACACAACTTTCACGAAGAATCCGAGAGGCCATGAAACTAGCACAAGCACCACGCACACGAAAACACCGTTGGTGGAACCACACATGTGACCAAGCTATTGACCAACGAATCAGTGCATGGAAAAAATTTAGTAGCCATAAATCCCAAGAGAATTGGATGAACTTCTTGAAAACACAGAAGCAATCAAGCAAAATCATTCGCAGTGAAAAACGGCAGTACGACAAACGGCGACTGACAGAGATCGAATCGGACTTCATGAAGAACAATACAAGAAACTTCTACAGAACGTTCAGAGAAAATATGACTGGATATCAACCACCCAACTTGTGCTTCAGAAGACCGGATGGAACCCTAGAAACCAATACCAAAAACAAATGTGACATTCTGGCAAAGTACTTTGAAAAACTGCTCAACACGGACCCCCTATGGAAGAAATGATGACAGAAACGAGCACATACAATAAAGATAGTGAACCTCCAACTCTAGAAGAAGTTAAAGAAATAATCAAGTCACTCAAGAATCGTAGAGCACCAGGAGAAGATGGCATCATCGCGGAAATCTGGAAGTTACAAGACCCAGAACTCACCAAAGACATCCACAGGATCTTGGAAGACATCTGGAAGACCATAAAAATTCCTGACGACTGGAAAACTGCCCTGATACACCCACTACACAAAAAAGATGACAAGACTGACCCGAACAACTACAGAGGAATATTCCTATTACCGGTCACATAAAAGATCCTCTCTAAAGCTTTACTGAACAAACTAGAATGCCAGACCGACCACTTGATTGAGGAATACCGAGCAGGCTTCCGTAAAGGGGGGTCTTGTGCGGAACAAATTTGGAACCTGAAAATGATTTTACAACACAAACAGAACCTGATCATTACCTTTGTTGACTTCAAAAAGGCGTACGACTCTATCGACCGGAAAACTCTCTTCAAAATTCTAGCAGAATACAAAGTAGACAACAAAGCACGGGCTATCATAGAGCAAACTTTAACCAACACGACCTCCATGGTAAAGTTCTGTGGGGAACTATCAGAGCCCTTTGAAATTCGCACAGGTGTCCGACAAGGCGATGGCCTCTCACCTCTCCTTTTCAATCTGATGTTAGATAAGGTCATAAAAGAATGGGAAACATCACAACAGGGGATAACCTTAGGAAACCTACAGATTAAATGCCTGGTTTTTGCAGACGATTTGGCGATTGTCACGAAAGTTATAAGGGAAACAAAAGACGCTATTGAAAAACTGCACGAAATCGCTTCCAAAACTGGACTACAGATCTCTTACGAAAGGACACAGTTTATGAGCACAAAGAAACTCTCATCTCTGAACACAAAGTATGGCACGATTTACAAAACGGCAAACTTCAAATACCTCGGTGAAACACTACAAATGAGTGGACATAACAGAGACTCAAACGAAGAAAGAAAGACTAAACTGGACAAGTCATACAAAGTAGTGTGGAATCATTACAACAAGAAGTCTACCTCACAAAAAGCCAAATTACGCCATTACGACACGGTGGTGCTCCCCGGGGCACTATATGCAGCAGAGACCACACTAATCCTAGGGCATACACGTATCAGACAATTACAAAAAGTAGAACGGAAAATACTTAGGAAAATATTTGCCGCAACTAACAACAATGGAATATGGATCAAGAAACCTACAGAGGAACTGTACAAACATACGGAGACAATCACAGAAAAGATTAGAAAACGCAGACTACAATTCTATGGACACCTGTACAGAATGCCATCACACAGGCTGACCAAACAGATCTTTGACTGGGTAACCACTAGAAACAACAAAAGGGTGGCAGAGGTAGAAAACGACCTGAACCAACTCAACATAACAGCAGACACAATAAACGACAGAATAAAATTCAGAAACATCATTAAGAAAAGTAAACTACATGAGATACAATGTGACAAACGAACAGGCATAAAATGGACCGAAGAACGCAAGCAAGATCACAGCCAGAAGACGAAAGAAATATGGGCAACCATAAAGGCAATCAAAATGAAGCCGAAGACACAAAGCCGACGAAAAGCATGGACAGAGGACCGGAAACAGAAACACAGCGAGCGAATGAGGGAAGTTTGGGCAGCAAGGAAGGCAGCAAAAGGAACTGGCCATGTAGTTTAGTCCAAATGCGCTCTTTAAGGGCAAAACACCAATAATAAATAAATAAATAAATCTCGGAGAAACAGTAATATTTTAACGTGTGCCTATTTTTACTGTCGTTGGTGAATTCTGCCTTGAGGTAAGTAAATTTGGTCACTTACCTCACGGCCGGAAACCTGTAGCGCGGCCACTGTGGGCTTTACAGGATGTGAAACGGAAAGTGTTTGTATTCCAGTACTCGAAACTCAAGTCGTGCGCGGCGCGAACACATACGCTGCTATGGTTCAAATGGCTCTGAGCACTATGGGACTTAACTTCTGAGGTCATCAGTCCCCCAGAACTTAGAACTACTTAAACCTAACTAACCTAAGGAGGTCACACACATCCATGCCCGAGGCAGGATTCGAACCTGCGACCGCAGCGGTCGCGCGCTGCCGGACTGTAGCGCCTAGAACCGCCCGGCCACCTCGACCGGCTGCTATGTATAAATGCTGACACGGGAGTATTATGGATTGGCGAATGCGCATTATAAAAACGGTCATCTTCAAATGTGGTTCGTAATTGCAGCAAGGAATATTAAACTGAATTGGGGCTGTCGTAATACAACACAATGTCTACAAGAAAAATTGCATTCAAAGGATTCAGTAAACAGTTGTGATCGTGTTTCATATTGCATAATTCATTTAAATATAAGTTCAGTTACAACAACACTTCGTCACGCAATTGCAGTGCAGATGTGAGGGTGGCAGCAGTCTGAAACAGATATCAGTAGACACGAAATGTCCCGAATAAAGGCGACTTTTAGCGACCAGTACTTTGGAGCTGTCAATCATCTTACTGCACCCTTACTATACCAAGTCTATTGGAGTCTCATAACATATTAATTTACGTAGGTTATCAATTAATAATAACATCCGTGCATGTATCATTCGAGGTACCATCCCAGCATGTCTGTATTAGCTGTTTAGCAAAAACGATTAGTGACCACTGTTTTAGAGAATATAGCAGCCAAACTGTGACAAATTTGCGGTGTCGTAATGTTGGTCGCCGTTGTCTAGGAGTATCGTCTCGGATTAGTAATTAAAATGTTCACGACCCGGGTTGGCCGAAGTTATTCTTTTCTTTTCGTGGACATATTAGTAATACATCTTCTTCACACCGGATATCAAAGCCATAAACTTGTTAAACAGCTACGATGTTTTGCCACTTAGTCTTTATTTATTTAGAGATCTTCATAATTATTTTTAGCTTTTTAAGCCATTGACGAAAGTTTAACTGTATAAAAAGTCACACTCTATTGCTGCTATAAAACAGGAACACAGTGACTTGAACATGATTTTACGGAAATATAGTTGTGTTGAATAAGGAGACATACGTATGAAAATGGATGTAATGTATAGTACAATTTGCGGGCCAGAGTGGCCGAACGGTTCTCGGCGCTACAGTCTGGAACCGAGCGACCGCTACGGTGGCAGGTTCGAATCCTGCCTCGGGCATGGATGTGCGTGATGTCCTTAGGTTAGTTAGGTTTAAGTAGTTGTAAGTTTGAAACGCGTACGTTTCATAGGCAGCGATGGCGAGCCGCAGAATCTCTGACCAGAGAGCATGTAGTCAGTTCAGTTGCGAGAGAGTAATAGCGCGCGACAGTACAGTGCAGTTGCATGTAGCGAGTCGGTAGATGCAGTAGTGGTACGTAGCGAGTCGCGAGAGCATGTAGTACAGTTGCGAGTTAGCTGTTGTGTGAGGAGTCGGCGGGCGTCGACATGGCATTCTGGTCGAGATTCAGGACAAGGTATAGTGTTAAATAAGGTAATGAAGCAGCTTTGCGCACATCTGATAATGTAATGTAAATTAACTGTAACTAATTTGTTCAAGAATCGCCCCAATAATAATTTCGTTTTTAAAGCAACCATTTTTAACAAAGAATCCTTTTATTGAAAGAAAATTTCCCATGCATTTCCTTTGCTTTTCCTCCAAGAATCAATTTATCACGCTGGTTATTGCACAGGGCCTAAGGTTAGCGCAGCTGGCCTTACAAGATTTATCAGGTTTAGCATAACGTTAATTTTGTGGGGACTTAACATTTTTGCACATTTTTATTATCATTGACTTTTATTACTGTGGGAAGCTAACATATGGGATTATTTGCATTTTTTATTCAATTCATATAATTTAAAAACAATTACGGGGAGGTTACACTTGGCTCTATGTCCATTGACAATTAAAATATTTTCATTTGCATTTTTCTTGGGAGGTTACACTTGTTGCGAGTTAGCTGTTGTGTGAGGAGTCGGCGGGCGTCGACATGGCATTCTGGTCGAGATTCAGGACAAGGTATAGTGTTAAATAAGGTAATGAAGCAGCTTTGCGCACATCTGATAATGTAATGTAAATTAACTGTAACTAATTTGTTCAAGAATCGCCCCAATAATAATTTCGTTTTTAAAGCAACCATTTTTAACAAAGAATCCTTTTATTGAAAGAAAATTTCCCATGCATTTCCTTTGCTTTTCCTCCAAGAATCAATTTATCACGCTGGTTATTGCACAGGGCCTAAGGTTAGCGCAGCTGGCCTTACAAGATTTATCAGGTTTAGCATAACGTTAATTTTGTGGGGACTTAACATTTTTGCACATTTTTATTATCATTGACTTTTATTACTGTGGGAAGCTAACATATGGGATTATTTGCATTTTTTATTCAATTCATATAATTTAAAAACAATTACGGGGAGGTTACACTTGGCTCTATGTCCATTGACAATTAAAATATTTTCATTTGCATTTTTCTTGGGAGGTTACACTTGTTGCGAGTTAGCTGTTGTGTGAGGAGTCGGCGGGCGTCGACATGGCATTCTGGTCGAGATTCTGCGGCTCGCCATCGCTGCCTATGAAACGTACGCGTTTCAAGTTCTAGGGAACTGATGACTTCAGAAGTTAAGTCCCATAGTGCCCAGAGCCATTTGAACCATTTTTTTTTGTAGTACATTTTATACAGATAAACACTCGCTAATGACCCAAAAGCCGACACTAGCGTGGACAATGAAAAGGTCTAAATACAAAGAGGAGAGATGCCGACTTGATTTAGAACATGTTATTGCTAGAACCGACATAAATACTAGTGCAGAGACAGATGGGAATGTCGAAGAACCTTCACAACCTGAGTTTGACGACGGATGGGAGGTGCCGCTGTCGCGCTTGCCAGCGCACATACTCGGAGATGGAGAATCATCCGCTGCGAGTGCGTCCCCATTGGGGGCCCCTTTAAAAAGTGACTCGAGCCCACCTACTATTACTTGTGGGCCGAGTACGCGTTTTCGCGATTGTACTAGGATGACCCTTACGTTTGTATAACAGAGCCAGATTAGAGATGAAAACATAATTCATCACGATAACGAGAAGGCAATCATGATACAATTGCCCACAAAATTAAAACATGATACACCACAGAAAGTTCTTAAATTACTGTTTACAATTTCAAAAAATGAAAATATTTGGTCTGTAGCTGAACACTATCCGGACAAATAGTTAACAAATGGCAGCCGAAACGAGACAACCATGTACGATTCTGTATAACCAACTCCGAACTCCACGTGAGTGAGAGGTATAGTGTAGACTGAAGCAAAAAAAGAAGAAAAAATATCAAGCGAAAGAAAGAATACTCGTAAAGAGGAATGGACAGCAGTATGTAGTCAACATATGACAAGTTGTACCAATGTAACACAATATAACACTGACATTGTAAAAGGTGACCTCCACTCTCTCTGAAAGGCCCATCACGTCCTTTCACATTGATTTGTTTCTTATTTTTAGTTGGCTCTGAGCACTATGCGACTTAACTTCTGAGGTCATCAGTCACCTAGAACTTAGAACTAATTAAACCTAACTAACCTAAGGACATCACACACATCCATGCCCGAGGCAGGATTCGAACCTGCGACCGTAGGGGTCACGCGGTTCCAGACTGAAGCGCCTTTAACCGCACGGCCACACCGGCCGGCCTTATTTTTAGTAGTTCGATATGCAAGTAGGTCATAATTCATATTATTATTTCTGTTATGGAATACGAGGTACAAATCGGTGATTGTGCTCACAGTACCTGCATGTCTGGGTCATGGGTGAGGGATGGATTTCTTTTATTAATTCACCCGCTGTAAGCGGCGGCTGTATTTGATCGACGCAGAGCGCTGAGCGCTCGCGTGAGTGAGTCAAGTTTGGGACCTTCCCGGAAGGAATCGAGAGCAATATGTGAAAGCAGTGAAGGACTTCACAGTCGCAGTCAGTCTTTTAAACTGCCACATCTGTGCAGTCAGGAGCCCTTCTTCGTTGCTGTACGGCGCAGTGCTGGGCTGCGGTGCCTGCACTTCTTGGTGTGTCAGAATTCGCAGAAATTGTCCTCTGGTTCTGCAGGATACCCGCCGGAGAGACACATCATGTAGTCCACTGTAAGAGGTCCATGATTAACGAATTTGTTGCTAGGGCACTCGAGCAGTAATAATTTCGATGGATTGCTCACGCGCTGCCTGCGATATGTAAGGTACAAGAGAATCTCAGACCAGAGAGCATTGTTGTATGCGGTAGGAACTGTGTAGTAGTAGTTGCTAGCGAGCAGTCGTGTGTGTGGAGTTGGCTGGGCCGGTCGTGGGAGCGATGTCAGTGCCTGAGCGTTGTAGTATAAGGTAAAAGCAGTCTCGCGCATATGTAGTATTGTTACATCAAGTCCCATGTAAATGTTTTAAAAAATCTCTTAATAATAATCTTTCTCATAAAAATTAACTTTTGACAATCATTCACCTCAATTTAAGATTTTACTAATTGCTGCAATCCATTGTCATCCCGATTATTGTAAAGAAAAGTCAGTTGTTTCTTTTTATACATGACCAATCTATCGGCCAGCATTGCACTGAGCTGTACCACAAAAATTTCTTATAGGAGCAGATATATACGCGTTATCCGGCGACCTTATTGAGGTAAGAATTTTCAGTTTATTCAGAATGATCTTTCAGGGCCATGACGCAGCGCTGCTGACGTCCAAAATTCACCAGCTTAAGTTCACAGTCATTACTGAAAGGTTATAAGTGAGCGAAAATTTTTTATTGAGAGATTAGTCACATTTTATTATTGGTAGTTTATGGAATTTATTTATTGGGAGGTACGCTAAATGTCAATGTTACAGTTATATTTTTTTACTGTTGGGAGGTTACGGAATTTTTCTGTTGGGAGGTTACACCACAAATTTACAAAATTTGCATGACGGGCCACTGCATTACACACTTGAGCTGTAACGCACGCCTGTGATTGTTGGGTGGACTGTAACGACCGCCCACGCTGAAAGTCGCCTGTACGTTTTGGCGGGACTCCTTGAGACTGGGGCAGGGCGTTTTTCTAGCGGGAGCAGAGAGCGTCTCTTTCGAGGTGGTTGATGTACATTTTGATGCTGTGTCAAGATTGGCAATTTTCGAGACCAACGGGATGGGTGTCTGTTTTGTGGTGGGAAGGATAGAATTCGGGCACTCCCTTGTGGGCGGTCGTAGAGTATTGTCGTTTTATCTCTTCCGTATTCACGGAGAGATTCACGCAGAGTTGTACTCATCCAGACACCCGGTCGACAATTATACTACTGGCCATTAAAATTGCTACACCACGAGGATGACGTGCTACAGACGCGAAATTTAACCGACAGGAAGAAGATGCTGTGATATGCAAATGATTACCTTATCAGAGCATTCACACAAGATTGCCGCCGGTGGCGATACCTACAACGTGCTGAGGAAAGTTTCCAACCGATTTCTCATACACAAACAGCAGTTGACCAGCGTTGCCTGCTGAAACGTTTCTACCGTATCTTCCTTCGCCGTCGGCGTTGTCGTTGTTACCGTGAGACACCGTTATACCAAGAGGAAAGGCGCGTCGATCTTAGAGCATGAGATATGATGACCTTAAGCCATTGACAACACACAACGGTCACGGTAGCACCTGATTCCAGAATAGCTGCAGTAGTTAAGATCTACGAACTATCCCCTGTTGACCAGGTCCCCAAAACTTAACTCGTAACGAGATCCCTTCAAAGCAAATTGTCATAACGATCGTCTATAAAGGCTTCGTACAACGAGAAGAAATGTTACGGTTGATGGAATAATAACAGATACGACCAAACTGTCTTGTCTCTTCTGCTTTATTTAACATAACTTCGTTCACAGTTTCATTTCGTATTCACCACTCATTCACCGAAACCCTTTGATGCACAGTTTTGGTTGCATAACACCAACAGTCAATGATAATGATACAGCTTTTCTCCTTTTTATAAACTGAAGCCCGCTCTCCGTGATATAATAAAAATAAAAAAACGGACTCAATACCGCGTCCCTCGTGAGATGCGAATAGACTTATCCCGGAACTGACCGCCCTGTAGGTGTACTCAATTTAATGACCACACTTCGCTGTCCGCTATTTCGCGTAACTGAATGTCCATTTGTTAGTCTGATTATACACTGTAGCTATTTAAAATTCGCCCCTATATTTTTCACAATGCACAATTAGCACTTCGTTACTTGTTTGTTTTCTTTCTAAGAGTAAACGAAAAAAAAGACGCCGTATAATCGGCTTAGTCGACATAAAGCAAAACACCTTAATATGCCCAATTTCACCTCTTCTTATAGGATCGGCTACCTTACTCATTAATTTACTACATATTGTTTCCAATAACACTAAACAGGTATCGCCGCTCTATTTTAATTGTATTCAAAAGCATGTTACTACTATTATGACCAACCAAATCGTCACAAATCGCGCGGCGTGCGTTTTTAATGATAACTTTACGCTATTCAATTAAATCGCGCGGCGTGCGTTTTTAATGATAACTTTACGCTATTCAATTTCCGTTACAGCTATCTTGACTCGTAATGTTACACGTTGTTGTGATGCCTCGTGTAAGGAGGAGAAATGCGTACCATCACGTTTCCGACTTTGATTGTAGCCTATCGTGATTGCGGTTTATCGTATCGCGACATTGCTGCTCGCGTTGTTCGAGATTCAATGACTGTTAGCAGAATATGGAATCGGTGGGTTCAGGAGGATAATACGGAACGCCGTGCAGGATCCCAACGGCCTAGTATCCAGAATGAGATTTTCACTCTGCAGCGGAGTGTGTGCTGATATGAAACTTCCTGGCAGATTAAAACTGTGTGCGCTACCGAGACTCGAACTCGGGACCTTTGCCTTTCGCGGGAAAGTGCTCTACTATCTGAGCTACCGAAGCACGACTCACGCCCGGTCCTCACAGCTGTACTTCTGCCAGTATCTCGTCTCCTACCTTCCAAACTTTACAGAAGCTCTCCTGCGAACCTTGCAGTTCTGCAAGGAAATTACGTTGGAAATCAGCATACATTGCACCATTTACATTGCTATTGATAAAATGGGGGCCAATTATCCTTCCTCCCATAATGCCGCAACATACATTAACCCGCCAAGGTCGCTGATGTTCCACTTATCGCAGCCATCGTGGATTTCCCGTTGCCCAATAGTGCATATTATGCCGGTTTACGTTACCGCTGTTGGTGAATGACGCTTCGTCGCTAAATAGAACGCGTGCAAAAAATCTGTCATCGTCCCATAATTTCTCTTGTTCCCAGTGGCAGAACTGTGCACGACGTTCAAATTCGTCGCCATGCGATTTATGGTGCATAGAAATATGGTAGGGGTGCAATCGGTGTTGATGTAGAATTCTCAACACCGACGTTTTTGAGATCCCCGATTCTCGCGCAATTTGTCTGATACTGATGTGCGGATTAGCCGCGACAGCAGCTAAAACACCTACTTGGGCATCATCATTTGTTCCAGGTCGTGGTTGACGTTTCACACGTGGCTGAACACTTCCTGTTTCCTTAAATAACGTAACTATCCGGCGAACGGTCCGGACCCTTGGATGATGTCGTCCAGGATACCGAGCAGCATTCATAGCAGACGCCCGTTGGGCATTTTCATCACAATAGCCATACATCAACACGATGTAGACCTTTTCCGCAATTGGTAAACGGTCCATTTTAACACGGGTAATGTATCACGAATCGAATACCGGCCGCACTGGTGGAATGTTACGTGATACCGCGTACTGATACGTTTGTGACTACTAAAGCACCATCTATCGCAAAGCGAAAAAAGTGGTCCAACTAAAACATTCATATTATGTAATAAAAATGGGGATTCCCAGTTGAAAAAACGCAGTGGATATCCGTTTGACCTATGGTAGCGCCATCTAGCGGGCCAACTATAGCACCATCTGGTTTCCCCCTTCAAGCTAGACGAGTTTCGTTCTTTGTAGTTTCTTCGTTTGACGCTTATTTCGTGAGATATTTGTCCCGGTCACTATCAATGGAGCACCCTGCATAGCCGTCCATAATTGAGAAAGTGTAGCCGTTGCAGGGTTTTGGGCACTACCTGACTCTCGATTGTGCCCCATAACTGTTAAATGGGATTCATGTCGGGCGATCTGCGTGGATAAATTATTCGCTCGAATTGCCCAGAATGTTCTTCATGCCAATTGCGAACATTTGTGGTTCGGTGACATGGCGTAGTGTCGTCCATAAGAACTTCATCGTTGTTTGGGTGCTGAAGTCCATGAATGGCTGCAAAGGGTCTGCGAGTAGTTCAGCTGGACCAGAGGATCCAGTCTATTCCATGTAAATACAGCACACCCTTACGGAACCACCACCAGCTTGCATACTGCCTTGTTGACAATCTGGGTCCATGGCTTCATGGGTTCTGCACCACACTCGAACACCACTATCAGCTCTTACCAACTGAAATTGGGACTCATGTGGCCAGGCCATGGTTTTCCAGTCGCCTAGGGTCCAAGCGATATTCTCACGAGCCCAGGAGTGGCGCTGCAGTGGATGTTGCGGTCTCATCAACGGTACTCGCGTCGGTCGTCTGCTGCCACAGTCCATTAACGCCACATTTCGCTGCGCTCTCCTAACGGATACGTTCGTCGTACGTCCCACATTTATTTCTGCGATTATTACACGCGGTGTGGCTTGTCTGTTAGCACTGACGACTGTACGTAAACGCTGTTGCTCTCGGTCGTTAAGTGAAGGTCGTCAGCCACTGCGTTGGCCGTGGTGAGAGGTAATGCCTGAAAATTGGTATTCTCGACACACTCTTGACACTGTGGATCACGGAATATTGAATTCGCAATGTTTTTCGAAATGGAATGGCCTATGCGTATAGCTCCACCTACCATCACGCGTTCAAAGTCTGTTAATTCCAGTCGTGCGGCCATGATAACGTCGGAAATCTTTTCACGTGAATCACTTGAGTACAAATGACAGCTCCGCCAGTGTACTGCTCTTTTATACCTTGTGTACGCGATACTACCGTCATCTGTATAATGTGCATATCGCTATCCCGTGACCTTCGTCATTTCAGTGTACAGTGGCAGCTAATGTGCTGTATAACTAATTATGATAGCAAACACAGCTTTATCACTACCGTTTTGAATCTCTGACAGGGCTCCCCGTATCTCTGACAGGGCTCCCCGTTCTAATGATGTGCTGCTTTCTGCCGTAAAAGTAGACTGTGGTATTTTTGAAAGGCTCCGAGTTTGTAAACTGTAGAAAAAGAGACAGTCTGTATACATCCCACACTAAATCCGTCGTCCCGCGGGCCTGACTATGCAACGTTGACGTGGCGCTTAACTACTTTTGTGACGTCACTTCCTGCTATTTGACGGTGAGGAGTCATTTCGTCAAAAGTAACACAAAATACGATCTGCGATATCTGAGCAATGTGCCATGTAGAGCAGATCCATTAAGAAGATCTACGGTATTTCGGCAATGTGCCGTGTAAAGTAGAACCAATAAGAAGCAAGAAGGCTCCCCACGTTACAAACAGAACTTCTGTCAATTAAACTTACATCCTACGAATATATGCTGTTTCTAATCACCACAACTCTCGAGACTGCGTCGTTAGTGTTACGAAATGCTGTAATACAACGACGGGAAATGTCATATTGGCGGTTAAAGAATTCTCGTATTTCAGTGTTACAACTTGCGTGTTATGAATACACGCCGTTTTAAGCCAACGGCTGATTGAAGATGTTGTGGCGTAACAAGACAGCCACGCCACTCGGAAGTAGCCGAAATGCACGCGTTACACACGCCGGCTGGCGTGAGGTCTGAAACAGGATACGTAATAAATGCTATAAAGAAAAGTACGTAGCTCCAGGAATACTTAACTTTAATCCATCATTTGTATACAGCATTCTTGATGATACAAGTGAGACTCTCTCCAGAAATGGTTAATGGCGCCTTGCTAGGTCGTAGCCATGGACTTAGCTGAAGGCTATTCTAACTATCTCTCGGCAAAGGAGAGAAAGGCTTCGTCAGTGTAGTCGCTAGCAAAGTCGTCGTACAACTGGGGCAAGTGCTAGTACGTCTCTCTAGACCTGCCGTGTGGTGGCGCTCGGTCTGCAATTACTGACAGTGGCGACACGCGGGTCCGACATGGACTAATGGACCGCGGCCGATTTAAAGCTACCACCTACCAAGTGTGGTGTCTGGCGGTGACACCACAGAAGATTCATCAAGAAAGTGTCGTTCATGGTAGGACTTGTTATAACTGAATATCGGTTAATAACATATCGATGATTAAAGCTTTCAGCAGACTGTAATGTAAAATACAAGGTCGCTCGTTGCAGAACATTAGCGTAGCGTAGTTAATAGGAGTTCCACGTTATGAAGAAAATGTCCCACTGTATCCAAATTTATTTCGCCTTTGCGTGTTCTAAAAGGTTAAATTAACATAAATGATTTCTGTAATATTTGATGTTATGTAATGTAAGTGAACTGTCTGTCAGGAGTGAGTGTATTCGATTTTGTGAACTGTTGTAAGCTTACGTCCTTACTGATTGGACATGTATCGCTCCTTTTTGTGTCATTACGTGTTCATGAATATTGAAATTTTTATTTGTGTTTATTACAAACAGAACAACGTAATTTGTATATGAGCAAGGGAGGACACGTGCGGTTCCACAGAGCTAACGCAGCAATTTTACGCGCGCCGATTTTCGTAATCAGACTGTGTGGTTTTTGAGCCAAGTAAAGTCGACAACTGCCGCCAGAGAGTGCTGAAAGGTCAAAATCACCTTAACCAGCTCATCCTGTGTGCCGACGGTGCAGTGTTTCGTGTTGTATTTCTCCTTCCGCATTCATGTCAACGTTAGCTGCTTCCTCGTCCCGTGTGGTGACAGCTTAAGGAAAACACAGGAGCGCTCAAGGAGAGACTGTAGCTCCTGCAAGACATGTCCTCGCTGCTCGCACTGTTTGCACCAGATCTCGGGGAATTCCATAGAACACGTAGTGTTATAGACAGCCTTATTTGCTGGTTTGTGTTTCCTTACTTTATTGTCCTCTCTTGGAGTTTTTAAACTTTTTTTCTGTTTCTTTTCTTCGTGTTATTACATTTCAATGTCGATTCATTATTTTCTACAACTTGTATATCATTGCTTAATTTCATTTGCTGGAGAGTGGTAAGTTTATTGCTTCATAAAATGCCGTTGATCTCGCTAAAAGCCTTCAGTAACACTTTCTTTCATATTATTAATGTGGACGTCACCACATTGTCACAGTGAGTACACGCACATTCCGTAACTAATATTGAAACAACTACAGAGATTAGTAATCAAACGATATCCTATCATTCGCTGGTTATTGAGACGCTGTGAAAACATGTCAGTCTGATCAGTTTGACGAGGAAACAAGTCGCACAATTAAGGTGACGAATAGATTTTGCAATTAGATGTAGATTAGGCGAAGTAATTTACATTTGGTGCTGAATTTGTTGGAGAAAGCTAACATCAGAGAAGATTGGTTTAAGCTTAGCTGAAAATTATGTCTGTAAATTCTTTCAGCTTCCTCTTAAAGTTATACACACTTCATAATTTTATCTGAATTATCGAAGTACACTCAGGAGTAATTGAATTAGGCTGTGTCCTACGTGAACGACAGAAGCGAGTGACAGCGAGCAACTTCTGGATACGTGACACTCCAGCCACAAGCAACAACATCAGATGAAAACTTTGGGTGTCCTGCGTGTGAGCGCCCATGTTGCGCTACAAGATGGCTGCTTAGAACCAACCGGCTGTTTCTATAGAACGGCGACCTTAACCTGTAGAATACTGTAGCTGGAGAGTAAGGCTACAGAATTAGGTTTACTTAAGAAAATAAATCGAAAAGGAATGTTGTGCATGAAATTTACAAAGGGAGGAATCTCCGTGGAGAATTTCACAAGTATAGTCAACTATGAAGATCACCGGACAAGTTCTTCGAAGACACGTGAATGAGCTGAGGAGCATTCGACAATCTCATCAATAAATTAAATTCGAATGTTTTTTTACATGATCAAGAACTTTTAACAGCCAATAAATGCAGAGGAATGACTATTACATGACTTACTACGCTATATACAAACGTAACAACACAGATTGATAGAACTGCACAAAAGGTAGGTGTGGTGTAGGGGTAGCTTAAACAGTTCATGATTATATGTAAGGAAAAGGTCCTAATTTCGATTTCCAGACGTTCTTTTATTTCTATTGAATCAGTTACGATTCTGTATACCAAGTTTTATGTATACTGTTTACACTGCATCGCTAAGTATATTTTTAAGGTCTTGTCAAAGAACCTGATCTTCGCACCCATCCCAGTATATCACATACATTTAATTCCTAATAAATTACAATGAACCATGAAATTTTACAGATATTTGATGTTGCGAACGTAATTCATCAGCAGTCATTGTTAAGGCCAAGCGTTTCAATTACTCTACATAGTCTGTAAAAGTAAAGCTTAGAAAATTTTTGAAAAGAAACTCAAACGTTTTGTGTAATGACTTGTCTAAAAGTATGAAATAAAAAATATTAGGGAAACGTTTGGTGCACTTCATTTTCTGTTCATGATTTCGAGCATCGTTCAAAGGCACTTAGAACGTTTCTCTGATCTACGTATTTCTTTTACACAAATCATTTCAGAAAATATTTGACTGACTTCTTCCATTTTTGAATTTCAAGTTGTATTCAGAAAGCATGATCTTACTGACTCCTCGTTTGCCTTCCTAACGTATTTGATTCGAAGGAAGCCTTATTGACATTTAAATACCGCACCAATCTATCTTTTTATGTGCAAAATCGCTAGGTCTTGAACACATGACATTTTTGATACTTCATTTACAGCAGCTTTTCGTGAAATATTTCAATTTTCCTCACCTTGTTAATTAAGTTTTCGTTCATTACCTTGATTACTTTCAAGCAGTTAAATATTTTCTTGCCAAACTAGACCTCATGCTGGTCAATTTGATATCCCCTTTACCTGTTTCTCTCCCTTTGTTTAGCTATGAAAATTTGGACAAAACCTCATGGTTAAGATATAGGGAGTCTTGTTTTCACTCTGGTCACGCGTTTACGAAAACGTATCGAGTGTTAATCATATGATAAAATGGTCCTTTCTGTGTGCTGTCATTTCTAAAATTCCTCCTTTCGATATCTTGATCCTTTAATGAGATACGGCGATTTTTACGACCACTTGATTCCCGAAGCGCAGGGAAGGTTCGGACGCACCGCGAGCGACGCATCCGCGGGTATAACAACCAATATTTCAAGAATGAAAAGAGATATCATTCCAGTCTCAACTTTAAGTACATTTAGATATATTGGTTACATTTCATATGCAATAATGTGTGGCCTTAAATGAACTATACGGAAAGTCTACACAGTGTGATTTTACCTCTGCAAATTCTTAAAAATTTCGTGTAGTGATGTACTCAATTTCGTGCAGAACAGTAACTATGACGAATAACGAAAATAAATTCTGAACTGCCTGGCAGACGGTTCAATGAACCACCTTCAAGCTGTCTCTCTACCGTTCCACTCTCGAACGGCACGCGGGAAAAACGAGCACTTAAATTTTTCTGTGCGAACCCTGATTTCTCTTATTTTGCGAGGTGCCGGGGCTAGCAGTGTATATAACACTAAATTCTTCTAGAATCTACATACGCAAATGATGCTCTAAGCCCCCCCCCCCCCACCTGTTCTAACTCCGACTTTTTCTGTTGCACATGGATTAAAAAGATACGCGAACTGACTGTAACAAACTCTGCCAGTGGAGTAGAAAAAGAGTTTGGCACCTGCAATAATTTAATTTGATAAATAAGTTAAATAAAGGAAGGTTTTATTAACGTAGTGAGAAATGATAGGGTTGCTCTATCGATTAACAGAATGAAAGTTCTGTCCAAAATAACAATATGATTTATTAAGACTAAACACAAAATAATAAACAAAAACACATGAAACAATTACAATACAGCAAATTGGCTCAAATTGGATACTCAAACAAACGCTGTGAAGGTGAAGTTGTCCCTAAACTAGATTGTGACGTTTATGACGAAGTGGTATGTGGAGCCAATTCCTTGCAACTCAAATCTTAAGAGAGACACACAGCTAACCCAACATTAATTGCTGCTACATTAGTGAGAACTCAGACAATGAACACCCAAGACAGAACAAAGTTAGAAAAGACGAACAGGCGCGCTCTGCTGAGCTCTGATAATCGCCTAGCAAAAATGCCTGCTTTGCCGGTGCTGCGGACGTACATTACCAAGCTGTCTTCTTAGCCGCAAGGACACGATCTGGCGTACTGGAAGCGATGTCTGGTTGCTTCGACGTCCCGTCGTGGTGACGATAATGTCGCGAATATAGTCCGAAACAAATTGTCCTGGTCTGGTTGTTCCAGACTAAAGACTTCCTATCAATACAAACGCGCCTCTGTGGGAGACGAAGAAGGCTCGCCACACAATCACTGACAATACGGTGATTGATTTTCATAAGCAAAGTCACACAGTAACTCCGATACAGTCAACTTTAGCCGAAACTGCCCAAGACAGACAACATAGGCCGCTTGTACGCAGAATGCTCAATTGCCAACTGTACCCGGAAGTTACGTTGAAGTCGAAACTTCAGCAACTTCGTCAAACAGTTACAAGTAAATAAAAGTATATTAGACAGCCAATGGAAGGCAGGCTGTCCAGAGTAAGCGAGAGCGCAGTCTTGTAACCTACTCCGACCGAAAGGGGAGAGCCGACTACCCCACATGAGCACCCATACAAACCGAACACAGAACATTCCCGCCCCCACGACAGTGGCCGTGGTTAACCATTCCAATTAGCAACTCGAAAACCGGCGGAAAATTCCACTCTATTGCCGGAACACTACCATTCCACCAATGGAGATTCTTGGCGCCAATTTCTTCGCTGATTTTGCTACGTCACGGAGCTATGCCCTGAGCAAGCCAATCACAGTTACTATTTTGCAGAAAGCGCGGGAATTTTCCCGCCACAACTGCCTGGGTATACAAGTCATTCCCACGCCTCGCTGGTAGCCCGCCAGAAAGTGTTTTCGCCAAGTTTCTGCGAAGTAACGGAACCTCTAGCCCAGCCACTACTTCAGGCCCCTGCGGGCGTGTCTCTTGACAATGTCGGCGTTTGGAAAGCATTCACTCGACTCCCTCACACCCGTCGGCTTACCCTTTCAAAATCAGCAGAGCCCGCCTGTCACCGGACCACCCGGGTGACGAGAGACGCTGCGTGGGAAGTCCGCGTGTGAAGGAATAGCAACTTTCCACCGCATGCAATTAGAGAGGAGAATCGTAAGATAGAAATATGAGAGGGGGCTCATGCCATTTCTCAATTTTATCGTGATGATCATTTTTCCCTATGCAGGCGGGTGCCAATAGAATGTTTTCGCAATCAGAGGAAAAAACTGGTCATTGAAATTTCATGAAAAGACCTTGTCGCAACGAAAAACGCCTTTGTTTTAATGATTGCCACTCCCATTCACGTATCATGTCTGTGGCACACTCTCCCCTATTTCGCGATAATACAAAACGAGCTGCCCTTCTTTGAACTTTTTCGATGTCATCCGTCAGTCCCACCTGATGCGGATCCCACACTGCACAGCAGTACTCCAGAATAGGGCAGACAAGTGTGGTATAAGCAGTGTCTTTAGTAGACCTGTTGCACCTTCTAAGTGTTCTGCCAATGGATCGCAGTCTTTGGTTTGCTCTACCCACAACATTATCTATGTGATCTTTCCAATTTAGGGTCTTTGTAATTGTAATCCTTACGTATTTAGTTGGATTCACAGCCTTCAGATTTGTGTGAGTTATCGCGTAATCGAAATTTAGCGGATTTCTTTTAGTACTCACGTGAATAACTTCACACTTTTCTTTTTTTAGGGTCAACTGCCACTTTTCGCACCATCTATAAACAATCTAAGACGGCTACTCAGATTGTCTCCTGTGTCGTTAATATAGATCAGGAACAATAGAGGACCTATAACACTTCCTTGGGGAACGCCGTATATTACTTTTGTTTTACTCGATAACTTTCTGTCTGTTACTACGAACTGTGACATTTCCGACAGAAAATCACGAATCCGGTCGCACAACTGAGGCGATATTCCATAGGCACGCAGTTTGCTTAGAAGACGCTTGTCAGGAACGGTGTCGAAAGCTGTGGTGTGGAAAACTAAAAATATGGAATCGATTTGACATCCCCTGTCGATAGCACTCACTTCATGAATATAATGAGCTGGTTGTGTTTTGCAAGAACGATATTTTCTGAATCCGTGCTGACTATGTGTCAATAAATCGTTTTCTTCGAGGTACTTCATAATTTTCGAATACAGTATGTGTTCCAAAACCATACTGCAAATCGACATTAGTGGTATGGGCCTGTAATTCAGCGGATTACTCCTACTTCCCTTTTTGGTTATTGGTGTGACTTGAGCAATTTTCCAGTCTATAGGTATGGATCTTTCTGTGAGCAAGCGGTTATATATATTTGCTATGTATTGTATCAGCATACTCTGAGAGGAATCTGACTGTTACACAATCTGGACCGGACGCCTTGCCTTTATTAAGTGATTTAAGCTGATTTGCTACACGATGATATCTACTTCTATATTTCTCATCTTGGCAGTAGTTCTTGACTGTAATTCGGGAATATTTACTTCGTCTTCTTTGGAGAAGGAGTTTTGGAAAACCGTGTTTAATAACTCTGCTTTAGTGGTTTTGTCATCAGTGACTTTACCGTTGTTATCGCGCAGTGAAGGTATTGATTGCGTCTTGCCACTGGTTTGCTTTATGTATGACCAGAATCTCTTTGGGTTTTCTGCCATATTCTAAGGCAAAAGTTTCATTATGGAAATTATTAAAAATATCTCGCTTTTGAGCACGCGCTACATTTCGAAATTCTACAAAACTTGGCCAGTCTTGAGGAATTTCCGTTCTTTTAAATTTGGCATGCTTTTTTCGCTGCTTCTGCAAGAGCGATCTGACCCATTTTGTGTACCATGGGGGATCAGTACCATCAAAATGGTTCAAATGGCTCTGAGCACTATGGGACTTAACTACTGTGGTCATCAGTCCCCTAGAACTTAGAACTACTTAAACCTAACTAACCTAAGGACATCACACACATCCATGCCCGAGGCAGGATTCGAACCTGCGACCGTAGCAGTCGCGCGGTTCCGGACTGCGCGCCTAGAACCGCTAGACCACCGCGGCCGGCTCAGTACCATCACTCATTAATTTATGTGATATATATCTCTCAATTGCCGTCGATACTATTGCTTTGAAATCATTCCACAGCTTTTCTACTCCTACGTAATCAGATCGGAAGGAGTGGATCCTGTCTCTTAAAAAGGCGTTAAGAGCATTTTTATCAGCTTTTGTAAATAGAAGTACTTGGCGCTTCTTTTTTATTGTTGTTACGGCATTCAGCCTAGCAGCAACTGCCTTATGGTCGCTAACCCCTGTATTCATCACGATACTCGCTATTTGTCCAGGATTATTTGTTGCTAGGAGGTCAAGTATGCTGATGAACTAATTGTTCAAAATAATTTTCTGAGAAAGCATTCAGTACAATTTCGGATGATGTTTTATGCCTGCCGCCAGCTTTAAACGTATAATTTTTCCAGCATATCGACGACAGATTGAAGTCACCACCGACCATAATTGAATGGGTGCGGTACCTATTTGAAATAAGACTCAAGTTTTCTTTGTCTCATTGACGGGTAGACCGTTCGCCTGGTGCAAGTCTTTCGAGTTGACGCCACTTTGGCGACTTGCGTGTCGATGGGGATGAAATGACGATAATAAGGAAAACACAACACCCAGTCCCCAAGCGGATAAAATCTCCAGCCGGGAATCGAATCTGGGCCGTGAGGTATGACATTCCATCGCGCTGACCACACTCAGCTACCACGGGCGGACGAGGAGGGGGGGGGGGGGGGAGGGGGGTCCTCTACCCATACTATTTTGCAGGAATCATCTACTTCAATTTCAATACAAGGCAAACTATTTCTGACCAATAAATATTCCACCACCGACTGTATTTAATCTATTCATTCTGAACACTGTTAGATCGTTTGAAAAAATTTCGGCTGAACCTATTTCCGGCTTTAGCCAGCCTTGTGTACCTATTCGAGCATCAGTGCTTTCTATGAGGCCTTTGAGTTCTGATTCTTTCCCAACACAGCTATGATAGTGTACAACTACAAAACCGATCGTTTCTACATCTACCTTACTACGTAGCCGCTTCCTGTGTATAGTGGACTCTATTAAGCGGAAAGTGGATACCCACTAGCCGATGACGCAAGTCAAGAAATCTGCAGCCTACACGATCACGGAACCGCCTGAGACTCTGATTCAGACCCTCCACTTGGCTCTGCACCAAAGGACCACAGCTGATGCTGCAGCTGGTGAGCTCCACCTTAATCTCGCAAGAAAGTCTGGCAACCTTTACCTTTTCCGCTAGCCGCCCGAAACCAGAGAGAATTTCCTTCCCCTCCTTCTCAGCCATGTTCCTAAGCGGCCCCATTAGGCACCTAACGTTGGAGCTCCCGGTTAGCAGAGAATACACTCTCTGTGAATTCTCAGACTTTGTGGGCCGAGTAGCTTCCTCTGGAACAGGGTGGACGACTGCATCCGGCTTAGGGACATCGTCAGTGACAGATAACGCCCGAAACCTGTTCGTCAAACGAACTAGGGAGGCCCTGCTACCGGCCCCTGGGAAAGTTTTTCGTCGCCTGCCAGACTTTGGAATGGTCTCCCACTCAACGACAGGTGAGGCGTCAACCTCAGTGCAGGCAGTAACTGGGGTTGCCACAGCAGTGGACCAATCCGGGGACACGTGGAATGTACTCGACGTCCCTCGCATCCCGGCGTCCGACCCCATACAGTGATGCCCCTTGGCAGCAGCCTCAAGCTGTGTGACAGAAGCCAACACAGCCTGGAGTTGTGAGCGAAGGGTCGCTAACTCAACTCGGATCTATACACAGCAATCACAGTTCCTATCCATTACTGCAGTTGCACACGTTTGAAGTTCGTAAAAATATGTAACAAACGAACGTTGTGCTCGCCTTATTAGAAGCAGGAAGACGAGGTGCTCTGTCTATGACAGTCTATCTGACACTGAGCTATACTAACCAAAACAAACAAAAGCCTGTACGGCACTTTATGCCTTTCACAGGTTTTCCACCTGTCACACACACTTAATGATTCCTTTTTGTGGCGTAACTTAAGTGAAGCGTATGTAATTCAGAGCTTTGTCATTTACATTACACAGTTTAAGCTGTAATCCTTCCCTGCGAATCTCACTGTTACTCATGAAATCCAATATGTTTTCATCGTATTCACGTAAAGAAGTCAGTATTTCATATTTGTACTGAAACGCGCGTGTTGTTGTCTGAATAGATCGCCATGGCACACAATTTTAGAGAGACTACTGAGCCGTAGTAAAGTTTAGTGTAGAAAAGCGCGCCGCAGCGCGTAGCATGAAGCAGTCGCCATCCGTTTCCTGGCGGTGGCGCCGTTGTCGCAATTGAAGGCTTCGGTGTCTCCCTCTAGCGGGAAAGGGGAAAAGTGGGCTGTTCGCGTGGGTTTAAGAAGTGGCTGTACGGGCTCTCGTGGAGAGTTGGCAGTCGAGGCATCAAGAAGCGACTTCTCTACCGGTGCTAGATGGACAGCACGCAGAACGCGGCGTCAGCGTAAGCGACGCGAGCAGCGGCTCCGTGGTATGGGGCGTTAACTGCTTGTAGCGAAAGGAATCTTCCTGAGCGTGGATCCGCGAGGGGCCTAGTTTGCACTTCGGCCGTATGCTGTCGACCGGCGAGGAGGTTCTGAAAATCGGCGCGCCTTCCTGCGTCCGTTGAAACGGCTGGCAGCGGGCAGCTCGGCAGCGCATTTGGAGGTGCTGCGTTGGTTCAATCCTCGGAGTCGTAACGCACCAGAAGTTGAGTATTGATTATTAACAGATTTTATGAAGTTTAATTGAATTCATTTTACTTATTTTTGTTAATTATACCAGACGTATATGTTGGGGGTTTCCCACCATTCATTCTCGTCTGCCTACCCGCGGGAAGGTGGTAATATTAGAAAGGGTGGTCCGTTTGTCCCCTTTTGAGAACGAAAGGGTGGGGGAGTCAGAGTAAATCTGTGGTTCGGATGGCTTCTTTCCCCTCCCAGCTTACCTACCGGTTATTCGACTGTTAGCCTCTGCCATGTCTGTGAAAGTCGAAGGCACCAATGGCTGAACTGTTTAAAATGCAAGGCACTAAGACCTGATCCATTCTCTCGCCTGCCATAACTAGTATTACTAGACTTACGTGTAAAAGGTCCTCTAAAAAGGAAGAATAATTCCTTTTGCCTCATGGTAGAAACTAGTCAATTCCATAACGAACTACTGCTCATCTGGAAGCTGTAACTTACGTAAATTTGTGTTTATGTATATTTGGCTATAATCAAGCTAGGTTGTTATGTACGCCGTAGTGGATTTTTTATATTGTTTCTAGTCAGCAAAAACTGCTGTGTGTTTTTTCCAATTCAATACCTTTTAAGGTTTTTACTCAACATGCTTATGTGTTTTATACAGGTAGTTGGTTATTAGCGTGTTTTCTTGCCATGCAAAAGTTTGCCATTTCATTACGGGTAGAAATTGTTGCCTTGAAAGGAGAATGTAGCAAAAGTTCGCAAGTCCTACCTCGCGAGCCTATGTGTTTGCCGTAAGTTAACTTGCAGAAATTTGTAAAATTTGTTGTTTTATATATTTTGGAAATGTTAATGTTATTAACTGTGAGTGGTACCCCCATCCCTCCTCCCCCACCTGTCCCGTGTCCATGACTCATGCTTTTTGGTTTTTATATTTTGAGAACTTTTGTAAACAGGATTGTCTTATATGTGGCAGACAAGTTAGATTCTGCGTCATTTAACGATCCTGAGTGAGGCTGTTGTGGGCGGTCGCAGCTACGGCTGTTGTAACCAAATGGGAAATTTGTCTGCCCAAAAGTGAAGTCATAGATTCAAATTGTATTCATTTATTAATGGAGTGAAATTCACCTGTAATTTAGCTGCGCTTGAAATACACTCCTGGAAATGGAAAAAAGAACACATTGACACCGGTGTGTCAGACCCACCATACTTGCTCCGGACACTGCGAGAGGGCTGTACAAGCAATGATCACAAGCACGGCACAGCGGACACACCAGGAACCGCGGTGTTGGCCGTCGAATGGCGCTAGCTGCGTAGCATTAGTGCACCGCCGCCGTCAGTGTCAGCCAGTTTGCCGTGGCATACGGAGCTCCATCGCAGTCTTTAACACTGGTAGCATGCCGCGACAGCGTGGACGTGAACCATATGTGCAGTTGACGGACTTTGAGCGAGGGCGTATAGTGGGCATGCGGGAGGCCGGGTGGACATACCGCCGAATTGCTCAACACGTGGGGCGTGAGGTCTCCACAGTACATCGATGTCGTCGCCAGTGGTCGGCGGAAGGTGCACGTGCCCGTTGACCTGGGACCGGACCGCAGCGACGCACGGATGCACGCCAAGACCGTAGGATCCTACGCAGTGCCGTAGGGGACCGCACCGCCACGTCCCAGCAAATTAGGGACACTGTTGCTCCTGGGGTATCGGCGAGGACCATTCGCAACCGTCTCCATGAAGCTGGGCTACGGTCCCGCACACCGTTAGGCCGTCTTCCGCTCACGCCCCAACATCGTGCAGCCCGCCTCCAGTGGTGTCGCGACAGGCGTGAATGGAGGGACGAATGGAGACGTGTCGTCTTCAGCGATGAGAGTCGCTTCTGCCTTGGTGCCAATGATGGTCGTATGCGTGTTTGGCGCCGTGCAGGTGAGCGCCACAATCAGGACGGCATACGACCGAGGCACACAGGGCCAACACCCGGCATCATGGTGTGGGGAGCGATCTCCTACACTGGCCGTACACCACTGGTGATCGTCGAGGGGACACTGAATAGTGCACGGTACATCCAAACCGTCATCGAACCCATCGTTCTACCATTCCTAGACCGGCAAGGGAACTTGCTGTTCCAACAGGACAGTGCACGTCCGCATGTATCCCGTGCCACCCAACGTGCTCTAGAAGGTGTAAGTCAACTACCCTGGCCAGCAAGATCTCCGGATCTGTCCCCCATTGAGCATGTTTGGGACTGGATGAAGCGTCGTCTCACGCGGTCTGCACGTCCAGCACGAACGCTGGTCCAACTGAGGCGCCAGGTGGAAATGGCATGGCAAGCCGTTCCACAGGACTACATCCAGCATCTCTACGATCGTCTCCATGGGAGAATAGCAGCCTGCATTGCTGCAAAAGGTGGATATACACTGTACTAGTGCCGACATTGTGCATGCTCTGTTGCCTGTGTCTATGTGCCTGTGGTTCTGTCAGTGTGATCATGTGATGTATCTGACCCCAGGAATGTGTCAATAAAGTTTCCCCTTCCTGGGACAATGAATTCACGGTGTTCTTATTTCAATTTCCAGGAGTGTATTATACAGCGTCGCATTGTATACGTTAAATTGCTTGCCTGTACGTGCCTTTTACTGGCGTGAAATATTTTATAATAATTTAATAATTTAAAAGTCCTTTCCTATCGTACATTGTGACTTATTTGTTAAATGATTGTTGTTTTTTTTTTAGAATATCGTAGGTCTTGCACCAAATTTGAATAAAGAGTGTTACTGAAAAGTGTGCGTAATTTCACCAGTTATTCCTTGGCACATACTTCCACTTTACATTTTGTGTATTAATTGTGATTAATAACCTTTGGTGAACCAGTAGTAATTTTACGGTTCAACTACGCTCCAATTTACCTTTAACAACAAATATGCCAGGCCCAAGGTTTTCGAAATAGAGAGTTTTTTGAGCGAAGTAGTTCGTTTACCTACTACAGACGTAATTGAAATATACCTATCCACTGTAAGCAGTACAATGTACGTAAAAATGACCGAAGAAGCTGCGTGTGAAAGAAGTCTCGCCGCTGCTCAATAGGGATTTAAATTTCTACGCTCCGATGGACATAGTAGTTCCTTCAGGCTTGGGTGTGAGGGTCATTCGGATCTTTGAATTGCCGTTGGCGGTACCAGAATCGATGGTTATTGAATCGTTGCGACCCTATGGAACGGTACTCAGTCATACGCCTGAACGCTCGGGAGTTCTAGCACCTATCCCGTGCTAAACGGCGCTCGACAAGTGCGGATCGTTCTTAACAAACATATCCCTTCGCATTTATACAGGGTAGTCCATTGATAGTGACCGGGCCAAATATCTCACGAAATAAGCATCAAACGAAAATATACAAAGAACGAAACTCATCTAGATTGAAGGGGGAAACCAGATGGCGCTATAGTTGGCCCGCTAGATGGCGCTGCCATAGGTCAAACGGATATCAACTGCGTTTTTTTTATATAGGAACCCCCATTTTTTATTACGTATTTGTGTAGTACGTAAAGAAATATAAATGTTTTAGTAAGACTACTTTTTTCGCTTTGTGATAAATGGCGCTGTGATACTCACAAACGTATAAGTACGTGGTATCATGTAACATTCCGCCAGTGTGGACGGTATTTGCTTCGTGATACATTCCCCGTGTTAACCCCGTTTACCAATTGCGGAAAAGGTCTACATCGTGTTGATGTATGGCTATTATGATCAAAATGCCAAACGGGCGTGTGCTATGTATGCTCCTCTGTATCCTAGACGACATCATCCAAGCGTCCGGACCGATCGCCGGATAGTTACGTGATTTATGGAAACAGGAAGTGTTCAGCCACATGTGAAACGTCAACCACGATCTGCAACAAATGATGATGCCCAAGTAGGTGTTTTAGCTGCTATTGCGGCTAATGCGCATATCAGTAGCTGACAAATTGAGCGTGAATCGGGAATCTCAAAAACGTCGGTGTTGAGAATGCTACATCAGTATCGATTGCACCCGTACCATATTTCTATGCACCAGGAATTGCATGGCGACGACTTTGAACGTCGTGTACAGTTGTGCCACTGGGCACAAGAGAAATTATGGGACGATGACAGATTTTTTGCACGCGTTCTATTTAGAGACGAAACGTCATTCACCAACAGCGGTAACGTAAACCGGCATAATATGCACTATTAGGCAACGGAAAATCCACGATGGGTGCGACAAGTGGAATATCAACGACCTTGGCGGGTTAATGTATGTTGCGGCATTATGGGAGGAATGATAATTGCTCCCCATTTTATTGATGGCAATCTAAATGGTGCAATGTATGCTGATTTCCTTCGTAATCTTCTACCGATGTTACTAGAAGATGTTTCACTGCATGACAGAATGGCGATGTACTTCCAACATAATGGATGTCCGGCACATAGCTCGCGTGCGGTTGAAGCGGTATTGAATAGCATATTTCATGACAGGTGGATTGGTCGTCGAATCACCATACCATGGCCTGCACGTTTAGCGGATCTGACGTCCCCGGATTTCTTTAGGTGGGGAAAGTTGAAGGATATTTGCTATCGTGATCCACCGACAACGCCTGACAACATGCGTCAGTGCATTGTCAATGCATGTGCGAGCATTACGGAAGATGAACTACTCGCTGTTGGGAGTAATGTCGTTACACGTATTGCCAAACGCATTGAGGTTGATGGACATCATTTTGAGCATTTATTGCATTAATGTGATATTTACAGGTAATCACATTGTAACAGCATGTGTTCTCAGAAATGATAAGTTCACAAAGGTACATTGTCACATTAGAACAAACGAAATAAAATGTTCAAACGTACCTACGTTCTGTATTTTAATTTAAAAAAACCTACCTGTTCGTCTAAAATTGTGAGCCATATGTTTGTGACTATTACAGCGCCATCTATCACAAAGCGAAAAAAGTGGTCCAACTAAAACAGTCATATTTCTTTACGTACTACACGAATATGTAATAAAAATGGGAGTTCCTATTTAAAAAAAACGCAGTTGATATCCGTTTGACGTATGGCAGCGCCATCTAGCGGGCCAACCATAGCGCCATCTTGTTTCCTCCTTCAAGCTAGACAAGTTTCGTACATTGTAGTTTTTCCGTTAGAGGCTTATTTCGTGAGATATTTGGCCCGGTTACGATCAATGGACCTCCGTGTGTATTGGAGGATGTCGAGAAGGGTCACAGCAAGAAGTTCCCATGCAACTGGTCATGACGTACGTGTCTGTGGCCCGCCGGGAGGTGTTGCTGAGTTCGGAGCGTGACACGGACGTGTTAATGCAAGAGCAGGCCGAGTTAGTGGAGAATGGAGGTGACCCGGTGAATGCTCCTACACGCACTTCATGTCAAATGAGGGAGGAACCTTGCGCACCCTCACATTTCGCGGCGTGGAAGTCGAGACACTCTCAAAATTTTCGTAATCCGTCACTGGTCCTTATCAGTTCTTGAAGTCTTCTTCTCATAAAACTTGTGTGGCAAGTTGTCTACTACGTTACAAGTATGGCAGTGATTACTGAGTGACAAATGTATTTTATATAGCTTCTTCTTTGTTGTGATTCCACCGTAGATAACCTTTAAGCAACAGAGTTCCATGTCACTGGGAGAACTTTAACGTACAGATTGTTTGAAATGTTGTCCTATTTTAAATTTGTCGAGCTTTCCTGTTTTCTGTTTGGTCTTCGTGCCATTGTTAGTTGATTGTTGATTAGTTTGTTGTTATTTTCTCTTGAAACTTTATTTCCTATTATTACTTAGCTCGTCCATTAATCTTTTATACGTATAGTTTAGTTTAAAGTGATTGTGGTTTAACATCAGTGGTGCAGAGACTACGTATGTAGAAAAAGGAGTTTTTTCAAGAATTTTTATATTGGACTCCTTTGTGGAGAACTGAGATTAAGATCATGTTTTGAATATTTCAGTACATAGAAAGAACGTACTCTTTACTCCAGTCTGTGTCACTAGTAGCACGGATTATCACCATATGAAAAATTTCTCATTTCTTGCTGGATCTCGTATCGCTTAGTTGCGCAATGTATTGCAGGAGAAGGACGCTGAACAAACAACTATAGATTTTTTTTACCGAGGTTATGTGATTAGAAACGAACAGACGAGACTTTCGGGCGGCAACAACAATTCGTGCCGCACGCTTTCGATTCGGAAACAAGGGGCGGTCTCTCGCAATACAGGTGGGCCGTTGGAAATCAGAACCGTACATAATAAACAACGGAACGACAATTCGAGAACGACCGTCTCTGATCAGAGGCAAGGTAACCGGCGGAATCTCAGTATAAAATTTTTAAGTTCTGGAGGGACAAGGCGACGTACAAGTGACACTGCTCAAAGCAAGCTTTTGAAATGACGTCGTGTTTTAAAGAATATCGGGGTCACGCGAACGGAGACAGGATTGTGTCGTAACGTGGGCGGCCCTTTCTTTTTAACAGCACGCAGCACTGCCACCCGTCAGATTCTGCACCGAGTTCTGGACGCGTTAAGAGAAACAGCTGCTGCCAGAATAATCGTTCTGTCGTTCGAGGCACCCAGGTAGGCTGCATGCGGACGTGGCGAGGAGACTTGCTATTAGGTTCACCATGGGATTTTTGGAAGAATTTAAACTAGGCTATAAGCCAGACCACGAAACCGTACTATCCTTTGCAGTACCATTCGTTGCATCTGAGATACCCGAATCCACTCACGCCTGGTCTCTTAAGCTTCCGTCTGCGAGTACCGGACTAACAAACGAAATTGTCACTGACAAGGGGACCGTGCCAACTCGTCATCAGAGATTTCGTTCAGATTTCTGGTATATGCAGGGCATCGACGAAAATGAAAGTGACAGAAACAGGAGCGTCTAGAAAAAATGGCCAAGTGCGAGCAGGACTTAATTTTGTATATATGTAGTTTATACATCTTGGGATTAGAGAATATCAATGACTTTTGCCTTTTATCGATATCCATATTGGTAAGATATTAGTCCCGGGAATTTCAGGACCGTATCAAAATCACCACAGCAGTTCTCAGACTAGCCCGAGCATACGAAAAGAAGGGTACAGGGGTTTTAGTTTGTATATGTGGAGTGAGAAAATTTAATGAAACCGTTTTTATTTACTTACCGAAACATGACTACAACTTACATTTTATGTTTGCATGCAGTAACGTTCGTCTCTTATGCTTTTGACCTACGAGGAATGCAGTGTATGTTCAAATGCGAAAATACAGTTTATATATCAGCTTAACAAGTTTCATATTTTTTCGCTTTGCTTGTACTGTGAAATCTTGCTTCTTCCAAATCTTATGATTCTAAGTCAAAGGGAAGCGCTCTATACGTACTGATGAGTGTGTTTTCGAGTATCAAAATATGTAGCATAAATGGCCGTATCTTTTGCTTGCATTGCCTTTGAAGATTATTACGCCAAAGCGACTATAGACATTAGTATGTGACATAAATTTGAACTTGATAAGCCAAATTGTCCCAGAGAAAAAAGGTTTTAACAGACGCGCGCCGGCCGCTGTGGGCGAGCGGTTCTAGGTGCTTCAGTCCGGAACAGCGCTGCTGCTACGGTTCGAATCCTGCCTCGGGCATGGATGTGTGCGATGTGTGCGATGTGTGCGATGTCCTTAGGTCAGTTAGGTTCAAGTAGTTCTACGTCTAGGGGACTGATGACCTCAGATGTTAAGTCCCATAGTGCTTAGAGCCATTTGAACCATTTTTGAACAGACAAAGAGACAGACGGATAAAAAATTACAAAAAAAGTACTTGGTCGTGTTATATAATGACCAATTATCAGTTTTCAGTTTTTTCTTTACTTGTATTGTTAATACTTGCTTCTTGCCAAAGTTGATGATTGTAGGTCAACGGGAAGCAGCCTGTAGGTTTTGATGAGTGAGTTTGCGAGTGTCAAAATATGACATAAATGACCGTAACTTTTGAATGAAGTGACTTAGAAGCTTAAAATTTTTACGCCTTCAAGAACCCGTAGATATTAATATGTGACGAAACCTGGACTTCGTAGGTCTACCCATTCTTGAGGAAAACGGTTCTTAACGGTAGGATAAACAGACAAACGGACGGGCGGGCTGCAAATCGACCCTATAACCCTTCCGTTTTCACAGACTGAGGCAAGGAACCGTAAAAGTATTACTTCCGGTACGACTGGGAAGGGGCAGAGCCATTTATGTTAGCAGTGGTTGTCGAATCAGACTGAGTAGACAACGGTAATTCTAGGGTCGGTGGCTTGGTCTTGTTCTTTTTTCTTTTTTCAATTTTTACTTTACCTACATTGCACTGCAAACAGACCGAACTAAGCTTATTCTACTGTATTTATTAATATTTTCATAAAAGACATGAAAATGAAAGGAAAGGGGAATTTAGGATTGCAAATAAACTTACAGGAATGGGTTGTAAGGCATACACGAGGACTTTGTTTATAAAATTAGGTGCTATTATTATTTTACAGTTATTGATTTACACGTGCTGAGGTCATATTTATCTTGAAAATAGGCGCAGCGGTAATTTTCTCAAAATCTTGCACATCATAAACGTCCAATTTTTAAAGGTGTACGGTTGTTTTAAGATTTAAATAGAAAACGATATTCTCTCTGTGTTCTGACACACTGTCGGAAAACACACGTTACCCTGTAATTTTTGAGAACAAAGTGTGGCTAAAAGAATTTTAAAAATGTATTATAAACAGTTTTATACAATGGTTAGCGGTTTCGGTCAGACTGTGACCATCTTCTGACCATACACAGTTACACCATGATAGTAGGAGGCGCCGGTGAGAAGAGCAAGTGTTATGACTCCACGAACGTCAACTGTTTTCTTGCGGTAGAGACTATTTTTATTCCAATTTTAACATTATTCCGTCGAGAGCTGGTGAGCGAATAAAGTCCGTAGGAATAGCTAGCGTTGTCTCCAACGTCCGAGTCCGCAGCTAGTGGTCAAATGGCTAGCGTTGCCGCTAGCCATTCGAGTAGAAGAGAAGTTTTATCTGGCGTTGCGCAAGGTAGTGTCATAGGCCCTCTGCTGTTCCTGATTTACATAAATGATCTAGGTGCTAATCTGAGCAGCCCTCTTAGATTGTTTGCAGATGACGCTGTAATTTACCATCTAGTAAAATAACCAGACGATCAATTCAAATTACAAAATGATCTAGAGAGAATTTCTGTATGATGCGAAAAGTGGCAATTGGCACTAAACAAAGAAAAGTGCGAGGTCATCTACATGGGTACTAAAAGAAATCCGATAAATTTAGGATATACGATAAATCGCACAAATCTAAGGGCTGTCAATTCGACTAAATACCTAGGAATTACAGTTAGGAGCAACTTAAATTAAAAAGACCACATAGATAATATTGTGGGGAAGGCGAAACAAAGACTGCGGTTTGTTGGCAGAACACTTAGAAGATGCGACAAACCCGCTAAAGAGACAGCCTACATTACACTTGTCCGTCCTTTGCTGGTATACTGCTGCGCTGTGTGACATCCTTACCAGATAGGAATGACGGAGGACATCGAAAAAGTTCAGAGAAGGGCAGCTCGTTTCGTATTATCGCGCAATAGGGGTGAGAGTGTCACTGATATGATACGCGAGTTGGGGTGGCAGTCACTGAAACAAAGGCGGTTTTCTTTGCAGCGAGATCTATTTACGAAATTTCAATCTCCAACTTTCTCTTCCGAATGCGAAAATATTTTGTTGACTCCCACATATTTAGGGAGAAATGATCATCATAATAAAATAAGAGAAATCAGAGCTCGAACGGAAAGATTAGGTGTTCGTTTTTCCCACGCGCCACTCGAGAGTGGAATGGTAAAGAAGTAGTATGAAAATGGTTCGATGAATCCTTTGGCAGGCACTTAAATGTGAATTTCAGAGTATCATGTGGATGTAGATTTCATCATTATTTCGGAAAAGGGGTCGAGACTGGAATGTAAAAAGATTGGAAATTTGTGCGGGCGCTGATAACCACGCCGCTGATGAGTGCCCAACAAATCATCATCATCATCATCATCCATGATCTTTGCAGTGTCCTCGTGGACGCTGTAAGTTCAATCCTTCCTTGGAAATTTATTTGTAATCCCAACTTTTCCTCTGCATTTCCTTTTCATGCCTTTTATGGAAATGTAAGTAAGAACAATATACTAGCCTTATTTCGGTTTATTTGAAGTGTAGGCAGCCTAAAAACAGAAAATTAAAAAGGTTTTCATATAGGGGGTATGGCCCACGATCCTCGTTTTACCGTTCTGCACTCTTTCCACTCCGTCAACCGCTGCCCGAAAGCTTCGTTAACATAAGTGTCTCATGCCTCACGTAAGCCGCGCCAAAAACGGTATTTTTTCTAAACGTTTTGCCATCTAGAACTCACAATTCTTTTATTTCTGGCCAAGGCCTGCATATACCATAATTTGGAAGAAATCTTTGAGTTGAGGATTCCTTCGCAGTTACGACGCAACAATATTATTTTGGTTGTAGATTCATCGAAGGCAGGAAGGCAGAATGGGGTTTAATACCATGCCGACAACAAGGTCATTAGAGACGGAGCGCGGACTGTTTTAACAATGGGGAAGAAAACACCCAACGCCCATTCGAATGAACCATCCTGGCATTTGCCTGAAGCGATTTAGGCAGTTTGTGAAGACCTAACTCTGGATAACGGAAAAGAGAATTTAAACCGTCTTCCTCTCGAACGCGAGTTCAGTCTGCTGAACACTGCGCCACCTCGCTCGGTGAGAGACAGAAGTAGAAGTAACTTGAGGTGTGCACCAGAGAAGTGTGTTGGGGCGCTTGTTGTCCTTGTCGCATATTAACGACTTGGCAGACAATGTTAATAGCAACGCTGTAAGCTAACATTTTTTGGTGTATAGTAAGCAGCTCGTGGTCGTGCGGTAGCGTTTTCGCTTCCCGCGCCCGGGTTCCTGGGTTCGATTCCCGGCGGAGTCAGGGATTTTCTCTGCCTCGTGATCACTGGGTGTTGTGTACTGTTCTTAGGTTAGTTAGGTTTAAGTAGTTCTAAGTTCTAGGGGACTGATGACCTAAGATGTGAAGTCCCATAGTGCTCAGAGCCATTTGAGCCATTTTGTTTTTCGCGTATATATTTTCACACGAATTTAGTTCACAAGAATTGTGTATTTTGTGCGCCATGAAATGCAGATAATTTCTAGCTGCGCCGAAATGGAATAAAAATAAACTGAAATGTTTTTAATTAGGCAGGTCATGAGGAAGTTGTAGTTAAAATGTTTTTTATTACATTTTTCATCCCGCAAACGATAGAGGTCCTGAGAGAGACAACCTACGACAGACGAGAGTTTTGCCATTTGTTGGGGATTATAGAGAGGATATGAACTGTCAACGAGAGTGACATCTGTGCACGGGAGAGGAAACCCAAACAGCGTCAGAGACTTTTTTTTAATGGACGGCATAGATATACCTATAAAAACAATATTATTCTTTAGTATGGTGATTTATTAATATATTATTATTATTAAAAACTCTAGTGTTTTTTGGAAGATTGCACTGTAGTTCCTTCTCTAGATTGTCGCACAGATGACAAAATGGTAGATATCGAAATAGATGACAGAGGGATAGAAAAACAATTAAAATCGCGCAAAAGAGGAAAGGCCGCTGGACCTGATGGGATACCAGTTTGATTTTACACAGAGTACGCGAAGGAACTTGTCCCCCTTCTTGCAGCGGTGTATCGTAGGTCTCTAGAAGTGCGTAGCGTTCCAAAAGATTGAAAAGGGCACAGGTCATCCCCGTTTTCAAGAAGAGACGTCGATGTGCAGAACTATAGACCTACATCTCTAACGTCCATCAGTTGTAGAATTTTGGAACACGTATTATGTTCGAGTATAATGACTTTTCTGGAGACTAGAAATCTACTCTGTAGGAATCAGCAAGGGTTTCGAAAAAGACGATCGTGTGAAACCCAGCTCGCGCTATTCGTCCACGAGACTCAGAGGGCCATAAACACGGGTTCACAGGTATATTCCGTGTTTCTTGACTTCCGCAAGGCGTTTGATACAGTTCCCCACAGTCGTTTAATGAACAAAGTAAGAGCATATTGACTATCAGACTAATTGTGTGACTGGATTGAAGAGTTCCTACATAACAGAACGCAGCATGATATTCTCAATGGAGAGGAGTCTTCCGAAGTAAGAGTGATTTCAGGTGTGCCGTAGGGGAGTGTCGTAGGACTGTTGCTATTCACAATATACATAAATGACCTTGTTGATAACATCAGAACTTCACTGAGGCTTTCTTAGGATGATTCTGTAGTATATCGAGAGGTTGTAGCAATGGAAAATTGTACTAAAATGCAGGAGGATCTGCAAAGAATTGACGCATGGTGCAGGGAATGACAATTGAATCTCAATGTAGACAAGTGTAATGTGCTGCGAGTACATAGAAAGAAAGACCCTTTATCATTAAGCTACAAAATAGCAGGTCAGCAAGTGGAAGCAGTTAATTCCAAAAATTATCTGGGAGTACGCATTAGGAGTGATTTAAAATGGAATGATCATATAATGTTGATTGTCGGTAAAGCAGATGGCAGACTGAGATTCATTGGAAGAATCCTAAGGAAATGCAATCAGAAAACAAATGAAGTAGGTTACAGTACACTTGTTCGCCCACTGCTTGAATACTGGTGTGGGATCCGTATCAGACAGGGCTGATATAAGAGATAGAGAAGATCCAACGGAGGGCAGCACGCTTCGTTACAGGATCATTTAGTAATCGCGAAAGCGTTACGGAGATGATAGATAAACTCCAGTGGAAGACTCTGCAAGAGAGACGCTCAGTAGCTCGGTACGGGCTTTTGTTGAAGTTTCGAGAACATACCTGCACTGAGGAGTCAAGCAGTATATTGCTCCCTCCTACGTATATCTCGCGAAGAGACCATGAGGATAAAATCAGAGAGATTAGAGCCACACAGAGGCATACCGACAATCTTTCTTTCCATGAACAATACGAGACTGGAATAGAAGGGAGAACCGATAGAGGTACTCAAGGCACACTCCGCCACACACCGTTAGGTGGCTTGCGGAGTATGGATATAGATGTAGATGTAGGCAAATGAAGTGTCGTATCTTCTGTGAGGTTATGGACACGAAAAAGGATTTTAGGAAGGAAAGATCATTGAGCATTGAAACATTTACTACCAGGGGAATGCAAATAACAAATGTATGCTGATTAAGTTTAAATTGAAGTATAGTGCAAGTTATTATTTCTTTCATTTTATTAGACAGATTACAGATGGTTTCTTTACTTGTAAAACTCGATTTAAGCCATTTATTTTTAAACAGAAATCAGTATAAGAGGCGCTACAGTCTTGAACCGCACGACCGCTACGGTCGCAGGTTCGAATCCTGCCTCGGGCATGGATGTGTGTGATGTCCTTAGGTTAGTTAGGTTTAAGTAGTTCTAAGTTCTAGGGGACTTATGACCACAGCAGTCGAGTCCCATAGTGCTCAGAGCCATTTGAACCATTTTCAGTATAAGAGTGTTCTGTTGGTGACGTAAGTATCTAACCTGTAGTAAATCGGAACCTCATTATAGTTAACGTGGAACAGATTATAACGTTATTTTCAGAAATAGGCTCACCACGACATCTGTTCACCGAGCAGGTAAACTAGGAACCATTACACAAGAGTAACACACATTACAGCAGTTGGCGTAACATTTTTCCCGTGTGATTACAACAGCAGAAGACTTTACTAGTTGGATGGATTTACCTAGACCGAGTCACTCACTTTTTAGTGTATAGATAGTAACTCTAGCCTCACAGAGCATAACGTAGGAAGTGCAGTGATGTGTTTTCAATATATTTTTATCTGCTGCCTAAGAATTGTAGATTAGCCCACTAAAAAGGCACCACTGCAAGTGTAAAAAAATAAAAATAAAATAAAATCCCAAGTAACACATACCAGTGAAATCCAGATCTTAACTTTCTCTCATATTACGTTACAACAGCAAACCCTCTTTACTCACTTCGGATAGAGATATTGGTTCTGTATCCAGGCGATCGAATTGGAGTATGCAGTACTCAAAATACTTCGTCCGCCTGACGGACGCGGTCATTCTGTGCACTGCCAGATGATGCATTTACCTGCACTGAAATACTCTCAGGAAAAAGCTGCTCAAATATTCAACCAGGTCCTGATAAGACTTGAGAATAATGCAAAAGTTAGCAGATTGCAACAAATATACAGATTAGTAAAATTATTTTCTTTCGAAATCGAGAAAACTAAATATTCTATGACAATGATATTAATGATTAAAAATTATAATCAGTCAACTTACAAATACAGGAGCATAACCCTTTTTTGTGGAGTGAAATGGAATGATTAGACAGGTTCAGACGTTTGTAAGGCAGGTGCCACACTTTGGTTCATTGTCGTTGCAAAATATAGTTAGTCTTCAAAGATTACCGTTTAGAAATCAGTTGTGCACCCCATTTTAGAACATTGCTAAATTGTATGGGACACGTATCAAATTTCACCAAGAGGTGATACTGAACGTATACAGAGAAGGATGGCACGAACGTTCACTTGTTTGTTTCACCCGCAGGAGAGCCACACGGAAATTCTGGAAATTATGAATTAACGGACTCCAGAAGAGAGAAGCTAGTTATTCCGCGGAAACTTACATATTTACCTTTATTAAGCGCTGTTTCTCTGAAGCAACATAGAAATTAAGAGTGGTTTAGAGAGATGAAAACGTTCTCTGGCCCTTTCTTTGGCAATGATGCATTCAAGCAACGTTTACTCTATGAGGTTCAGAGATATTTAACACCTCTAGTTGCAAAAAGTGTCAGCAGGAAACTTCCGAGTTACCAGTCTCTGCATAGCTGCCTATACAGGTTGTACCAGATGTCAGCGAACATATTTTTTTACTCATTGTACCTTCTGATTCACAGTAATATTTGCATTTATGTATTAGGAGAAGTTTTGAAAGTGAGTTGTAATGCTAAAAATCTTGTGGCTGTGTATTGTGGAGAACATAAAATTGGTCACAAAAAATGTTCCTCATGGGCAACATCGTTTATCTATGATAAATTTTTATTAGTTGCGATCGTAAAAAGCATGTTGATTGTAGGCAACATCACCGATCTGTGATCGGTTTTCACAGAAGGAAACAAATGCACAATCCTTCTATGGCACAAGGTTCAAATGGTTCAAATGGCTCTTAGCACTATGGGACTTAACATCTGAGGTCATCAGTCCCCTAGACTTAGAACTACTCAAACCTAACTGACCTAAGTACATCGCATACATCCATGCCCCTGACAGGATTCGAGCCTGCGAACGTAGCGGTCGCGCGGTTCCAGACTGAAGCGCCTAGAAACGCTCGGCCACACCGGCCGGCTATGGCACAAGGAAACGACGCTATGTTGATAGTGTTTCCTGAATCTTCGTATCTGTCGGATGGCTATTCATAAGGAGACTGAGTCTGAAATACTAGCAGATAATAGTGACAATGATCCTGGCCACAGGGAGCACATCCTTTCTAGGAAATCTGATGTGACGATAGAAGAATTAGATATAGAATCAAAAAGTGACAGCGCTTGAATCGTGCAGCGTTGGATGCTCTACCTTCTATGACAAATAATAACAAAACTAAGTGTCAGGGGAAGAAAAATTCATCCATAGTGTACAAGTGGATAAAAGAAGACATCGCTTGAGATTCAACAATACATTTCCTCCTTAGGCTCTCTTAGTGACACAGCACTGCAGTACTTCAAATATTTTTATTTGCTCTGCGGTAACTGGCACAATACTGAGGAAGACAAATCTCTGAGCAGTTCAGCGGACAACATTGTCGGCTAATACGAATAAAAATGGAGCGGAAGAGCAATATATATATATGTATTACGGGGAAAAGAAAGCTGGAATACTACCGGGTGGTTATATTTAAAGTGCAGCTGCACACAGAGGCTCAGTGTTGGCGTCAATTATCGTGTGGCACTAAAACTTGGAAGGTGTTCTAATGCGTTAATACCGTATAGATTTACTCTGGAAAAAGTGGTTCCAATTTTGGCCATGATGTGCCAGTCTGGCGCTGTTAATACGAGAAAGACGTGTAGAAATGTCTTGCAAGAAATTCGGAACGGGACGTGGGCAGAAAAGGTGAAACAAGTGAGAAAGGTATAACGTTGATTTTATTATTAACCCTCGCTTACCCAATTTGTTCAATACGAGTACCGGAGACGTTGACGAAATGCTGCATCCGTAAAACGAAGTTATCAACAGTTGCTTGCAGCAGTTCCGGTGCAGGCACAATTACATACAGAGCCAAATATTGGACTGATAAAAATGCAAATAATCTGAAGCAATTGAGCCTTAGTTCAGGTACTTACACTCAAACAAATATTTCAGTAAGCCACCAAGCGCAGGCAATAGAGGTGGGCGCATCGTAGTGTGAGAACTGCTGGCCATAAACGCACGATGTGGCAGATTTTTGATAATCCTGGAATTTTTCAGTGTGGCTCCCAGCACCCAGCCCTGCACAGCGCGGAATAGCAAAGCCGGACAAATCAGCGGGCTCTGGACGCCATATTCAGCAGAACTTCCTCACTCCGACTACACCAAGTCTTGAAATAAACAGAGCATTGGCCGACTGGCCATTACGTCCTGAATTCAGCCTGTGATACGCTCTAGTTCGGCGTCGCTCGCTGCTTCACTCTTACTGCCCATCCAGCGCCACTCAAGGCCTTCTTTGGGACTAGATCTGCCATGAATAATCAGCGATTGATTCGCGGCGCCAGTGGTAGCGCCTCTGAATGACGCCCAAAATCAAGGCATGCGAAATCGATTGAAAGCCCCTCCACGACTCAACCACCGTTCCTAAGATCGTTACACTTTTCTTGCGTGTTCCTTGTTGAGAATGATTTCGTACACAAATGTAAGGAGAGGTGGGCTTCGGCAACTTTCACCCTAGAAACTGGAGAGGAGCCAAGTAGACAGAAGATTTTCTTTACTTGTATTTCTCTAAGTGCATGAAGTCTCTTTACAAATATTGCAGCAAGAAACAAAGTCCAGCTACCACAATATCAACAAGGATGAGGCTCTCCTAATTATGCATGAAGGATGCCTATACTAGGCGGCGTCTGCATGGCGAAGTGGCTCTGAGCGCAAGTGGGCTTCGTGGCTGCTACCGGCCGCCGCGTCAGTGGGCGCTTGTAGCCCAGAGCGATTGGAGGCGTGGTTCAGGAATGCTCGCCATTGGGTCTTCTAGACAGCTATAGGTGTCTGAAGAAAACTTGCAATTCTGTTGCCAATTTTGACGCCGACAGGGTGGTATCAACATGTGATACAGCATTCTTCATGCCAATAGTCGTACCCCTACATGGTGTAACACGAAAATGTATGTTCAAACTATCTGTAAAGCTTATCCAGCATGTGTAGTTCTCGGATGACGCTGTTGACTGAAGCTTGCATGGTACGGTATTTTTCACAATGCACTTTTCCCCTCAGCGTCCTCCATACATGCCGGCTATTCTACACTCACGATCATAAATTAAGGATAATTGCAGAATGTGGTGCCACACAACACAGAACTGGCGCTAATAGCATAGGCACATAGGAAACACACACGACACAGATCTGTAAGTCCACGGTATTGGTGATAAGTTGATGAAACCGTCCCGAAACACATGTGCTAGAAAACGCCACTGTTTCCTGCGCATGTACCCCGACATCACTGTGGGCTATGATCGCCATGTACACATACACAGGCCGCACAATGGGCTGGCATACTCTGGATCAGTTGGTCGAGCTGCTGCCTCCCAGTCTTGCACCAGTGCCTGTCGGAGCTCCTGAAATGTCGTAGTGGTTTGAAGACGTGCAGCGATACGTCAACCGAGAGCACCCCGGCCGTAGTCGATGAGATTTAGGTCTGGAGAACAGGCAGGTCACTCCATTCGCCTGATACCTTCTGTTTCAAGGTACTCCTCCACGACGGCAGCTTGGTGGGGCTATGCCTTATCATCCATCAGGAGGAAGGTGGGACCCACTGCACCCTTGAAAAGGCAGACATACTGGTGAAAACTGACGTCCCGATACATCTGACCTGTTACAGTTCCTCTATCAAAGACATGCAGGGGTGTACATGCACCAATCATAATTCCACCCCACACCATGAAACCACGTACTCCATTAAGGTCCCTTTCAACGATATTAAGGGGTTGGTATCTGGTTCCTGGTTCACGCCAGATGAAAACCCCACGAGAATCACTGTTCAGACAAATCGTCTGTGAACGAAACCTGGGACTACTGTTCCAATGACAATGTACTGTATTCTTAACACCAGGCTTTACGGGCTGTGACCAGGGGTCAGTGGAATGCACCTTGCAGGTCTCTGGCGAATAAACCATGTCTGTTCAGTCGTGTGTAGACTGCGTGTGTGGAGACAACTCTTCCAGTGGCTGCGGTAAGGTCCCGAGCAAGGGTACCTGCAGTATTCCGTGGCCGTCTGCGGGCACTGATGGTGAGATCTCGGTCTTCTTGTGGTGTTGTATACTGTGGACGTCCTGTACTGTAGCGCCTGGACACGTTTCCTGTCTGCTGGAATCGTTGCCATAATCTTGAGATCAGGCTTCGTGGCACACGGAGGGCCCATGCTACGACCTGCTGTGTTTCACCAGCTTCCAGTCGCCCTAGTATTCTACCCATCATTATGTCATCAATATGTGTTCTTTGAGCCATTTTCTACGCACAGTCACCATTAGCACATCTGAAAACGTCTGCTCACTTACTCGCTGCACCGTACTCTGAAATGCACCAACACACCTCTGCGAATGTGGACTGCTGCCTGCTCCACCCTGCGACGACCGGAGGTCAGATACACCACATGGTCATACCCCGAGGTGATTTAAACCCGCAAACCGCCCACTAGAGCGTTGTTTTACCATGTATCAGCATTATCCTTAATTTATGAACATGAGTGTAGAATGTCGTAGGGATCTCGACTCTAGAAGCAGATAGCATTTCATCTAGTTCACGAAGACGACTAAGTTGCTACACTGTTTGGCTTCAACAAAGATTTGACTTCGAAGATGAGTGGTTTGGCCAGCAGATGGAGGTGAAGGATTCGGAGCTGCTGTGGCCACTGTCCTCGGTGTTGGGGGAGCTGCGACTCCTGGGGCTGTGGGTGCCGCCCCCGGGCCGCCGACTGCGCCACCGGCTGGCCCTCGCCTTCGTCATGGTCTCACACATCGCCAACCTCCTCGGCGCTCTCGCCTGCATCACCATGGACGCACCTAGCGATCTTCCACAACTCTCCTTCATAGCCTACAACTGCCTCACTGACGCTGGTCTCACTTGCAAAGTAAGTAACGCAGTTGTAGATTTCTTCTTCCTCATTACTACGTTTCCGACTTGCTTAATCACTGCCTGCTTTGCTCATTTTGGTACCTCATCCCATGTTTTTTTCTTTATTGTTATTTTATACCTTTACAAAAGGCAGCCCGGCAGTGGCCTAACCACGACGCTCTTCGGCCACAGAAAAAACCATACAAGAAAGATGAAGACATAAAAACAGATGTACACGTAGGATAATAATAGGAAACAGACAAATGAAAAAGAAAGGAAGTCGTTCACGGAAGGCACAGGTCGCACAGGGAAGGTCATCTCAGTGCACAAATGTAGACAGACGGTAGAACACGTGAACGTAGGAGCACTGATGAAGAAACACTGTTGCACTAAGACGAAGAGAAACATTAACACAAAGATGGCGATCTTGTTGAACGAGAAAAGGGGGGAGTGCTGCCACAGGTAGATACAGGAGGGTAGGGGGGAGGGGGGTAGGAAGGATGCCAGGTGGAGAGAAGATGGGAGGGAGGGGAGAGAGGGTATGGGGGATGTGGAATCCCAGGGAGGGGGGAGGAGAGGGAGAGTGGAGCGAGGAATTGAGGAGGGAGAGAAGGGAAAGAGGGTGCCCTGGAGGAAAAACACAGGAGGAGGAAGGGGATAAAATCTGGTAGGAGGACTAGATTGAGGGGACGAGGTCTTCATCCGAGAGGGGAAGTTGGCGCAAGCCACCTTGGGAAAGGGTATGGAGTGTGGTAAGTTGGAGAACAGGTGGGATGCAGGTGTACAGGCGCGGCAGCGGACCGGGGTGGGAAAGGAATGGGAAAGACAAGCGGGTGAAGGGTGTCAAGTTTATGGGAGGTGTAAAGGATCTGTGTCTGTTCAAGGAAGAGGAGGAGGTGTGGGAAAGGAATTAAGTCGTAGAGGATCCACGAGGGGATGGGAGGCGAATGCGATAGGCGAGGCGGAGTGCATGGCTCATCCCATGTCAAAGGAGACAATTCTTATTTTGTAGCTCTTGCGATACACTCTTGAAATGTGTAGTCTCTCCCCCTCGAAGGTAAGGGTACAAGTCACTGTAGGCACATCCACATGATCCTCTGCTGATCTTCTGATCGTTTCATAGATACAACATTTATGCGAGGGACATTCAATAAGTAATGCAACACTTTTTTCTTGGGCAGTTTCGGTCGAAAAAATGCGGAATTTATCGTGGGACATCGTGGAATAGTCCCGCTCCAGCCGCTATAGTTTCGCGAATTTCCGAAACGTGGCGGCGCTATACGTAGCGTTCGAAATGGCGTCTGTAGCGGAGGTGGGTTCCAAGCAGACAGTTGTCATCGAATTTCTTTTGGAGGAAAACCGGAGCATCAGAGATATTCATAGGCACTTGTAGAATGTCCACGAAGACCTGGCAGTGAACAAAAGTATGATTAGTCATCATCGCAACCAGGTGGTGAAAACCTGTCTGAACTGCCACGTGCCGGCCAGACACACACAGCTGTGACGACTGCAATGTTGGAACGTGTGGACAGTCTCATATGATGTGATGCAAACGAACGTCTCCATCTCCATGACAACGCAAGGCCTGTGCTCCCAAGAGAGGCTCACAAAATTTCATTGAACTGTTCTTCATTATCCATCCTACAGCCCGTGTCTCGAACCTTCTGACTTCCATCTGTTTGTTCCAATTAAGGATACACTTCGTGGGAAGCAGCACGTGGATGATGGGGAAGTTATAGATGTAGCAAGACATTGGCTCCGTCGTCGACCAGTAGATTGCTACCATGCGGACATACAGGCCCTCTTAGCAAAGTGGCGTAAGGCCCTTGATTTGAATGGAGTTGTTGTTGAAAAATGGGGTTTTGTAGCTGAAAGAGTGAGGAATAATATGGCGTATCAGAAACCTGAGTAAAACCAATCTGCTTTCAGGAGAAAGTGTATTGCGGTATTTATTGAACGCCGTTTTTACGGGGAGGTTTACTATCTTTGGCTCGAAAAAAGCATGTTCTTTTAGATTTGTTTTCTCGGGATCTGTTAAAGATATCAATTTCAAATTTGGTCAAAATGTTTATTGATATTTCCTCTACAAACTGGAATTTTTTCGGCCGGAAATGTCGAAGAACAAAGGCGGAATTGCCGTTGGAACGAAACAAAATTTCGATGTAGACCTCCAAGCGATGTATGTCTCAGGTCAGCCGGTTCGTCTTTTAGGAGTTGCACCTCGCTTAAGTTGTTTGGACCAGAGGAAACAAAATGGCGGAAATTTTAAAAAAATAGGGGTTTTTTCATCGATTTTTCGACTTCGTCGGCCAAGTAAAAATATTTATAGTTGATGGATCGGAATAAAAGTGGTACAAATCCCAGACAATTTAGTTAGCTTCGGAAACAAAGAATCATGCCAATCGGTTCAGTAGCTTTGAAGATACCATACCGCACGATAAAAAAAAGTCATTTCGAGAAATACGCGTTTGAAGTTTTGACTACATAAGTGCAATATAATGCAACTTACGTTCAATCTGCTATTCCGGGTCCATAAACTAGTCCTTCGTCTACCTCATACAGGGCGTTTTGCTCGATCTGGACCATCCTGCGCTGCTCCAGAATTGCTGGTGCGGCCGGTGACAAGCGGTTTTCGGCCGCTTGAATCCGGTGGTCGCCCGAATGCTTGGCGAAATGTGTCGAATAGAGTCCCAGGGTGACGACCATCGTTGTCATGGTCTTCAGAATTGCTGAATACCCTTTCGTTGAAGGTTCTCACTGCCAGGAAAGTCTCCACAGTCTTCGCACCAGAATGCAAATGCTTGGAGGCTAACTTCCAAACACATGCATTCAAACTTTCATTTGAATTTTGTATGTTTCCTCCCAAGCACCGGTACAATAACTCGTCCTCCAAAAGAAATGAAACTGGTGCGTGAAAAAGGCCGATTTCAGGCATGTGCATTTTTTTTCTTCAACCATGAACAACAAACATTTCAATTCCGTATTCGGAAAAACCGTTTCAGGGGTGGATTCTAAACATTTTCATGCATTCAAAAATGCAATTTAAAAAACATCGATTTTTTTAACCAAAAGTCGGCACCTCGTGGTCGTGCTGTAGCGTTCTCGCTTCCCACGCCCGGGTTCCTGGGTTCGATTCCCGGCGGGGTCAGGGATTTTCTCTGCCTCGTGATGACTGGGTGCTGTGTGATGTCCTTAGGTTAGTTAGGTTTAAGTAGTTCTAAGTTCTAGGGGACTGATGACCATAGATGTTAAGTCCCATAGTGCTCAGAGCCAGCCTTTGAACCAAAAGATAGTAAACCTCCCCTTAAATTGGCTTGTCAACTAGTAATTAGATAATGACACGTAATTATAAAACCAGCCGTGGATGCTGCTGAAGAACAACATTTCTATACAATAACAAAGAGGTACACACTTCATATATTTAACTACGAACCCAGCCACCTGACCCCGTCGTGTTGGCTGGTAAAGTTATTGGATGCATGAATCCCACCCACATTTTCAGCTATGACAAGTGGTAATATATGTACCTCCCGAAAGCTGCCCAACATTTGCACCCACTTCGTGAAGTCTGGTGTGTTCTATACTCTACTATATCACCTTGTCGTTGGATGATATTGGTGGTGCCGCATCGAAAAACTGTTTGCGTTGCCCGATGCCTCTACCCACTCACTTCCGATGAACTGCGGAAACTTGCCATTGAAGACCGAGAAACAATTCTGTGAAGATTGTTGAGGGTAACTGCTGGTGGAGACTGATAACTTGCAGAGCACTTTAGGCGTAGATAACTGCAGCTTCAGGGCGGAAATGCAGCTTTACGCTGGACTCTCACCACCCAAAAGACGAAGAATATATGAGTGGTGATGGTCGGAAAGTGACGATGCTCCATACGGGCAACAGTGATGCATTTTCGAACAGGGGGATCATCTCATACAAGCATGAAGTTAGAAGACACGAACAGAAGCATATCATACCACAACGCCCTCCATAAAACCCAAGAAATTACTAGGATGTATCTATGAACTATAAGCGATGTAGTTCTTTTGTGGACTGAGCTACAAACAATTTTATTAACACAGATTACATTGGATTTTGAGTAGACTAAAGAAATAGTAATGAAACTGGAGCAGCATTGGATATCGTTAACTATAGGAGTACTGATTAGGGCTAGAAATGGTTATGGTGATGGCGAGTACACTACTTGCCATTAATACTACACAATGAAAGACAGCAAGTAACTAAATGGAAGAATATTACTTACCCTAGTACTGCAGAAAGAATACGTAAGTAAATTTGTGGGTGACTTGGATGAATAAAAGGTGTGAAACTTCATACATAGCGGTACCGGTTCTGGGAGCAACGAAGCCTCTAACCCTGCCAAATGTAGAGTCGAACTGAGCTTGAATGACAGATACGACGTTGGATCCATGTTGTCATCATTCATAATGGCTCACGAGTGATGGCCTGTTTGTCCCGCAACGCCCCATGACCAAATTTTTCCACTGAAAAAGAGACCGGTAGAACGTGCACAACAGGGTGGCAGTCGAACACCGTCTGGTCAGAACATCATGGGTAACGCGCTGTGCTGCGTTATTTCGTTGAGCGATAACGCCACGCAGACTTCAAAGATAGGGCACAACCGATAGCCTTAACGCATTGGAAATGTAATGGCTCCTGCCCAGGGTGGTTCATTAGGAAAGGGAACTTCTGATTTCCTTCTCTATCCGAGCTTGTGCTCCACATCTTATTACTTGTAACATTATCATCATCATCATCATCATCATCATTTAAGACTGATTATGCCTTTCAGCGTTCAGTCTGGAGCATAGCCCCCCTTATACAGTTCCTCCATGATCCCCTATTCAGTGCTAACATTGGTGCCTCTTCTGATGTTAACCTATTACTTCAAAATCATTCTTAACCGAATCCAGGTACCTTCTCCTCGGTCTGCCCCAACTCCTCCTACCCTCTACTGCTGAATCCATGAGTCTCTTGGGGAACCTTGCTTCTCCCATGCGTGTAACATGACCCCACCATCTAAGCCTGTTCGCCCTGACTGCTACATCTATAGAGTTCATTCCCAGTTTTTCTTTGATTTCCTCATTGTGGACACCCTCCTGCCATTGTTCCCATCTACTAGTACCTGCAATCATCCTAGCTACTTTCATATCCGTAACCTCAACCTTGTTGATAAGGTAACCTGAATCCAACCAGCTTTCGCTCCCATATAACAAAGTTGGTCGAAAGATTGAACGGTGCACAGATAACTTAGTCTTGGTACTGACTTCCTTCTTGCAGAAGAGAGTAGATCGTAGCTGAGCGCTCACTGCATTAGCTTTGCTACACCTCGCTTCCAGTTCTTTCACTATGTTGCCATCCTGTGAGAATATGCATCCTAAGTACTTGAAACCGCCCACCTGTTCTAACTTTGTTCCTCCTATTTGGCACTCAATCCGTTTATATTTCTTTCCCACTGAGATTACTTTCGTTTTGGAGATGCTAATCTTCATACCATAGTCCTTACATTTCTGATCTAGCTCTGAAATATTACTTTGCAAACTTTCAATCGAATCTGCCATCACAACTAAGTCATCCGCATATGCAAGACTGCTTATTTTGTGTTCACATATCTTAATCTCACCCAGCCAGTCTATTGTTTTCAACATATGATCCATAAATAATATGAACAACAGTGGAGACAGGTTGCAGCCTTGTCTTACCCCTGAAACTACTCTGAACCATGAACTCAATTTACCGTAAACTCTAACTGTTGCCTGACTATCCATGTAAAGACCTTTAATTGCTTGCAAAAGTTTGCCTCCTATTCCATAATCTTGTAGAACAGACAATAACTTCCTCCTAGGAACCCGGTGATATGCCTTTTCTAGATCTATAAAGCATAGATACAATTCCCTGTTCCACTCATAATACTTCTCCATTATTTGCCGTAAGCTAAAGATCTGGTCCTGACAACCTCTAAGAGGCCTATACCCACACTGATTTTCATCCAATTGGTCCTCAACTAATACTCGCACTTTCCTTTCAACAATACCTGAGAAGATTTTACCCACAGCGCTGATTAAAGAGATACCTCTGTAGTTGTTACAGTCTTTTCTGTTTCCATGTTTAAAGATTGGTGTTATTACTGCTTTTGTCCAGTCTGATGGAACCTGTCCCGACTCCCAGGCCATTTCAATTATCCTGTGCAGCCATTTAAGACCTGACATTCCACTGTATTTGATGAGTTTCGACTTAATTTCATCCACTCCAGCCGCTTTATTGCACTGCAATCTATTGACCATTTTTTCCACTTCCTCAAATGTGATCCTATTTCCATCATCATTCCTATCCCATTCTACCTCGAAATCTGAAACATTACTGACCGCATTTTCACCTACATTGAGCAACTCTTCAAAATATTCCCTCCATCTGCCCAAGGCATCCACAGGATTCACCAGCAGTTTTCCTGACCTGTCCAAAATACTTGTCATTTCCTTCTTACCTCCCTTTCGAAGACTGCTAATTACACTCCAGAATGGTTTTCCAGCAGCTTGACCCAAAGTCTCCAACCTGTTTCCAAAGTCTTCCCACGATTTCTTCTTGGATGCTGCAATTATCTGTTTGGCTTTGTTTCTTTCTTCAACATAACTTTCTCTGTCTACCTGGGTTCTGGTATGTAGCCATTTTTGATACGCCTTCTTTTTCCTTTTACAGGCTGCCTTGACTGTATCATTCCACCAAGCTGTTTGCTTCCTCCTACTTTTACACACTACTGTTCCAAGACATTCTTTAGCCACTTCTAGTACTGTGTCCCTGTACCTTGTCCATTCCTTTTCCAATGACTGTAATTGACTACATTCAACTAACTGGTACCTTTCTGAGATCGCTGTTATGTACTTGTGCCTCATTTCCTTATCCTGAAGTTTCTCCACTCTTATCCTCCTACATATGGACCTGACCTCCTGCACTTTCGGCCTCACAATCCCAATTTCACTGCAGATTAAGTAATGATCAGTGTCATCAAAGAATCCCCTGAATACACGTGTGTCCCTCACAGCCTTCCTGAATTCCTGATCTGTTATTATATAGTCAATGACAGATCTGGTTCCCCTGCCTTCCCAAGTATACCGGTGAATGTTCTTATGTTTAAAAAAGGAGTTTGTGATTACTAAGCCCATACTGGCACAGAAATCCAAGAGTTGTTTCCCGTTTCTGTTGGCCTCCATATCCTCTCCAAATTTACCCATAACCTTTTCATACCCTTCTGTTCGATTTCCAATCCTGGCGTTAAAATCACCCATGAGCAGAACACTGTCCTTGTCCTTTACTCTAACAACTACATCACTGAGTGCCTCATAAAAACTATCCATCTTATCTTGATCTGTCCCTTCACAATGCGAATATACTGACACAATCCTAATTTTCTTACTAGACACTGTCAAATCTATCCACATCAGTCGTTCGTTTACATACCTTATTGCAACTACACTGGGTTCCATTTCTTTCCTGATGTAAAGCCCTACACCCCATTGTGCTATTCCTGCTTTGACTCCTGACAGGTAGACCTTGTATTCTCCCACTTCCTCTTCTTTCTCACCCCTTACCCGAATGTCACTAACAGCTAAAACGTCCAGCCCCATCTTACTTGCAGCCTCTGCCAGCTCTACCTTCTTCCCAGAGTAGCCCCCATTGATATTAATAGCTCCCCATCTCATTACCATTTGTTTGCCAAGTCGTATCTTAGGAGTCCCTGGTTTGTCAGTTAGAGGTGGGACTCCGTCACCTCCAAAGGTCCGAGGCATTTTGCTTTGATTGTTGCCAGCGTCATATTTAAAGTACCAGGGAAGCAGGTTGCTAGCCTTACTTGCCCCGAGTCCCATTGGGTTTTACCCCTAACGGCTGAGGGACTAACCGATGGGTTTGGTAGTCTTTGCCGTATGAGCACAAAGGTGACCACGACTCAGAATATGTCCGAGATGCCCAGCCTTATTCCAAATTAACTGGTATCCCGACTGTCGGGACCACTTACTTGGCCACTCATACGTAGCCCGTGGTTCATGAACTAGGACATGACTACAGGAACCCACACTATGAACCACATTGTAACTCACCCGAGAAATCTGACGCGGCGGTTAAGACACTGATATTTTGACGACTGTAGATAAAACCATGAACTGGAAGTGAAAACCAGTTTTGTTCCTTTGAAAATGACGTGACCAACTTCCTTTCCCGTCCTTCGTCAAGCTGAACTAGAGCACCATGTGTACTGGTCCTGTGGTCGATACTGTTAAACCTTAATCTTCGTTTCGTATTCTAATGATCTAATCGTCGCTGAGACATTAAATCCTAATGGTTCTTCCTTAGTAAGTAGAGATTAAAACACATTATCTCTCAGCTTTTCTCGACGTGGTTGATGCATGTGTTTTTCTGGGTGTCCATCAGAGTTCTTGTATTCATTTTCTGCATAACATCTCGTCAACCGACCCAGTTGTCCTCTTTTGGTTCTGCCAGTTGTACTGTTGCGTGTACTCGCTGTGTGGACTCCAGCCAGACTGTGTCGCTTTATGTTCTTTTGTTTTCCAGATACTGCACCGATATTGAGTGAAACACACATTCTTTCCGCGCTTGTCAGCTGTGTTCCACATAATGGCTGGCGAGACTCTAGAAATTGATTGCCGGACCCCAAGACTTCTTTAAACTTAAATCCTTATCCCTGTTTATTAGGTCTTTCAACTTACTTATTTCAATAAACTCCTTAGTTTCACTGTCTCAGAAATTTAGCGTTTGCATTACGACGCTGATCTCATTGTATCTCATTTGCTGATTATGTTCGAGTCAGCTGCCAGCAACAGCTGGCTTGATTGGTTGTTTTAATCGGGTGGTCGCTGATCTTCTTTCCACCTCTCCGCAACTGTTCCACAGGGTGTCCATAAATTGTCTTTACAACTTAAGTGGGGACGTTGATGAAATTGACCAAAAATGTCAATTTTCGATTTATTTTTTATTTGTTAGTACAACTCATAGACAATAAACTCCCAAAGTTCAATGTTGAAATCGCATCCGAAGTGTCTGAAAATTAATTAAAAGTGTGACGCGGCCTCCCTGCCACGCCAGCTCAGAGGGATAACAGTCCCTACATTTACAAGGAGAGGCTTCCAAATTGTATCCTGGATCTGGTCAAGCCCACTTACAGGTTTCTGGCCAATCCTGCACTTCTCAAAAAGTGTGTTCATGGCAAAACCCAAAATCCAAATGAGTCTCTAAATTCACTCATATGCATATGCATATTCACTCATATGCAACTTATTATGCAGTTATTATATTTAACGATGGGAACGTCGGGAGGATGAAGGTATTAGGAAGAATGGGCATCAAGATAGGAAATTTTACTCAAGACATCCTGATAAAAAGATTTACAGCGCGTCTGTGCACCTGAAAAATCAATTGAAGACCTGGTAAAGGAAAGAAGACAGACAACAAGAAACCAGAAGAGAAGCCTTGAAAGGAAACACGACCCAGAGTACAAATGTGCTGCCTTCTGAAGAAGTGACATAAGGAAAAATGTTAGGTAGAACTTTAAATTGCGTTTCCTGAAAAGTTTGTTTTTTAAAGTTTATGTACGTTTCCCTCAGATTCTATGAATGCTTTAATTAAGAAATTTTGTACACATATTTCTATAAACCGAATAAACGTTGTCTCAAGAGTAAATTTTGAAATTCTGCATGAAAGCTGAGATGTGGGGCAAAGAGCTTGGAATTTTGTATGAATTTAAAATTGTACTTGTGGTATTATAATTAAAAAAATTATGAAGTTCTCCTGTTTGACCTATTCCAAAAACCTCATGAGAGAAGCTTACAACATATAAAGAGATGAAACAGAGAAATTATTGTAGAAATCTCTTTAACGCTTTCTGAAAAAAAGGAACATACATTGTTTTTTTGGAATTAAAACTTCAAATTTCATTGAAAAACAAGTTGAATATATATAATCGAAGGAGCGTGGTACAAAATTTCATTGCCCTATCTCCAAATTCCATTGTCGTATCTCCAAAACTGTGGATTTGGTGCATTCTTGAAATAGTGTGTGTTTTTCATCAACGTCCCCTCTTAAGGTATTAAAAACTATACTAGATATTAATAAATAGTTTTTTAACATCTGATAAGATAACTCATTAAGTTTTGTTTCTCTTTCATACGCATCAACATGTGCACCTCTAGAGGCATAGATACGTGTTTTGGAATTCTCTTTCTCTCCACGTCTGTGTCAAGATATCCACGGTGACACGTTCAGATGAAATGCGAATGCGTGCCTTCAAGTTCTGTAGGTCTCTAGCCTTAATTCGGCACACCAGATCATTTGCAAAACCCCACAGAAAGAAGAATAGTTGTGTAAGGTCAGGAGATCGTAGCGGCCATCGAATTAGACCATCTCGTCCCATCCACCTATACGGAAACTTATCATCTAGAAATACATATAGATAGATCTAGAAATAGATATTTAGGCATCAAGAGGATGGTTCAATTAGTGGGGTGGTGCCCCATCCTGTCGGAGTATGACATCAGGTTGCAGGTATCCAATTGTGCACATTCTTGTAACATGTCCAGGTAAACACCACCGTTGACAGCAGACTCGATTAAAAAGAATGGACCAATGTGGCAATTGTGCATCAGTCCGAGCCAAACATTGACCTTGGGACTGCCTCTTTCCATTTCATGTGTAACACGAGGACAGTGTGAACGTCATATACGATCGTTATGGCCATTCAGATTGCCGGATACATTAAACGTCGCCTCACAGGAGAAACAAGTATTTTCCAAAAAGTCACTGTTTGCGTCAATCTTGCCTATCAAAACCACTGCAAAATGGTCGCGCAGAGAATTCTCCGCGGGGTTTAATGCCTGAAGCAGCTGCACCTTGTAAGGACTTAGCAATAAACTCCTTGATAAGACATTGTTCACTGTTCATCGTTTCATTTCCAACTCTTTGGTCACCATTCGCATCGATTTTGTGGGACTCCTTGCAAACGCCTAACGCACCTCGTCCACATCGGCTTCTGAAACAGATGTCCCCGCCCTTTTTATAACGAACACTGTTTCCATAAACGACGTCTGCGAATCCCAAATAGATGGCCGGGACGGTGGTTGCCTTCCATATCGTGTTCGAAAATTTCGTTGCACTTCGGTATAGGAAGTCGTCTGTGTGAACCAAGCCGCTAACTCAGCGTTACCTGTGGTGTTCACATTTCATCAGTTTTTCAAGTTCAGTTTTACTTAAAATTGTGGCGTTTCGAAGATAAAAAACTTTATGACTTTATCACATGTTGAAAACCATTTTTAGTATATAGCATAGTTTTCAAGGTAATAAAGTCTTAATTTGTGGATACCCCGTATTACTCTCCCCTCTTAAGACACGCCACATTCGAACGGAACGTGGTACACAGCCGCCTTTCGGAGACATACATCTGTCGATGAGACCGAAATACTGTGTATATCATGTTACCAATCTTATCGGATACTGGACCAGCATAAGGTAGATAAGCGATTCTGGGCTTCCTTTTCCCTATCTCAGTCTCAACCTCTTGCTCAGGCGTTCTTGATTTTACTGCAATGTCTGCTCAAGTCGACGGTATGAGCAGCCACTCCTTCGGAACACTGTGCGTCTGTGTTGCCATTCGTAGACTATATACTAAAAATCACTGAAAGACCTGAGTCGAAACAAGGCCCCGGGAGTAGACAACATACCATTAGATCTACTGATGGCCTCAGGAGAGCCAGTCATGACAAAACTCTACCATCTGGTGAGCACGATGTATGAGACAGGCGAAATACCCTCAGACTTCAAGAAGAATATAATAATTCCAATCCCAAAGAAAGCAGGTATTGACAGATGTGAAAATTACCGAACAATCAGTTTAATAAGTCACAGCTGCAAAATACTAACGCTAATTCTTTACAGACGAATGGAAAAACTGGTAGAAGCCGACCTCGGGGAAGATCAGTTTGGATTCCGTAGAAATACTGGAACACGTGAGGCAATACTGACCTTACGACTTATCTTAGAAGAAAGATTAAGAAAAGGCAAACCTACGTTTCTAGCATTTGTAGACTTAGAGAAAGCTTTTGACAATGTTAACTGGAATACTCTCTTTCAAATTCTGAAGGTGGCAGGGGTAAAATACAGGGAGCGAAAGGCTATTTACAGTTTGTACAGAAACCAGATGGCAGTTATAAGAGTCGAGGGGCATGAAAGGGAAGCAGTGGTTGGGAAAGGAGTAAGACAGGGTTGTAGCCTCTCCCCGATGTTATTCAATCTGTATATTGAGCAAGCAGTAAAGGAAACAAAAGAAAAATTCGGAGTAGGTATTAAAATTCATGGAGAAGAAGTAAAAACTTTGAGGTTCGCCGATGACATTGTAATTCTGTCAGAGACAGCAAAGGACTTGGAAGAGCAGTTGAACGGAATGGACAGTGTCTTGAAAGGAGGATATAAGATGAACATCAACAAAATCAAAACGAGGATAATGGAATGTAGTCAAATTAAGTCGGGTGATGCTGAGGGAATTAGATTCGGAAATGAGACACTTAAAGTAGTAAAGGAGTTTTGCTATTTGGGGAGCAAAATAACTGATGATGGTCGTAGTAGAGAGGATATAAAATTTAGACTTGCAATGGCAAGGAAAGCGTTTCTCAAGAAGAGGAATTTGTTAACATCGAGTATAGATTTTTCAGGAAGTCGTTTCTGAAAGTATTTGTATGGAGTGTAGCCATGTATGGAAGTGAAACATGGACGATAACTAGTTTGGACAAGAAGAGAATAGAAGCTTTCGAAATGTGGTGCTACAGAAGAATGCTGAAGATAAGGTGGGTAGATCACGTAACTAATGAGGAGGTATTGAATAGGATTGGGGAGAAGAGAAGTTTGTGGCACAACTTGACTAGAAGAAGGGATCGGTTGGTAGGACATGTTTTGAGGCATCAAGGGATCACAAATTTAGCATTGGAGGACAGTGTGGAGGGTAAAAATCGTAGAGGGAGACCAAGAGATGAATACACTAAGCAGATTCAGAAGGATGTAGGTTGCAGTAGATACTGGGAGATGAAGAAGCTTGCACAGGATAGAGTAGCATGGAGAGCTGCATCAAACCAGTCTCAGGACTGAAGACCACAACAAACAACATACTAAAAATGGTTTTCAACATGTGATAAAGTCATAAAGTTTTTTATCTTCGAAACGCCACAATTTTAAGTAAAACTGAACTTGAAAAACTGATGAAATGTGAACACCACAGGTAACGCTGAGTTAGTGGCTTGGTTGTCTGAAAGTGTTCGAGCCCATTTAACCAGAGTCTTTAGACCGAATTTAATGGTGACTGGTGGTACTGACTGAAGGCTTGGAGGTAAAGGTCAGTGTCAGTGCATTTCCTATATACTCATGGATTTCTCATAACATGTCGAGAAAAGGTAGCAGGCCTTTCTCATTTGGAAGCACACCATTAGAGATGACTACAACCTTTGGTTAATTTGAGAGTACACTATGTGATCAAAAGTATCCGGACACTCCCAAAAATATACGTTTTTCATATCAGGTGCATTGTGGTGCCACCTACTGCCAGGTACTCCATATCAGCGACCTCAGTAGTCATTAGACATCGTGAGAGAGCAGAATGGGGCACTCCGCGGAGCTCACGGACGTCGAACGGGGTCAGGTGACTGGGTGTCACTTGTGACATACGTCTGTACGCGAGATTTCCACACTCCTTAACATCTCTAGGTCCACTGTTTCCGATGTGATAGTGTAATGGAAACGTGAAGGAACACGTACAGCACAAAAGCGTTGAGGCCGACCTCGTCTGTTGACTGACAGAGACTGCCGACAGCTGAAGAGCGTCGTAATGTGTAATAGGCAGACATCTATCCAGACCATCACACAGGAATTCCAGACTGCATCAGGATCCACTGCAAGTACTATGACAGTTAAGCAGGAGGTGAGAAAACTTGGATTTCTTGGTCGAGCGGCTGCTCAATAGCCACACATCACGCTGGTAAATGCCAGACGACGTAGCGTAAACATTGGACGATTGAACAGTGTAAAAACGTTGTGTCGAGTGACGAATCACGGTACACAATGTGGCGATCCGATGGCAGGGTGTGGGTATGGCGAATGCCCAGTGAACGTCATCTCCCAGCGTATGTAGTCCCAACTGTAAAATTCGGAGTGAGTGGTATTATGGTGAGGTCCTGTTTTTCATGGAGGGGGCTTGCATCCCTTGTTGTTTTGCGTGGCACTATCTCAGCACAGGCCTACATTGGTGTTTTAAGCACCTTCTTGCTTCCCCCTGTTCAAAATCAATTCGGGGATGGCGACTGCACCTTTGAACACGATCGAGCACCTGTTTATAATTCAAGCAAGGCCTGTGGCGGAGTGGTTACACGACAATAACATCCCAGTAATGGACTGGCCTGCACAGAGTCCTGACCTGAATCCTACAGAACACCTTTGGGTTATTTTGGAAAGCCAACTTCGTGCGAGGCCTCACCAGCCGACACCGATACCTCTCCTCAGTGCATGACACCGTGAAGAATGAGTTTCCATTCTTCAAGAAACCACCTGACTGAATGTATGCCTGCGAGAGTGGAAGTTGTCATGAAGGCCAAGGGTGGGCCAACACCATACTGGATTCCAGCATTACCCATGGAGACCGCCACGAACTTTTAAATCATTTTCAGCCAGGTGTCCGGATACTTTTGATTGTCCGGATACTTTTGATCACATAGTGTACAACATTACGATGTAAGAAATAAACGAAAAATAAATTTCCTTCGATTCAGTGCAGGAACTGCTGAAAGAGTCGCACTCTTATCCTTTCAAGTGTGTAGCAGCAAAAATTGGTGGACAGCGTCCTTGGAAGGCCTCGACTGTCCTTCCCTGAACTTTGTAGACAGCTAAATCTGTGTGTAGCTAACTGATGTCACAGCCTATGAACGATATGAACATTTAACGACAAAGTCTTCTCCTGATTGTTCCTTCTTCCAACTTTCGCTACGGAACTTAACCGCAGTTCATCTGATAAATTGTGCACGGTCACCGTTCGACCAAGCTGTTTGTTCTAGCTGCTACCTTACGCTCTAACAGCATCATATCTAACTATATGGTTCCAGAAACCTTTTCAAGTCTCAAACTTACGATGTATTCATGCAAACTGAAGTTACAAATGAAAATTTCTACGAAGACTGGGGTTCGAACCTGGGTCTCCCGTACACTAGGCAGACGCGCTAACCATGAAACGTCCCCTTTGAACATTTATACATGACTGTGCTTAAACTGACACACAATATTTTTAGCACAACGCAATCTGACTTTCAAAAATCCCTACAAAAGAATGGCCCTGACTAACATTAACCTATAGCTTTCACAAATCACTTACCTCACAAAAATCTTCGTTACTCGAACTACTGCAATACAGCGAGCGCCACTACTGCCAGCTAAATAAAAGATTCAAACTACTGAAGGCACTAACTACTGATAGGCATAGTTAGCAAATGAAAGATTTTAATAGAGAACAAACAATGTATTTACCTTAATAATCATAATATATATAGCAGTTCACGCCATCCAATCTTACAAATTTCAAATCTGCGCCATTTCTCTCCCCACATCCACCACTCCTGGCGGCTCACCTCCAACTGCGCAACGCTACGCGCTGTTCACATCCAGCTGCCCAACACTACAATGGCAGACAACAATGCAAACTAGCCACAGACTGCACACAGCACAGCCAGTGATTTTCATACAGAGAGCGCTACGTGGCGGCGGCGTTACCAATATAAGAACCTAAACAGCCTACACATAAGAACCTAAACAGCCTACTTACAACCACTATGCCACTCTGGCATAGTAGCTTAGCGCAACTGCATGGACTACCTTCCTCAATCCAAATTCCAATTGACGCCTCAACCCATTTGGTATTCCCAGCTTTGGTACATATTTTCATTCGTCGCTTCAGTCTGTATATATACGTCATAGATGTTTGCGACTTGAAAAGGTCTCTAGGACCATATAGTTTCATTTGATTAAGGAACATATACCTGGGTTTCAGGCAGGCTCCCCCGTTTTGTTCCAATATAGTTGGAGAGCCTCTACAATACTGTTGGAGTTCAAGGGGGAAATACCACGTGGTTGTGTATGGGGATTGGGGCTGAGGATTATGGCGTGCTTGGGTAGTCCATGCAGCTGTGCAGTGTCACTGTGCGAGAGTGGGTTACTGATTGGTGAATCTGCCTAGTAAGCAGGAGATGCAGTTTCGAATCCCCGCTTTGGTACAAACTTTCATTCGTCTTTGCATACATACATACGAGGCGTGTTTTTGTAAGTAAGAACCGTTTTGAAATTAAAAACGACATGCTAAGATATCTCAATAATTTTATTTTTACACGAAATCTGCGCACTGACGCCATTACAGTCTGATTGTTCCTTGTTTACGTTGTGTACTGAGTGTTTAAGATGTCTCCGATAGTCGTGAGTCGCGCCGATTGTGAAGTACGGGCTGTTATAAGATTTCTTAGTCCTAAAGGCCTAAAAGCTATCGATATTCATCGTGAGATCTGTGCAGTTTACGGAGAAAACATTATGAGTGATGGAATGGTAAGAAAGTGGGTGAGAGCATTTAAAGATGGCCGCACAAAGGTGCATGATGAACAACGGAGTGGGCGTCCTTCGGTCGTTAATGAAAGTTTGGTGCAGGAAGTGGACAATAAGGTGAGAGAAAACAGACGCTTTACGATTTCCTCCTTGCGGGATGACTTTCCTAATGTTTCTCGTAGTGTTTTGTATGGCATTGTGTCCGAGCACTTGAATTATCGAAAAAATGGTTCAAATGGCTCTGAGCACTATGGGACTTATGAGGTGATCAGTCCCCTAGAACTTAGAACTACTTAAACCTAAATAACCTAAGGACATCACGGACATCCATGCCCGAGGCAGGATTCGACACTGCGACCGAAGCGGTCGCGCGGTTCCAGACTGTAGCGCCTAGAACCTCCCGGCCACCACGGCCGGCGAATTATCGAAAATTGTGCGCACGTTGGGTACCGAAAATGTTGATGGATGTGCACAAAACCAATCGTTTAGACAGTGCATTGACTTTTCTTGAGCGGTACCACAACGACAGTGATGATTTCTTAAGCCCCAAATTGTTACAGGCGATGAAACATGGGTGGCCTACGTCACACCAGAATCAAAGCAACAGTGCATGGAAGTTGAGCAAGGACATCGTTTTGCTGCAAGACAATGCCCGTCCGCATACAGCGAATCACACCAAAGATCTCATCACATCTTTTCGATGGGAAACTCTATATCATGCTCCGTACAGCCCCGATCTTGCGCCCAGTGACTACCATCTGTTCCTGCACTTGAAGAAACACCTGGTCGGTCAGCGTCTTTAAGACGATGACGAGGTCAAAACAGTAGTGATGCAGTGGTTAACAGGTCAGGCGGCAGACTTCTATGAGGAGGGTATTTAAAAACTGGTACAACGTTATGACAAGTGCCTCAATATTTACGGAAATTATGTAGAGAAGTAGACTGAGGTACAGGCTTTCATGTAAAAATAAAATTATTGAGATAGCACGTCTTTTTTTAATTTTCAAAACGGTACTTACTTAAAAAAACACGCCTCTTATAACAGCATCAACAGTCAGCTTGGCGTGTCAGCATTAACCAGAACAATGCAACTCGGGTGGTTTTACCTGTGGTGTTTTTGGTTGCAGCACTGTTATATAAATCTACTCGTGTTTCGTGACAATTTCAGTACCTCTTTTGGAGATTGTTCCCTAGTCTGTGGGAACTGATGCGTGTGTTTTGGCATGCGCTGTGCAGATGTTCTCGTTTTCGCTGGACGGTCAGCGCCTGACGGAGCTGTTACGTCTGCTGGCGGCGTCTCGCCAGCGGTTCCCCGACAAGGCCGGCCACAGGGCTCGCTGCCAAGCCACGGCCGTCAAGCTGCGCCGCTTTATGCAGGTGAGCGCGGCTGTGTAAGGCGTCTCAGTCGCAACCAGACGAGTAACATGTAGACTGCTTTGCGTGTTGCGGTTTAGCATTTTTTAAATTTATTTGTTATTGATTTTCCTTTTATTATGAGCAATCATATGACTGTTTTCAACCTTCTGTTAACAGATAAGGAAAATAAAATATATATGTGAATGTAGGATTTCCCGGTGTATACTGCTGATGGAATCTTCTCGGGCTTCCATCCGGGTAACTGCGTCTACCCGGATGGAAACCCGAGAAGATTTCATCAAAATAAAATATAAATTTTCTGATGCAAAAGCAATAGTGATATGTGTCACTTAGTGTTCCTGATTTGAATTTTTCTCTTCAGTCATAGTGCCGGTAATGGCAGTGTCACCTGCTAAATTGTAGGTGACAATGTTCTACGTGGAGGATCGCGTACGTGTGAACACATTTCTTGATCGGTGTTTCCATCTAGTAGCTGATCTTAGCATCGGATGAAGGAATGTGCATTATAAATCGCTAGAATTGCACTCTACGAAATTTATGGTTCGGTGGTTTTAGAAACTACATAAATGACGTGGCAGGATTACCGGCGGTTTTTGTAGACCTGGTGGGGAAAGAAACGTAAATGAATGTGTAAAGGAGAGAATGGGAGTCGACGAATTCTCTTTTTTTGTTTGTGGTATGTTTTACACATAATTAGAATCGCATATCATTTAGAGATAGTCCGATGTGTATTTTACATCATTATACAATATAAATTGCATTATGTAAGTAATAAAATTACCTAATCGCACCTAACTTCTGCGCTTTTATATAACCAAAAGAACTAATTTTGATGAAAATACAGTTTTTATATATACACTCCTGGAAATTGAAATAAGAACACCTTGAATTCATTGTCCCAGGAAGGGGAAACTTTATTGACACATTCCTGGGGTCAGATACATCACATGATCACACTGACGGAACCACAGGCACATAGACACAGGCAACAGAGCATGCACAATGTCGGCACTAGTACAGTGTATATCCACCTTTCGCAGCAATGCAGACTGCTATTCTCCCATGGAGACGATCGTAGAGATGCTGGATGTAGTCCTGTGGAACGGCTTGCCATGCCATTTCCACCTGGCACCTCAGTTGGACCAGCGTTCGTGCTGGACGTGCAGACCGCGTGAGACGACGCTTCATCCAGTCCCAAACATGCTCAATGGGGGACAGATCCGGAGATCTTGCTGGCCAGCGTAGTTGACTTACACCTTCTAGAGCACGTTGGGTGGCACGGGATACATGCGGACGTGCATTGTCCTGTTGGAACAGCAAGTTCCCTTGCCGGTCTAGGAATGGTAGAACGATGGGTTCGATGACGGTTTGGATGTACCGTGCACTATTCAGTGTCCCCTCGACGATCACCAGTGGTGTACGGCCAGTGTAGGAGATCGCTCCCCACACCATGATGCCGGGTGTTGGCCCTGTGTGCCTCGGTCGTATGCAGTCCTGATTGTGGCGCTCACCTGCACGGCGCCAAACACGCATACGACCATCATTGGCACCAAGGCAGAAGCGACTCTCATCGCTGAAGACGACACGTCTCCATTCGTCCCTCCATTCACGCCTGTCGCGACACCACTGGAGGCGGGCTGCACGATGTTGGGGCGTGAGCGGAAGACGGCCTAACGGTGTGCGGGACCGTAGCCCAGCTTCATGGAGACGGTTGCGAATGGTCCTCGCCGATACCCCAGGAGCAACAGTGTCCCTAATTTGCTGGGAAGTGGCGGTGCGGTCCCCTACGGCACTGCGTAGGATCCTACGGTCTTGGCGTGCATCCTTGCGTCGCTGCGGTCCGGTCCCAGGTCGACGGGCACGTGCACCTTCCGCCGACCACTGGCGACAACATCGATGTACTGTGGAGACCTCGCGCCCCACGTGTTGAGCAATTCGGCGGTACGTCCACCCGGCCTCCCGCATGCCCACTATACGCCCTCGCTCGAAGTCCGTCAACTGCACATACGGTTCACGTCCACGCTGTCGCGGCATGCTACCAGTGTTAAAGACTGCGATGGAGCTCCGTATGCCACGGCAAACTGGCTGACACTGACGGCGGCGGTGCACAAATGCTGCGCAGCTAGCGCCATTCGACGGCCAACACCGCGGTTCCTGGTGTGTCCGCTGTGCCGTGCGTGTGATCATTGCTTGTACAGCCCTCTCGCAGTGTCCAGAGCAAGTATGGTGGGTCTGACACACCGGTGTCAATGTCTTCTGTTTTCCATTTCCAGGAGTGTATTTATATATTCATACATAATGATGAAGAACGTTCTGTTGAGTACAAAATAACAAGTATATATATACTCATCAGAACGTTCGTCATCATGATCAAAGGCAAGAGTTACGTCCCATTATTGATAAATGAGGAAGTTGCTTACGAATAACAGAAACATAAGTTCTCCGAAGCAATGCATTGATGCTTGATATATTTTTGGGTTTGCGTTTTTTTTTCTTTTTATTATTCTACTTTTTGTTGAGGAATCTTCTTTTTCTAGCGCTGTATAATTAATCTGTGTTGTTTTCTTTGTTTTCCAACAGCATTCCACTGTTGTACGCTACAAATCAACAATTTTCGAATAAAACCTGAATTAATTTTATGCAACTAACAGCAATGCGACACCCGACATCTGTTAAAATAAAAACCAATACATCGTCACTCACTAAATATCGTTTACACAATCATATTAAATATAAAAGCAAAATGTTTGTATTTTTGGGCGGACGCCTCTCTATACAATGTAGACTGCCAATATCTTCTGCACTATGACGATGGATTCCCTCCGAGGTGTGGTATCGATCCTATCGTTGCCTAGGCGACGGATAGCAGGGTGGCAAAATGGGGCAGCCATATTACGCCGCTGCCAGGACAACAGCGTCCATAGGACCTGGACTAGGCAACAGTTTACATCGTGGGAGAGAGGACAGCCATGTTGGGCCGCTACCACAGCACTGGCGTCTATAGTACCTGGCTAGAGGGCTCTGTATATACGATTACAGGTGGCACACTTAAACTTCTTAGGTTGTTAAATAATAGAAATAGGATATAAATAAGCACAAAGTCCATACAATACAAACAGGAAATTGTTTCTTTCCACCTTGGTATATTACGAATGAAGATAAGGTAACTTACTAACGTACTTTTATAAGTTTGACGTCGAAAAGTTTTTTCACATACTTTTTTTATGTTTATTTATATAAAAGTGTTTTTTAAAAGGAACATAGTTTATTTAAATTGCTAACTCAACACTAATTGTATTTATACTTCAATTTTTAAGCCTAGACCTCTACCATTGGTCACCGCTGGAAGCGTTGCTTACGCTCATGTTCTGACAGGTTGCTATATAAACCCAGGCATATGTGAATTCTTTACAGTCTCCTGCCACACCTTGGTAGACGTAGCGCCACCAGCAGTTGACTAGCGGGTAAAACATTGTATTTACGAAATCCACTCTTATAAAAAGTTTGTCGTTAGTTAGATATACGGGGTGGTCCATTGATCGTGACCGGGCCAAATACCTCACGAAATAAGCGTCAAACGAAAAAACTTCAAAGTACGAAACTTGTCTAGCTTGAAGGGGGAAACCAGATGGTGCTATGGTTGGCCCTCTAGATGGCGCTGCCATAGGTCAAACGGATATCAGCTGCGTTTTTTAGAATAGGAACCCCCATTTTTATTACATATTCGTGTAGTACCTAAAGAAATATGAATGTTTTAGTTGGACCACTTTCTTCGCTGTGTGACAGATGCCGCTGTAATAGTCATAAACATATGGCTCACAATTTTAGACGAACAGTTGCTAACAGGTAGGTTTTTTAATTAAAATACAGAACGTAGGTACCTTTGAACATGTTATTTCGGTTGTTCCAATGTGATGCACGTACCTTTGTAAACTTCTCATTTCTGAGAACGAATGCTGTTACAGCGTGATTACCTGTAACTACCACATGAATGCGATAAATGCTCAAAATGATGTCCGTCAACCTTAATGCCTTTGGCAACACGTGTAACGACATTCCCCTCAACAGCGAGTAGTTCGCCTTCCGTAATGTTCGCACATGCATTGACAATGCGCATGACGCATGTTGTCAGGCGTTGTCGGTGGATCACGATTGCAAATATCCTTCAACTTTCCCGAAAGAAAGAAATCCGGGGACGTCAGTTCCGGTGAAAGTGCGGGCCATGGTATGGTGCTTCGACGACCAATCCACCTGTCATGAAATATGCTATTCAATACCGCTTCAAGCGCACACGAGCTATGTGCCGGACATCCATCATGTTGGATGTACATCGCCATCCTGTCATGCAGTGAAACATCATGTAGTAACATCGGTAGAACACTATGTAGGAAATTAGCATACATTGCACCATTTAGATTGCCATCGATAAAATGGGGTTCAATTACCCTTCCTCCCATAATGCCGCACCATACATTAACTCGCCAAGGTCGCTGATGTTCCACTTGTCGCAGCCATCGTGGATTTTCCGTTGCCCAGTAGTGCATATTATGCCGGTTTACGATACCGCTTTTGTTGAATGACTCTTCGTCGCTAAATAGAACGCGTGCAAAAAATCTGTCATCGTCCCGTAATTTCTCTTGTGCCCAGTGGCAGAACTGTACACGACGTTCAAAGTCGTCGCCATGCAATTCCTGGTGCATAGAAATATGGTACAGGTGCAAACGATGTTGATATAGAATTCTCAACACCGACGTTTTTGAGTTTCCCGATTCTCGGGTAATTTTTCTGCTACTGATGTGCGGATTAGCCGCGACAGCAGCTGAAACACCTACTTGGGCATCATTTGTTGCAGGTCGTGGATGAGGTTTCACATGTGGTTGAACACTTCCTGTTTCCTTAAATAACGTCAGTATCCGGCGAACGGTCCGGACACTTGGATGATGTCGTCCAGGATACCGAGCAGCATACATAGCACACTCTCGTTGGGCATTTTTATCACAATAGCCATACATCAACACGATATCGACCTTTTCCGCAATTGGTAAACGGTCCATTTTAACACGGGTAATGTATCACGAAGCAAATACCGTCAAACACTGGCGGAATGTTACGTGATACCACGTACTTATACGTTTGTGACTGTTACAGCACCATCTATCACAAAGCGAAAAAAGTTGTCCAACTAAAACATTCATATCTCTTTACGTACTACACGAATATGTAATAAAAATGGGGGTTCCTATTTTAAAAAACGCAGTTGATATCCGTTTGACCTATGGCAGCGCCATCTAGCGGGCCAACCATAGCGGCATCTGGTTTCCCCCTTCAAGCTTGACGAGTTTCGTTGTTTGTAGTTTTTTTCGTTTGATGCTTATTTCGTGAGATATTTAGCCCGGTCACTATCAATGGACCACCCTGTATATTGTAATTTCACAGTATGTTCGCCCTAAAGATGGTCCCTGCGATGGGCTGAAACCAGTCGGCTCTAAATACATAAAAAACGCGATTATGACTGTTTTCTTAATACTAAGTTAATTTTATATCAATCGCTGTTACTCCACAACCATGTTGTCCAAACATCTGAATGATACTATTTACAAACGGAACAAGAATATGTATTAATCTTCTATTACAAGACTGGATAAAGGCAAAAGTCTGAAAAGTATTCCAACGCAGCATCCCTCTCCCCTATAATAAGGTCAGTCCGGCGTGACGACAGCAAACAGCAAAAATTAAGCTTAAGTTTTAAATTTCGTGTTTATAAAATCAATCACGTAAGAGGATCTTACAGACTTTCTATACTTTGACTGACACAAGAACAGTGTGTGGAGGACACAGAAGCAAGGTTCAAATGGGTCTGAGCACTGTGGGACTTAACTTCGGAGTTCATCAGTCCCCTAGAACTTAGAACTACTTAAACCTAACTAACCTAAGGACATCACACAAATCCATGCCCGAGGCAGGATTCGAACCTGCGACCGAAGCGGTCGTGCGGTTCCAAACTGTAGCACCTTGAACCTCTCGGCCACTCCGGCCGGAACAGAAGCAGGATCTCTTGCGTTTGAAAGCCCCTGAAAGAGCTGAACTCTCCAGGTCGAGATAGAATGAATCCCTATTTGGATACACAGAGAGTGCTCTTCGACAGTGCCCGTATATTTGGTTTGCATTTCAGGAGAATTTCTCGCCCAGTCCATAGTTCCAAGCCACTCGAAGAAACAGTGCGTGTCTCGCGTGCATAAGAAGCTAAAATAGCGGACTCTCAAAAATGCAGACCGATATCCCTAACATCTATTGCTCTTGAGCATATGCCAGGATCGAATACAATAAATTTCCTCGAGAGGAAAAGGCTTCTAACCACAAATAAACATGGATTAGAAATCATAACTCATGTAAAACTGGGTTTCTCCTTTTCTTGCACTCGTGCACAATATTCTGTGAAATAGGGATGAAGGGCAACAGGGAGATTTCATATTCAACTTTTTTGTTTTTAGTTTGATTGATTTATTTATACTTATGTCCAAAATTAGAGCAACAAACGGAATTTTTGCAAGGTTGCTTTTATTTTGCCACAAAACAGTGTACACATGTGACTGTAAAGTAAAAACAATGTACAGAATACAGAACATAAACAACTGCAACACGCATAGACAAAAATGTTCGTTTTTTTCCAATTTAAAGGGTTTGTACACTCATTCTGACAACTGTCAATATGCACAGTATGGGGTGTGACCACCTCTGGTAGCAATACCGGCATGACGACGACGCTGTGAATGATGTCATCAATCTCATGCTACATCTACATCTACATCTACATCTACGTCCATACTCCGCAAGCCACCTGACGGTGTGTGGCGGAGGGTACCTTCAGTACCTCTATCGGTTCTCCCTTCTATTCCAGTCTCGTATTGTTCGTGGAAAGAAGGATTGTCGGTATGCCTCTGTGTGGGCTCTAATCTCTCTGATTTTATCCTCATGGTCTCTTCGCGAGATATACGTAGGAGGGAGCAATATACTGCTTGACTCTTCGGTGAAGGCATGTTCTCGAAACTTCAATAAAAGCCCGTACCGAGCTACTGAGCGTCTCTCCTGCAGAGTCTTCCACTGGAGTTTATCTATCATCTCCGTAACGCTTTCGCGATTACTAAGTGATCCTGTAACGAAGCGCGCTGCTCTCCGTTGGATCTTCTCTCTCTTCTATCAACCCTATCTGGTACGGATCCCACACTGCTGAGCAGTATTCAAGCAGTGGGCGAACAAGCGTACTGTAACCTACTTCCTTTGTTTTCTGATTGCATTTCCTTAGGATTCTTCCAATGAATCTCAGTCTGCCATCTGCTTTACCGACGATCAACATTATATGATCATTCCATTTTAAATCACTCCTAATGCGTACTCCCAGATAATTTATGGTATTAACTGCTTCCAGTTGCTGACCTGCTATTTTGTAGCTAAATGTTAAGGGACCTATCTTTCTATGTATTCGCAGCACCTTACACTTGTCTACATTAAGATTCAATTGCCATTCCCTGCACCATGCGTCAATTCGCTGCAGATCCTCCTGCATTTCAGTACAATTTTCCATTGTTACAACCTCTCGGTACACCACAGCATCATCTGCAAAAAGCCTCAGTGAACTTCCGATGTCATCCACCAGGTCATTTATGTATATTGTGAATAGCAACGGTCCTATGACACTCCCCTGCGGCACACCTGAAATCACTCTTACTTCGGAAGACTTCTCTCCATTGAGAATGACATGCTGCGTTCTGTTATCTAGGAACTCTTCAATCCAATCACACAATTGGTCTGATAGTCCATATGCTCTTACTTTGTTCATTAAACGACTGTGGGGAACTGTATCGAACGCCTTGCGGAAGTCAAGAAACACGGCATCTACCTGTGAACCCGTGTCTATGGCCCTCTGAGTCTCGTGGACGAATAGCGCGAGCTGGGTTTCACATGACCGTCTTTTTCGAAACCCATGCTGATTCCTACAGAGTAGATTTCTAGTCTCCAGAAAAGTCATTATACTCGAACACAATACGTGTTCCAAAATTCTGCAACTGATCGACGTTAGAGATATAGGTCTATAGTTCTGCACATCTGTTCGACGTCCCTTCTTGAAAACGGGGATGACCTGTGCCCTTTTCCAATCCTTTGGAACGCTACGCTCTTCTAGAGACCTACGGTACACCGCTGCAAGAAGGTGGGCAAGTTCCTTCGCGTACTCTGTGTAAAACTGAACTGGTATCCCATCAGGTCCAGAGGCCTTTCCTCTTTTGAGCGATTTTAATTTTTTCTCTATCCCTCTGTCGTCTATTTCGATATCTACCATTTTGTCATCTGTGCGACAATCTAGAGAAGGAACTACAGTGCAATCTTCCTCTGTGAAACAACTTTGGAGAAAGACATTTAGTATTTCGGCCTTTAGTCTGTCATCCTCTGTTTCAGTACCATTTTGGTCACAGAGTGTCTGGACATTTTGTTTTGATCCACCTACCGCTTTGACATAAGACCAAAATTTCTTAGGATTTTCTGCCAAGTCAGTACATAGAACTTTACTTTCGAATTCATTGAACGCCTCTCGCATAGCCCTCCTCACACTACATTTCGCTTCGCGTAATTTTTGTTTGTCTGCAAGGCTTTGGCTATGTTTATGTTTGCTGTGAAGTTCCCTTTGCTTCCGCAGCAGTTTTCTAACTCGGTTGTTGTACCACGGTGGCTCTTTTCCATCTCTTACGATCTTGCTTGGCACATACTCATCTAACGCATAATGTACGACGGTTTTGAACTTTGTCCACTGATCCTCAACACTATCTGTACTTGAGACAAAACTTTTGTGTTGAGCCAACAGGTACTCTGAAATCTGCTTTTTGTCACTTTTTCTAAACAGAAAAATCTTCCTACCCTTTTTAATATTCCTATTTACGGCTGAAATCATCGATGCAGTAACCGCTTTATGATCGCTGATTCCCTGTTCTGCGTTAACTTTTTCAAATAGTTCGGGTCTGTTTGTCACCAGAAGGTCTAATATGTTATCCCCACGAGTCGGTTCTCTGTTTAACTGCTCAAGGCAGTTTTCAGATAAAGCACTTAAAAAAATTTCACAGGATTCTTTGTCCCTGCCACCCGTTATGAACGTTTGAGGCTCCCAGTCTATATCTGGCAAATTAAAATCTCCACCCAGAACTATAACATGGTGGGGAAATCTACTCGAAATATTTTCCAAATAATCCTTCAGGTGCTCATCCACAACAGCTGTTGAGCCAGGGGGCCTATAGAGACATCCAATTACCATGTCTGAGCCTGCTTTAACCGTGACCTTCACCCAAATCATTTCACATTTCGGATCTCCGTCAATTTCCTTCGATACTATTGCACTTCTTATCGCTATAAACACGCCTCCCCCTTCACTGTTCAGCCTGTCTCTACGGTATACATTCCAATCTGAGTTTAGGATTTCATTACTGTTTACGTCTGGTTTCAGCCAACTTTCTGTCCCTAGTACTATATGGGCATTGTGACCGTTTATTAATGAGAGCAGTTCTGGGACCTTTCTATAGACGCTCCTGCAGTTTACTATTAGCACATTAATATTGTTATTCCCTGTTGCATTTTGCCTACTCCTACCTTGCCGCGTCTCAGGAGGCGTCTTGTCGGGCCTAGGGAGGGGATTCTCTAACCTAAAAAACCCCCATGTGCACTCCACACGTACTCCGCTGAGGCAATAACGCCCGTTCCCCCTGCAGGGCTGCTCGCAATTCCTGGAGAGTGGTTGGTGGATGTTGACGTGGTGCAACCCATCTTCTCGTGCACCTCAGATCTGCTCTATGGGCCTCGAATCGGGAGAGGGAGCAGGTCAGGCCATGGGTGGAATATCTTCCGTTTCCAATGAAACATCAACCACCTGTGCTCTACGACGTCGAGCATCATCGTCCTCAATACGAAGTCGGTGGCCACAGCATCTCGCAACAACCGTACATGAGGTCCTAAGATCTCTTCACGACACTTAATAGCAGTTAAACCTTGCAGGTTCACCAGTACAGTTTCATGAAGAGGTGTACGTGTGGTTAACAAAATCCCCGCCCACAACAGTCGGTCTCTTTCCAGAAAGTGTGAGTCCCGAAATCGAGCTCCTCGTTCCCTCCAGAAGCGAATATGTCGTGAATCACTCTCGAGACCATATCAGGACATATCTGTGAAAAGAACATTGGCCCCCGGTTCGACCGTCCGGCGCATGCCGACAACTCCACTCTACAATTTCCCTGCTGTGAAGACGCACCAGAGGTACACATACAGCAGGTCTCTGACAATAAAGACCACTCTGCCGAAGCGTTCTGTACACCGTTTGCCTCGATATCGCACGTCTAGTGAATGTTCTAGGGTCAGACGCCACTTGCAGTGCACTACTGAGGTGGTACTGCCATGGACTTACAACCAAATAACGGTACTCTCTTTCTAATCTCACAAATGGTCTACCCTGCCCTGGTCTTCGGGATACAGTTTCGGTCTTCTGTTATCAGTGAATTAGACACAGAACGGGGAAATAGCAGTTTGGTTCAAATGGCTCTGAGCACTATGGGACTCAACATCTTAGGTCATAAGCCCCCTAGAACTTAGAACTACTTAAACCTAACTAACCTAAGGACATCACACACACCCATGCCCGAGGCAGGATTCGAACCTGCGACCGTAGCAGTCCCGCGGTTCCGGATTGCAGCGCCAGAACCGCTAGACCACCGCGGCCGGCAATAGCAGTTTGTTCCTTTAACTTTGTACACCAGTGTATTTTGGTCATTTGTCTGCTGACTGTTTCAACCGGCCCACGAAGAATTCCTCTCATGACCTAACCTCTTCACCTCAGACTTTCTTCTGTTTTTGTACTATGTTTGGGCTGATTACAATACCAGTGTCATCGACAAAAGTAACTAATTCTGATTCTGACTGTTGTGTATTAGGTGCAAGATCGTTCACATATGTGAGCAAAAGTAGTGGACCTAAGACTGGGCTTTGGAGAAGCCCGAACATGATTTCTGGCTAGACAGAATTATGTCACTAGGCTGTACTGGTTGAATTAACCATTGGTTATTTATGACATTATTCACTGCTTGACTATATCATTAATACCATAAAACTTCAATTTATCTCGGAGAATACCAGGATTAACAAATAAAATACCATCTGGGCATTTTTTAATACGTAATGCTTGTAAAATTTGGTGAATGAATATGTAAATGTCATTCTCAGTAGAGCAACTCTTCTGTAACTCAGATGTGATTTACTGAGGATATTATTGCCACTAAGGTGAGATTCTGTTAAAGAATACATCTCAAAAATTTTAGAAAATGATGTCAGTAGTGAAACAGGTCGGCAGTTATTGACATGTCTCTTATCACGTTTCTTAAAGAGAGGTTTAACAACGGCATATTTCAGTCGCTCTGGAAAATCCTTTGAGTTACTGATGCATTACGTATTTCAGCCCCCCCCCCCCCATGAACCATGGACCTTGCCGTTGGTGGGGAGGCTTGCGTGCCTCAGCGATACAGATAGCCGTACCGTAGGTACAACCACAACGGAGGGGTATCTGTTGAGAGGCCAGACAAACGTGTGGTTCCTGAAGAGGGGCAGCAGCGTTTTCAGTAGTTGCAGGGGCAACAGTCTGGATGATTGACTGATCTGGCCTTGTAACAATAACCAAAACGGCCTTGCTGTGCTGGTACTGCGAACGGCTGAAAGCAAGGGGAAACTACGGCCGTAATTTTTCCCGAGGGCATGCAGCTTTACTGTATGATTAAATGATGATGGCGTCCTCTTGGGTAAAATATTCCGGAGGTAAAATAGTCCCCCATTCGGATCTCCGGGCGGGGACTACTCAAGAGGATGTCGTTATCAGGAGAAAGAAAACTGGCGTTCTACGGATCGGAGCGTGGAATGTCAGATCCCTTAATCGGGCAGGTAGGTTAGAAAATTTAAAAAGGGAAATGGATAGGTTAAAGTTAGATATAGTGGGAATTAGTGAAGTTCGGTGGCAGGAGGAACAAGACTTCTGGTCAGGTGACTACAGGGTTATAAACACAAAATCAAATAGGGGTAATGCAGGAGTAGGTTTAATAATGAATAGGAAAATAGGAATGTGGGTAAGCTACTACAAACAGCATAGTGAACGCATTATTGTGGCCAAGATAGATACGAAGCCCACACCTACTACAGTAGTACAATTTTATATGCCAACTAGCTCTGCAGATGATGAAGAAATTGAAGAAATGTATGATGAAATAAAAGAAATTATTCAGATAGTGAATGGAGACGAAAATTTAATAGTCATGGGTGACTGGAATTCGAGTGTAGGAAAAGGAAGAGAAGGAAACGTAGTAGGTGAATATGGATTGGGGCTAAGAAATGAAAGAGGAAGCCGCCTGGTAGAATTTTGCACAGAGCGCAACTTAATCATAGCTAACACTTGGTTTAAGAATCATGATAGAAGGTTGTATACATGGAAGAACCCTGGAGATACTAAAAGGTATCAGATAGATTATATAATAGTAAGACAGAGATTTAGGAACCAGGTTTTAAATTGTAAGACATTTCCAGGGGCAGATGTGGACTCTGACCACAATCTATTGGTTATGACCTGTAGATTAAAACTGAAGAAACTGCAAAAAGGTGGGAATTTAAGGAGATGGGACCTGGATAAACTAAAAGAACCAGAGGTTGTACAGAGTTTCAGGGACAGCATAAGGGAACAATTGACAGGAATGGGGGAAAGAAATACAGTAGAAGAAGAATGGGTAGCTTTGAGGGATGAAGTAGTGAAGGCAGCAGAGGATCAAGTAGGTAAAAAGACGAGGGCTAGTAGAAATCCTTGGGTAACAGAAGAAATATTGAATTTAATTGATGAAAGGAGAAAATATAAAAATGCAGTAAATGAAGCAGGCAAAAAGGAATACAAACGTCTCAAAAATGAGATCGACAGGAAGTGCAGAATGGCTAAGCAGGGATGGCTAGAGGACAAATGTAAGGATGTAGAGGCTTATCTCACTAGGGGTAAGATAGATACTGCCTACAGGAAAATTAAAGAGACCTTTGGAGAGAAGAGAACCACTTGTATGAACATCAAGAGCTCAGATGGAAACCCAGTTCTAAGCAAAGAAGGGAAAGCAGAAAGGTGGAAGGAGTATATAGAGGGTCTATACAAGGGTGATGTACTTGAGGACAATATTATGGAAATGGAAGAGGATGTAGATGAAGACGAAATGGGAGATACGATACTGCGTGAAGAGTTTGACAGAGCACTGAAAGACCTGAGTCGAAACAAGGCCCCCGGAGTAGACAACATTCCATTGGAACTACTGACGGCCTCGGGAGAGCCAGTCCTTACAAAACTCTACCATCTGGTGAGCAAGATGTATGAAACAGGTGAAATACCCTCAGACTTCAAGAAGAATATAATAATTCCAATCCCAAAGAAAGCAGGTGTTGACAGATGTGAAAATTACCGAACAATCAGTTTAATAAGCCACAGCTGCAAAATACTAACACGAATTCTTTACAGACGAATGGAAAAACTAGTAGAAGCCGACCTCGGGGAAGATCAGTTTGGATTCCGTAGAAATACTGGAACACGTGAGGCAATACTGACCTTACGACTTATCTTAGAAGAAAGATTAAGGAAAGGCAAACCTACGTTTCTAGCATTTTTAGACTTAGAGAAAGCTTTTGACAATGTTGACTGGAATACTCTCTTTCAAATTCTAAAGGTGGCAGGGGTAAAATACAGGGAGCGAAAGGCTATTTACAATTTGTACAGAAACCAGATGGCAGTTATAAGAGTCGAGGGGCATGAGAGGGAAGCAGCGGTTGGGAAGGGAGTGAGACAGGGTTGCAACCTCTCCCCAATGTTATTCAATCTGTATATTGAGCAAGCAGTAAAGGAAACAAAAGAAAAATTCGGAGTAGGTATTAAAATCCATGGAGAAGAAATAAAAACTTTGAGGTTCGCCGATGACATTGTAATTCTGTCAGAGACAGCAAAGGACTTGGAAGAGCAGTTGAACGGAATGGATGGTGTCTTGAAGGGAGGATATAAGATGAACATCAACAAAAGCAAAACGAGGATAATGGAATGTAGTCGAATTAAGTCGGGTGATGCTGAGGGTATTAGATTAGGAAATGAGACACTTGAAGTAGTAAAGGAGTTTTGCTATTTGGGGAGCAAAATCACTGATGATGGTCGAAGTAGAGAGGATATAAAATGTAGACTGGCAATGGCAAGGAAAGCGTTTCTGAAGAAGAGAAATTTGTTAACATCGAGTATAGATTTAAGTGTCAGGAAGTCATTTCTGAAAGTATTTGTATGGAGTGTAGCCATGTATGGAAGTGAAACATGGACGGTAAATAGTTTGGACAAGAAGAGAATAGAAGGTTTTGAAATGTGGTGCTACAGAAGAATGCTGAAGATAAGGTGGGTAGATCACGTAACTAATGAGGAGGTATTGAATAGGATTGGGGAGAAGAGAAATTTGTGGCACAACTTGACTAGAAGAAGGGATCGGTTGGTAGGACATGTTTTGAGGCATCAAGGGATCACAAATTTAGCATTGGAGGGCAGGGTGGAGGGTAAAAATCGTAGAGGGAGACCAAGAGATGTATACACTAAGCAGATTCAGAAGGATGTAGGTTGCAGTAGATACTGGGAGATGAAGAAGCTTGCACAGGATAGAGTAGCATGGAGAGCTGCATCAAACCAGTCTCAGGACTGAAGACCACAACAACAACAACAACAACGTATTTCAGATAAGACTGAGCTTACTATATTGGAACGTTCAATTGAAGTCATAAAGTCAGAAAATGAGTCCGTGATCATATTTTTGGCACTTTATTTTACTGGCTCGTTTTGATCGCATAAATTTTTACATTTCAGTATGACCGCTTTCGACTACTGCCATCTTCAGATCGTAAAATATTCTGATGTGGTATCATCTACATCTACATCTATACTCCGCGAGCCACCTTACGGTGTGTGGCGGAGGGTACTTATTGTACCACTATCTGATCCCCCCTTCCCTGTTCCATTCACGAATTGTGCGTGGGAAGAACGACTGCTTGTAAGTCTCCGTATTTGCTCTAATTTCTCGGATCTTTTCGTTGTGATCATTACGCGAGATATATGTGGGCGGTAGTAATATGTTGCCCATCTCTTCCCGGAATGTGCTCTCTCGTAATTTCGATAATAAACCTCTCCGTATTGCGTAACGCCTTTCTTGAAGTGTCCGCCACTGGAGCTTGTTCAGCATCTCCGTAACGTCAAATTAAACTTGTAGGTACATAGTAAGTAGCCGAAACCGGTGACAGTGAAATGTAAAAATTTAAGTGATCAAGACGGACCTGTAAAAGAAAATATTGGAACAAATCTTTAGTACTCTATTGGAAATACCATCAAAACCAGATGACCTTTTATTTTTTAGAGAATCCATAATGTTCTTAAATTCAGAAGGAGACTCTGGTGATTAATTCATGTGACTGAATTTTAGAGAGTTACTTTTTCAACATACTGCTGTGAGTTTTTGCTTTAGCTGTTTGTCGCTACGCTTTCTACTACATTTCAAATATGAGTATTAAATATATTCTCGACCTTTGACTCATTAATTATAACCCTTCCATTCAGTTCAGCACTGATGTTACACTATTCTGAGGCTAGTTATCCTGTCTGTCATTCCATATAGCCTCAAGTATGTGTCGGAATTAGTGATTTCTGAGAAATAGCAGGAAAAATAGCATTTTAGAGCAACAATGAAGTATTTAATGTCTATAATTTAATAGCACAATTGCTATAAAAAACATGATCGATTGAATTGATGAGTTAAAAAATATTACACGAATGAAAGTCGTTACAATACTTAACAGGATTTATTAACATCACAATGAAAATCTGAATTCCTTTTAAAAGAGGTTTATGTTGATACAAAAATCAGTGTTTCAGATTTAAAGATAAAATTTTAACTATAAGCAAACATGATTGTTAGACATCATAACGTAAGGAACGTAACAAAGGGTAAAAATGTTTTAATTGTATTTAATTTAAATAAAAAAGTTTCCCGCATAGTCTCCTTAAAAATAAACTTATATGAAAATTCTGTTCACGTGTTCCATGAGCTCAAGAATACGCTTCTGTCTTTAAAAAGTAGATAAAATTTTATGGGTCCTTGTTTGGATGAAATGAGTTACGAAAGCAGTATTATTTCTGCAAAATCGAACAACTACAATGCTGTTAACTATTCTTCTAGAATAGAAGAATGTTTCCTAAGTGCTGAAGCTTGAATTTGGCCATGCTCCACTGGGAATTTCAAGCCAGCGAGCGCAAGGTTTGGGAGGTGATAGTTGGCTTAATACGTATCAGCTGCTCACAGAAATTGTTTCCGAATAAACCCACATCCAATAATTGTGTCTACTTCTTGTGACCAATAACTGCAGAGGAATTACTTTACTAGATATCATTTATGAAGTTCTTGTTATTTGCCTATTACAGACTGATCCCAATAACTGGAGAACTAACTGGTGACTATCAACGTGGGTTCCGAAGAAACAGATCCATATTAGATCATTTATTCACTCTAAGACAAATAACTAAGAATGCATGGGGTTTCAGTGCAGATGTCCACATATTATTTTTAGATTTCAAAAGGCTTACGGCAGCATATACCGGCTGAGAATCCTAAATACTATGATGGAAGCTGAAATTATCATAAAAGCTAATCAGATTAGTTAAAACATGTAAAGATGAAACTCCATGTCGTATAAAAACAGCCAGAAGAGAAACTGGATTGAGAGAAGGGGACCCTATTTCGCCTATTTCATTTGACCTCGTCTTAGAGAAGATCAATGTAGAATTTACTGAAATTAATCCATAACGGATCCAACTGCAGGGTGTGAGCGTTAAACATGCCCACGCACATGTCGTAGCATTAATAAGTAGTTCCAAAAAAGAAAGTATCAGAATAATGCAGAATTATTAAAAACTCCTTGATAAAACAGGATTACTGTTAATGAATAAAAAACACAATATCTGGTCATAAGTGAGCAAATTCATGGTGATAAATCTTGCTTTCAAGACAACTGACAACTTCAAGTACTTAGTGAATCTCTTTAGTAACAACGGTAGAAAAGATGTTGAAAGAGACACCTATGTCGCAACAGCAAGGAAACCAGCTTTTTGTTTTATCAAAATCTTAAAGAAAATATCAATTAGTACTAACTTCAAAACCGCTTCTATCAATCGACTAGTATACCGGTAACATTATACCGATGAGAAGCAATAATATTTAGAAAGAAAGATAAAGAAAAACTGTTAATATTCTAAAGGAAAATATTAATAATAATTTTAGACCGATGTATAATGAAAACAACATGGAACGTAGAATAAGAAAATAATGAACAATTAAGAAAGCTGTACAAATACCGTAACATCATCGAAGTGCTTAACAAGAGCAAGAAAGCTAGAAAGACCGAAAGAAGACCATGTAAAATAGCATTCGGCACGACACTATATAGAACGAGCTGAAGAGGAAGACCCAAAATTAGGCGGAAATATAACATTCTAGAGAACACTGTTAGGATGAACATCAACAGCGAGTGAACAAACAGTGCCCTCGACAGAAAGAAATGGAAGACTCTCTTAGAGCAGGCATATGGTCGATAAGGCCCTTGTCACATGTAAAATCTTTTACATTTGGCCTGAGTCCTGTACTAAGATTTTATGAATGAAAAGTTTATATTGTTGATCGATATATTGTCCTGGGAAAAAACAATGTTGACATACCAAATTTAAGGGATTGGTGTGCTTCACCAAAATTGTAGAACATGTTGCAAGTGAATACTATTTCTGTTAGGAAACAACTGAAATATGTACACTGCTCAGAAAATTTAACACTAAACACATGAAAACTGTGAAAACAATGCCGATGGAATCTGATAGTTCGTTGCCGACTGTAGTAGAAAATGTATGTTTTGTTGTGACGCAATAAACAATCGATTATTCGATAGTGTAGGATATATTAGTATATTAGATCATAGTCTCAACATTATAATTTGCCGAAAAACAGAAATTGTCTTTCTTTCGCGAAGACGTTCTGACACCCTCGAAAAACAGCTTTCTCTACGGGAAAGTACCAGAACCGAAAACAAGCGAAGCACTGAAAGCACAGGGTGTAATGTACACTACCGGTCGTGGTGGCCGAGCGGTTCTAGGCGCTACAGTCTAGAACCGAGCGATCACTACGGTCGCAGGTTCGAATCCTGCCTCGCGCGTGGATGTGTGTGATGTCCTTAGGTTAGTTAGGTTTAAGTAGTTCTGAGTTCTAGGGTACTGATGATCTCAGAAGTTATGTCCCGTAGTGCTCAGAGCCATTTGAGTTTTTGTAATGTACACTGTCTGGTCAAAAGTATCCGGACAACTCTATGGAACGCATAGCTGAACGCTAGGTGTCGTAGAAAGTGGACCCGCCGTAATAAAAGGATGCAGGGGGTATTATTACGTTGTACAGTGGAGAAGCTGTAACAATAGAATGGTTTTGTCAGGAGAGATCAGTGACTTCGAAAGTGGACGTCGCATTACTAACAGATCCATTGGGAACATTTCAAGCCTTCTGAAGCTACCAAAGTCGACTGTTGGTAATGTGACTGCGAAGTGAAATGCGAAAGAACGATCACAGATCTCATGTACTGATGGACAGGGACCGTCGGACAATACGTGTTGGGGGGATTGTAAGCAATCGCATGAAAACAGAGGGAGGAAACACTCGTGATTTTCAAATCGTTACCAGCAGTCCAGCTAGCACAATGACTGTGCGTAGGGGCTTGGAAAAAAAGTGGTCCTCAGAAGGCGTACACTTCTGTGGCCAATAATGAACGACCCTTGTGGTGGTGTAAAGTGCAACGACAATGGTCAGTGGATCTGGAAACGAGTGATTAGTGGGGATGAATCACGCTATGCCTTGTGGCAATGCGATGTAAAGGTTTGGTTTTAGTGAATGCCTGGAGAACGTTAACCACCATCAACGTTTACAGCTAACAGTGAGGTTCAGGCGATGTGGTGTTACAATATGGTGGCATTCCTAATGGTTAAGGTGGGATCGCCTTGGTGCGTTCAAGAAAATGTTGAATGCAGAAGAATTTTACTGCATTATGTACTGCTTACAGTAGAGGAACAGTTCGGAGACGATGACTGTATCAGCCTGTGTGAGGCAATGATTTGTAGACAATAAAGTTCCTGAAATGGACTAGTCTGCACAGAGTACTGATCTGCACCCAACTGAATACCTTTGAAATTACTTAGAACGTCGACTTCGCTCTGTACCATAGCATCCAGCATCATTACCTTCTCTCGTTCCGCCACAGGCATTCAGATACATCAAAAGTGCCCACAACGGAGTTCAAGCCTCCATAAAGACGAAGGGTAGACATCCCACATATTAATGTCCAGTAAGATGGGTCCAGTTACTTTTGATCAAGTAATACATATACTAGAGTTGGGGAAACCCGTGTATCGTTGGAAACTAGTTTACTAGTTACTCTTTTTTGGGAACCGTTCATTTTTACTCGTCCACCGTTCATTTGTGCTTGGTATACGGTTCTTATGAAAAACTGAAAATCAGTAGCATAGGTGACGAAGATGGAAGGCACCAAGAGGGGGCACTTGCCTCCGCCCTGGAGTACAGAATTTTTATTCGTAACAGAATTCTCACACACTTGTAATTTTCACAATTCTGCAAAACCTCTCGTTTAGCCAACTACAGCGTTTTGTGGCTGATCGCAGTGAAATAATATAAGGTGGAGCACGAAAAATCGGCCCCGAGTACTGACTGCTCTCCAATTACGGACGATTTGTTGACCGCTACGAGCAGAATAGATAAACATGCAATAATTAGGCAGTGAAGAAATAACAAATAAGCTAATGCAAAAAACAACTTCGAAACAGTAGATGACGATTGGTAGGCGACAAGGAGCAGTCTAGAACTCGGGGCCGATTTTTTGTGCGCCAACCTGTACCACTGAAATACTATTGTAGAAGTTATCATATTCTCTTTACAAAACGTCACACCATGCACTCTATTATGGAACGCGGTCTTCACTCGGTTGTAAGTTGGTCTACCTTCCATAACAATGAACACGCTCATTTACCTTGGATCAAAAAAAGACGAAAAATGGCCACTCCCTTTGCATGTGTAATGAAAAACTCTTGCCTTTTTACAAGTATGTCTTCTGCTGTTTATCGAATTAGTGAAGTAAGCTGATATACTGTTTTGTTACCTGAAAAGATGTACGTATTACATACCACGTAATTCTGTGTAATTTACGTAAATATAAAATACCTTTTAATTACTGGTCATGGACGCTGAATAGAATACGAAAAGAACCAGAAGTTCAGAGTACTAGAAAGGTTTGAAAGAGATCTAGAATTGGCGTGCGCAGCGAACGAAACAAAAAACAACTCGATACTGAAATAACTAAGAGTAGTCGGCGGTGGAACTGCAACCGGGGTGACCGCGCGAAGAAGGACGACTCCGGCCCAACGAGACCGAAACCGACGGGAACGGGACCGAGGCTGGAACGAGACCGGCCGACGTGCCGTTGCGGGGACGAGACCGACCGTTTCCCGCTCCCGGGAACTATAAGTAGAAAACCACCACCGAAGTGTGCTATGAAAGACCGTTCCTTAGAATTCGTTCATCGCTCGTTCCGTTCATCTTGATGAACCGTTCCTTTGGACCCGAAGTGCAGCGAGTTTAATTTACTCCCTGAGTTACAAAACAATAAAATTTGGATGAAGCGTACATGCTACATGAGAACTAAGGAGGTCAAAAGAGGTCCTACATTACAGTATTAAAACTATTTTAAACTTTGAATTTATGTGGTGCGGTCCCCAAGGTGGAGTGGCCTCCTAGTTTGCAGTTTAGATATGCAGCTCTGTTACGATTAGCGAGTGAAGACAGTGTTTTGGTTTTGCAGGTGACGTACAGAATCAACACAGCGTACTGGCTGCTGGCTCCCATTGTCAGGAACATAATGGCTGCAATATCCAAGGATACTTCTTCCATCAGCAGAGATATTCCCATTCCTATATGGCTGCCGTTCGACGCTCGATCCTCGCCGGTCTATGAGATACTGTACAGCCTTGAATTGGCTTTTGGATTCGCTATTTCTGAGACTACAGTGCTCATCGACGGCTCCCTGATAGCCCTGATACTGCAAGTGGCCGCCGAACTGGCGGTCCTGAATGACCTTCTCGCAGCCGGCGTTACTCCCACTCTGAAGCAGTCACCAAGTGGCGTTACCATCAGTGAAAGTACGGTCCAGGACTTAGACGTCCAGGTACTGCCGAAATCATCGCCGTTCTTGGTTGATGGAAGCTTTTCCGATTTCCTGCACAGCAGAAGTTCCACAGTCTCGGAAGTCGAAATATATCAACAGCTGATTGGGAATATTCAGCACCACCAGACTATTATAAGGTAAGTAAGTAATTAGTAACTTACGTTCAGGTACTTTCAGTAAATGTTACTATCGACGGAAACATGGCAGTCGAAGAAATCGGTTCACCAATGAAGGTATTGCGTTATTATTCATCTGCGCCACAACTGAAATTTTCCAACAGAACGAGATTCGAATGCAGGAACTGGACTGCACCACATATGAAGGCGTATCAACAGCCACGGTAATCCAATCCGTCTTTGACTCCTGATTGTCATAATCAGCGATTAAACTCTTGGTGGTCTCATAGGCCTCAAATCTGACATTCCTCTCCTTTCTTCCTTGGTCATAGAACGCCCCCTCTCCCATGTTTCGGCTTGTGGCTGACCAACATCTTCGGAATTCTGTACTCACTACTCATCCATTATAGTCACATGTCCTTGTCGCCACGCGGAGTAGCTGCGCGGTTAGAGGCGCCATGTCACGGATTGCGCGTTCCCTCCCGCCGGAGGTTCGAGTCTTCCCTCGGGCATGGGTGTGTGTGTGGGTGTGTTGTTCTTAACATTAGTTAGTTTAAGTAGCGTGTAAGTCTAGAGACCGATGACCTCAGCAGTTTAGTCCCTTGGGAATTCGCAGACATTTGAACATTTGTCCCTTTCGTTTCTTTCTATATCTTACTATTTCTTCTTTAAGATTCAGTGTCGTTAGCTCCCATTTGAGGCTTTTATTTCTCTTCATAAGCAGTGATGTACGATTAAAGAATTATAAATGAACAAATTGTGGATATTCTACAGCATTATTTCGACAAATGGTTTTCGGTTTACAAGGCCATCATCAGACTTTCATTGAATATCGTCTTCAATGAGGATGCAGTACTGATGAACAACATTACAAAACCTGTCACATATTAAGAGTGAGCAGCAAATACTAGTGACGTCTATACTAATTGAATGCAGGACCCCAGCTGTCTGAACGTGCCAGCAAAAGATTCTCTATTTAGTTTCTTGCCTAATTACAACGTGGTTGGCAGGAAATGTCACGAGAGCATTAAATGAAAATACTTTTTGATTCTGCTTCCACATCAGCCTGTCGCATCATATGTTGATATAAAGTTCAAATCTAGAAATAGGTTTCAATTCTGTATCACGTACAGACAGACGGAAATTTTTTGCCTACTCACAATATGGCGGACTATGTAGATCACAAGAATCTGCAGGTACGCCCCGTGCTCTGAGATCAGAGTTCTACATCCAAATAGTATGGGGATCCCTGGCAAACAAAGAGTACATGACATCTTTGACAGTGTAATGGTGACGTACTCCAAAACGTTAAAGTTTAAGAGTAAATAAATATACAGGGAACAAACCAGAAAAACTATGACACTACATAATCTTTCACAGCGTAAGAGTCATGTTCAATGATAATTTTTCTTCCTGGTTTATTCCCTTTATATTTATTAACTGATTAACTTTAACGTATTGAATTATGTTACCATTACATTGTCAAAGACGAAATTGAGGCTACGTTTTCAGCTTACTCCCTATGCATGTTTTGCGATGTTGCATGCTCTTCGATGGCGAGTTGATGTCAGTCAAGAATGCCTTTAAGGCAACAAAGACGCCATTATCAACGCCTCACTAAGTTTGAACGATGTCGTGTAATTGAGTGGGCTACGAGAATCTGTATGTTCCTTTTGCGAAATTGCGGGAAGACTTGGCAGGAATGTAGCCACTGTACCTGATTGCTGGGACCGGTGGTCACGGTAATGTAGGATCCCGAGAAGACAGAGCTCCGGGCAGCCATATGGCACTATCGCGAGGGAATACTCTCATACACTCCTGGAAATTGAAATAAGAACACCGTGAAGTCATTGTCCCAGGAAGGGGAAACTTTATTGACACATTCCTGGGGTCAGATACATCACATGATCACACTGACAGAACCACAGGCACATAGACACAGGCAACAGAGTATGCACAATGTCGGCACTAGTACAGTGTAAATCCACCTTTCGCAGCAATGCAGGCTGCTATTCTCCCATGGAGACGATCGTAGAGATGCTGGATGTAGTCCTGTGGAACGGCTTGCCATGCCATTTCCACCTGGCGCCTCAGTTGGACCAGCGTTCGTGCTGGACGTGCAGACCGCGTGAGACGACGCTTCATCCAGTCCCAAACATGCTCAATGGGGGACAGATCCGGAGATCTTGCTGGCCAGCGTAGTTGACTTACACCTTCTAGAGCACGTTGGGTGGCACGGGATACATGCGGACGTGCATTGTCCTGTTGGAACAGCAAGTTCCCTTGCCGGTCTAGGAATGGTAGAACGATGGGTTCGATGACGGTTTGGATGTACCGTGCACTATTCAGTGTCCCCTCGACGATCACCAGTGGTGTACGGCCAGTGTAGGAGATCGCTCCCCACACCATGATGCCGGGTGTTGGCCCTGTGTGCCTCGGTCGTATGCAGTCCTGATTGTGGCGCTCACCTGCACGGCGCCAAACACGCATACGACCATCATTGGCACCAAGGCAGAAGCGACTCTCATCGCTGAAGACGACACGTCTCCATTCGTCCCTCCATTCATGCCTGTCGCGACACCACTGGAGGCGGGCTGCACGATGTTGGTGCGTGAGCGGAAGACGGCCTAACGGTGTGCGGGACCGTAGCCCAGCTTCATGGAGACGGTTGCGAATGGTCCTCGCCGATACCCCAGGAGCAACAGTGTCCCTAATTTGCTGGGAAGTGGCGGTGTGGTCCCCTACGGCACTGCGTAGGATCCTACGGTCTTGGCGTGCATCCGTGCGTCGCTGCGGTCCGGTCCCAGGTCGACGGGCACGTGCACCTTCCGCCGACCACTGGCGACAACATCGATGTACTGTGGAGACCTCACGCCCCACGTGTCGAGCAATTCGGCGGTACGTCCACCCGGCCTCCCGCATGCCCACTATATGCCCTCGCTCAAAGTCCGTCAACTGCACATACGGTTCACGTCCACGCTGTCACGACATGCTACCAGTGTTAAAGACTGCGATGGAGCTCCGTATGCCGCGGCAAACTGGATGACACTGATGGCGGCGGTGCACATATGCTGCGCAGCTAGCGCCATTCGACGGCCAACACCGCGGTTCCTGGTGTGTCCGCTGTGCCGTGCGTGTGATCATTGCTTGTACAGCCCTCTCGCAGTGTCCGGAGCAAGTATGGTGGGTCTGACACACCGGTGTCAATGTGTTCTTTTTTCCATTTCCAGGAGTGTATACAGCGTCTGGTTCTGGCACATCGTAATGCATCCGCAGCAGCAATTTGAGAGGCAGGTGGCACCACAGTGGCACAGCGATGTACTGCAAATCGGTTACTTCAAGGAAAGCTCCGAACTAGATGCCGTGTAGCGTGTATTCAACTTGCCCCACCACAACCATTTGTGACTCTTTGGAGAGGAGGGCGCAGGTCTCTTGTGTTTTCAGATGAAAGCTGGCCAGTGATGGTCACGTGTTGGTTATAAGGAGATCAGATGAGGGTCTGCAACCAACCAGTGTTGTAGACACAACGGACCTAAACTCGCGTTATGGGATGGAGTGCGGTTTCGTATGACAGCAGGACCTCTCCCGTGGTTACCCCACGCACTCTGAACGCAAATTCTACCTGTCTTGCTGCCATTCGTGAACAGCATTCTGGGGGTGTGTTCGAACAGGATAACGCTAGCCCCATATACCGCTGTTGCAACCAAACATGCCCTACAAAGCGTCGACATGTTGCCTTGGCCTGCTCGATCACCAGATCTCAGTCGAGCACATCACAATCACAATCAGCATTAACCGTCCCTGTATTGACCGTCCAAATGCAAACAGGCATGGAATTCCATTCCACATACTAACATCCGGCACCTGTACAGCACAGTGCATGCACGTTTGAAGCTTGCATTCACCTTTTGATGTTACACCGATTATTAATGTACCAGCATTTCACATTTTCAATGGCTTATCTTTCACTTACATTAACATGTGATCTTGCAATATTAATCATTTAAATATGTTACTTAGATAAACGTATTCCCGAAATTTGATTACTGTACATTAATTTTTTTGTGTTGCAATTTTTTTCCGTCACTGCGTATGGAAACATAATAAACAGCAATATTAATGAGTGAAGAATACTGGAGCAAAATGATGTTCATAATTTATGCAAATAACTGTGTATAACACAAAAACTTAAAGCCAAAATATTGCATCAGATAGAGCAGGTAAACACAGCAGCTCCAAAAGGGACCATCAGAAGAGCGAAGGGAGAGTTTAGACTTCAACGTACGAGATACCTTGACAATATTCTTACTGACTTGGAGACATTAGGACAGAATTGAGACAAAAAAAAATTGTTTGGAAGGACAGAACAGAGTGCCTCACGTAATGACGACAGTTGGATAAATGAGCTGTACTGTGCAGGAATTCATGTAATAACGAGTCAAACGGCGCACCACGAATGACTGGAAATAATAAAGGGTAAATCAGTATCTTGTACTAATTAGCGTGTCAGCGAAAGTCGCAGCCAGTCAATAGTCGAAAGGGGGTGGATATTAAACGCTGGTCAAGAAACAGCGGCATGGCGGTAGTAACAACAGAAGCCACACGGCGTACAGTTTAGGCATGAGCTGAGGCGTCCCTTTAGGGCAGGGGCGGGCAAACGTTGCACGCGGCTCATGAGCGCACAGCGCTGCACGTGTGCTGCTCGCGTGCAGGCGTCGACCGGGGCTGTGGCGACAGCCGGCAGGTTGCGGCAGTGTAGTGCCAGGCTAAGCTGCGGACGTCGATGCGAAGCGAGCACTATGTAGTGAACGTTGTATTTCAAGAAACGGAGAAGTGGAGATTTGCTATCTTTTAAAAAGTAATGGGAGAATCGAAATGTTTAATATGCGGCAGTATTCTCGCTTGTCAACGGAAGTTTAGTATTGAAGGCCATTATAATAAATTTCACAAGGACGAGTACAATTTATTGTCGAATTCTGAGCGGATGGGGAATTGACTGAGCTTAAGAAGAGCGATCTGGCGGTACCAGATGAATCTGTCGTAATTGGTCGGCCCGAGTGGCCGAGCGGTTCTAGGCACTACAGTCTGGAACCGCGCGACCGCTATGGTCGCAGGTTCGAATGCTGCCTCGGGCATGGATGTGTGTGATGTCCTTAGGTTAGTTAGGTTTAAGTAGTTCTAAGTTCTAGGGGACTGACGACCACAGCAGTTAAGTCCCATAGTGCTCAGAGCCATTTGAATTTGTCGTAGTTGCTGTTGTCACGAGAGATCTGCGACTTTCTCTCGTCATGTCTCTCATCTAGCTGATTTAACATTTTATGGAGCACTGTTTTCAAGTTTTCAGGACGACAACAATAACAGCCCAGCGGTATGTGTAAGTTATAAGATAGCGCTTAATATAGCGAGAGCTGGAAAACCATTTGCTGAATTAATAAGTCTCGGTTAAGAGCAAACATCAGTGATGAAAATTTACGTAACTGTTTGTGTTTGTCTGTATGCAGAAATTTTGTTCCAGATATTAAACGTATTGTAAACTCCACATGTGATATTAAATAAAACGTATCGTAGGTAATAGGTACTCTTTCAAACCATGATTTCTTTCAAACACTCCTACTAACCTTATTCATTCACTCAACAAAGCAAGCTAGGAAACAAAACGCTTTGCAGAGGAAGGAGCGGACAGAAGGTATGGTGGGGATGGGAGATAAGCGGGTGGCCAGCTTGCCCCTGTGTGCACGCGGAACACCTGTTAACTGCACGCGTCCAAGTGCACCGCACATGTGCCCGCCCCTGCTTTAGGGCAACAAAGCACTGGCCGTGTGCCGCGACAGTTGACAGGTAAGGGGCTGCAAATTCTTCGGCCTTGCTGCAGCAGTAACACCGGTTCCCGTCAGATCACCGAAGTTAAGCGGTGTCGGGCTGGCCTAGGACTTGGATGGGTGACCATCCGGTCTGCCGAGCACTGTCGGCAGGCAGTCTGCACTCAGCCCTTGTGAGGCAAACTGAGGAGCTACATGACTGAGAAGTAGCGGCTGCGGTCTCGTAAACTGACTTACGGCTGGTAGAACGGTGTGCTGACCACATGCTCCTCCGTAACTGCATCCATTGATGCCTGTGGGCTGTGAATGACACGGCAGCCGGTCGGTACCGTTGGGCCTTCACGGCCTGTTGTAGTTTAGTTTCAGTAACATGAAAGACAACGCACTGGTTGCCGTTCAACCATGCGGGCTCAAGGCCGACGCTGTCGCCAGCGGAAAGCTCGATGACCGCGCTGTCATGCGGATCCGCGGTTGTCGACTTCGGCAAACCTCCACAGGAGACACCACACCTTGACTCGTTCCACGCCTGCCTTCTCTGCCTTCTGCGACGGTCACGCTGTGAATGATATCGATACAGATAAATTTACTTTCGAAATGAAAAATCGCCCACCCATCTGGAATATGAAGGTGAACGAATGCATTGACAGAATTGTAAAGTATAAATTGTGGGAAGAGATAGTAGACATATTTGGAGGACAATAACTGTCATAAATTGAAAAAGAAAAGCTACGTAATTTGACCGGCCATTATTTTTATAATATCATCACATATTTTTTTACATGTGTTTGAATCTGGTGCATCAGATGTTAAGCGAATCGATCTCGCTATTGTAGTGATTGATATTTACAAAGTAATCTGCTGTTACATTGTTGTGAATAACTGATCGGCTTCCTCTCTGAGTTGTTCCTTTTTCAATATTTTCCAAACTCTCTTGTGGCGTGTGTAAAATCTGCTCAACATTAACAGAGTGTAAGGCTGCAAAGTATACAACAAGCTTTAACAATGTTTATTCCCAAGTTTATGTTAACGTTTAGAGGTCAGTGTAATATACGCCAGTTATTAGCTATTAAATATCCTTTGAACATAAATGTTTTGTGAGTGTGGTACCGCGTCAGAATGTATAAAACTACTGCTACGGAAGAAACTGCCGCTGCAACCGTGGCCGAAACGTTGCTTTTTCTCCAGCAGCAATAGTTTTATACATTATGATGCGGTACCACACCCACAAAACTTCTGTGTCGAATGACTCTGGCAATTATAAATATTCTTTGCTTTTTTCTTAAATTACTTCCTGCGTAGGGTCGTAAAAGCTGTCCTGATAGGCTGAATGCCTCGTCACCAACAATGAAATACGGAATATTGCCTTGAATACCTTCGATTTCCTCCTCGTTAGGTATTCCTAAATTTCCAAGCAACAGGTGAAAATTGACCACTCACTACATTTTCCATATGCCCCACCATCAACAAATATGAATTTACAATTCAAAATATTGAGAAAAAATGCTTATAATTGTAACAAAGCGATCGTGTGTTGCCTGATCTTATTACACGGATATGTTTCCCGTCTATAGGTCCTGCAACATGAGGAACATCTGTTCTAGGTTCAAATTTTTCAGTTATATACAACTAAAATTCTGTTGTCGGTTAGGGAAGGCGTTTTGATTTCATCTTGATCCATCTCGCTTGACAAACTTGTTGCATAATTTCGTTCACTGTAGTTCTTCCCAGGCGACAGACGTGGCGGATGTCAGCAAAAGTGCATCCAGGAGCCTAGTACCTTAAACATAAAATATAAGGGGCGTTCAAAAAGAAACGATCCGGAGGCATAATTACAGAAACCAGTACCTGCATGTTGGAAGTATTGACCCTGGCTATTTTGTCCCACTGTGACACAAGCCGTGAATGGCTGTCTCATAAAATTCCCAGGGCTGCGATGTTAACCAGTTCCGCATGTACAGCTGGACGTGGTCGTCCACACGAGTGCAGAAAGGGTTATGCTGACGTCCTTCTTTGACCAAGATGGCCCCCTTCTGATTCACTTCCTGCAGCACGGGACAACAGTGAATGCCCAGCGTTACTCGCAAATCTTGACCACCTTCGCCAAGCGATTAAATCAAAACGACCAGGCCATCTCACCTGTGAGTTTCTTCTGCTCCACGACAATGCAAAGCCTGATACGGCCAACACCACCGCGGCACTCCTGCGAAAATTCAAATGGGGGGTTCTTGGCCACGCTCCATACAATCCGGACCTCTCTCCCTGTGATTACACCACTTTTGGTCCCCTTGAAAAACTCTGAGGGGCAAACGATTCACCTCGGACGACGACGTCCAGCTGTACGTGCGGAACTGGTTGACATTGCAGCCCCGGGAATTTTACGAGACAGCCATTCACCGCCTTGTGTCACAGTGGGACAAGTGTTTCAACAGGTAGGGCCACTACTTCTAACATACAGGTACTGGTTTCTGTAATATGCCTCCGGCTCGTTTCTTTTTGAACGCCCCTTATACATTTCTTTTGAGGTCTGTCGCTGCAAAAGAAATGGAAAAATCTAGTAGATAGTTTTGTGAAAGAATATCGGAAAGCCAGCAGTTTTAAAAGTGAATCAGTAGCTACACTGAAATGCACATACATCTACTTCAACCAGCTTATGCTTCTTGCAGGTGCTGTTGCTAGAAATAATGTTGATGACAGTTTGAGTTCAGCAGAAGTAGAACAGAAGGACACACAAGTTGAGCCTACTGAAGAACCCGATGAGACTTCAGAGTGCAGGTATCAAGACCGAAAAAGAGAAAGGCTAATGACACAGAAATTGCGATCATAGAAGTGGAGCTTATTGAGGTACTGAAGGAGAGTCTAGCCAGAAACAGCGATGACCCTGACCGCCACTTTCTGCTGTCATTGTTGAATGATTTTAAACGAGTACCTGAGCGTTTGAGGGCGATAACCCAAATCTCTATTATGAAGGTGATCATGGATGCTTCTTGTCAATAGAACCCGCCAGCCCATGACTATCCACGGAACACCAATTTCTTAAATACTGGCCAAACACTAACTAGCTACGCAGATATACACTCCTGGAAATTGAAATAAGAACACCGTGAATTCATTGTCCCAGGAAGGGGAAACTTTATTGACACATTCCTGGGGTCAGATACATCACATGATCACACTGACAGAACCACAGGCACATAGACACAGGCAACAGAGCATGCACAATGTCGGCACTAGTACAGTGTATATCCACCTTTCGCAGCAATGCAGGCTGCTATTCTCCCATGGAGACGATCGTAGAGATGCTGGATGTAGTCCTGTGGAACGGCTTGCCATGCCATTTCCACCTGGCGCCTCAGTTGGACCAGCGTTCGTGCTGGACATGCAGACCGCGTGAGACGACGCTTCATCCAGTCCCAAACATGCTCAATAGGGGACAGATCCGGAGATCTTGCTGGCCAGGGTAGTTGACTTACACCTTCTAGAGCACGTTGGGTGGCACGGGATACATGCGGACGTGCATTGTCCGGTTGGAACAGCAAGTTCCCTTGCCGGTCTAGGAATAGTATAACGATGGGTTCGATGACAGTTTGGATGTACCGTGCACTATTCAGTGTCCCTTCGACGATCACCAGTGGTGTACGGCCAGTGTAGGAGATCGCTCCCCACACCATGATGCCGGGTGTTGGCCCTGTGTGCCTCGGTCGTATGCAGTCCTGATTGTGGCGCTCACCTGCACGGCGCCAAACACGCATACGACCATCATTGGCACCAAGGCAGAAGCGACTCTCATCGCTGAAGACGACACGTCTCCATTCGTCCCTCCATTCACGCCTGTCGCGACACCACTGGAGGAGGGCTGCACGATGTTGGGGCGTGAGCGGAAGACGGCCTAACGGTGTGCGGGACCGTAGCCCAGCTTCATGGAGACGGTTGCGAATGGTCCTCGCCGATACCCCAGGAGCAACAGTGTCCCTAATTTGCTGGGAAGTGGCGGTGCGGTCCCCTACGGCACTGCGTAGGATCCTACGGTCTTGGCGTGCATCCGTGCGTCGCTGCGGTCCGGTCCCAGGTCGACGGGCATGTGCACCTTCCGCCGACCACTGGCGACGACATCGATGTACTGTGGAGACCTCACGCCCCACGTGTTGAGCAATTCGGCGGTACGTCCACCCGGCCTCCCGCATGCCCACTATACGCCCTCGCTCAAAGTCCGTCAACTGCACATACGGTTCACGTCCACGCTGTCGCGGCATGCTACCAGTGTTAAAGACTGCGATGGAGCTCCGTATGCCACGGCAAACTGGCTGACACTGACGGCGGCGGTGCACAAATGCTGCGCAGCTAGCGCCATTCGACGGCCAACACCGCGGTTCCTGGTGTGTCCGCTGTGCCGTGCGTGTGATCATTCCTTTTACAGCCCTCTCGCAGTGTCCGGAGCAAGTATGGTGGGTCTGACACACCGGTGTCAATGTGTTCTTTTTTCCATTTCCAGGAGTGTATATGAAAATGTAACAGACGTAAGATCATTTCGGAATTTTCATGTGCTCGACGGGTTTTTAACTGAATACGCGTTGAATTTCGAATTTCCTACATTTGGCTTCCTGCATGAGGTTTACTCAGAATGGGTCGTGACTCCCCTGAAAATCGGGACAGCCCGCGAAAATTGAGAGATTTGGCAAGAGTACCAATCCCCTTCCGCGTCGCATGTCGAAAGCATTGTGCATGTGCTATCTCGGAGGTTAATCGTCCTAAACACCCTCCATTCTCGATATGACAGCGTTCTAGTACTTCAATACATAGTTACAACTGAAAATTTGTGCAGTACTGGGGCTCTAATCCCGATCCGCTACTTATCGTGAACAGTCGCCTTCATCACCTGGCTTTTGCCTCCAGCCTGGTCTCTGGAAATTTCTGAACACTCTAGCAAAGAGCGTCTCGCACAGACTATGGGAGGGTAGCACTCTGAGGTGACAGAGATGCTGAGGGGCCGTGACTTACCTTGCCACAAGGGATAGGGATATTTGGAAAGTCAAGTTTCAGATCGCAAAGTGATCGTGTAGAAATGCCTAAAACAACAGTGTCTCCTGCCAAGTAGGTGGATCTGGTGAGAGATTTCGCCTGAAGCTATGCAGCTCACATAACATAAATGACATGCATTTCTTTCTTCAAGATAACTGTCAGCCACATTCTGCAGGGCCAATGAAGACGCTCCTGTAGCGTTTTCGATAGAAACTGTTTGATCACCCACAATACAGCCTTTAATTGGCTCCCTCCATTGTTCATCTTCCCCCGTGAACCATGGACCTTGCCGTTGGTGGGGAGGCTTGCGTGCCTCAGCGATACAGATGGCCGTACCGTAGGTGCAACCACAACGGAGGGGTATCTGTTGAGAGGCCAGACAAACATGTGGTTCCTGAAGAGGGGCAGCAGCCTTTTCAGTAGTTGCAGGGGCAACAGTCTGGATGATTGACTGATCTGGCCTTGCAACATTAACCAAAACGGCCTTGCTGTGCTGGTACTGCGAATGGCTGAAAGCAAGGGGAAACTACAGCCGTAATTTTTCCCGAGGACATGCAGCTTTACTGTATGATTAAATGATGATGGCGTCCTCTTGGGTAAAATATTCCGGAGGTAAAATAGTCCCCCATTCGGATCTCCGGGCGGGGACTACTCAAGAGGACGTCGTTATCAGGAGAAAGAAAACTGGCGTTCTACGGATCGGAGCGTGGAATGTCAGATCCCTTAATCAGGCAGGTAGGTTAGAAAATTTAAAAAGGGAAATGGATAGGTTAAAGTTAGATATAGTGGGAATTAGTGAAGTTCGGTGGTGGGAGGAACAAGACTTCTGGTCAGGTGACTACAGGGTTATAAACACAAAGTCAAATAGGGGTAATGCAGGAGTAGGTTTAATAATGAATAAAAAAATAGGAGTGCGGGTTAGCTACTACAAACAGCATAGTGAACGCATTATTGTGGCCAAGATAGACACAAAGCCCATGCCTACTACAGTAGTACAAGTTTATATGCCAACTACCTCTGCAGATGATGAAGAAATAGATGAAATGTATGACGAGATAAAAGAAATTATTCAGGTAGTGAAAGGAGACGAAAATTTAATAGTCATGGGTGACTGGAATTCGTCAGTAGGAAAAGGGAGAGAAGGAAACATAGTAGGTGAATATGGATTGGGGGGAAGGAATGAAAGAGGAAGCCGCCTTGTAGAATTTTGCACAGAGCATAACTTAATCATAGCCAACACTTGGTTCAAGAATCATAAAAGAAGGTTGTATACCTGGAAGAATCCTGGAGATACTAAAAGGTATCAGATAGATTATATAATGGTAAGACACAGATTTAGGATACAGGTTTTAAATTGTAAGACATTTCCAGGGGCAGATGTGGATTCTGACCACAATCTATTGGTTATGAACTGCAGATTGAAACTGAAGAAACTGCAAAAAGGTGGGAATTTAAGGAGATGGGACCTGGATAAACTGAAAGAACCGGAGGTTGTAGAGAGTTTCAGGGAGAGCATAAGGGAACAATTGACAGGAATGGGGGAAAGAAATACAGTAGAAGAAGAATGGGTAGCTCTGAGGGATGAAGTAGTGAAGGCAGCAGAAGGTCAAGTAGGTAAAAAGACGAGGGCTAATAGAAATCCTTGGGTAACAGAAGAAATATTGAATTTAATTGATGAAAGGAGAAAATATAAAAATGCAGTAAATGAAGCAGGCAAAAAGGAATACAAACGTCTCAAAAATGAGATCGACAGGAAGTGCAAAATGGCTAAGCAGGGATGGCTAAAGGACAAATGTAAGGATGTAGAGGCTTGTCTCACTAGGGGTAAGATACATACTGCCTACAGGAAAATTAAAGAGACCTTTGGAGAGAAGAGAACCACTTGTACGAATATCAAGAGCTCAGATGGCAACCCAGTTCTAAGCAAAGAAGGGAAGGCAGAAAGGTGGAAGGAGTATATAGAGGGTTTACACAAGGGCGATGTACTTGAGGACAATATTATGGAAATGGAAGAGGATGTAGATGAAGATGAAATGGGAGATACGATACTGCGTGAAGAGTTTGACAGAGCACTGAAAGACCTGAGTCGAAACTAGGCCCCGGGAGTAGACAACATTCCATTAGAACTACTGATGGCCTCAGGAGAGCCAGTCATGACAAAACTCTACCATCTGGTGAGGAAGATGTATGAGACAGGCGAAATACCCACAGACTTCAAGAAGAATATAATAATTCCAATCCCAAAGAAAGCAGGTGTTGACAGATGTGAAAATTACCGAACTATCAGTTTAATAAGTCACAGCTGCAAAATACTAACGCGAATTCTTTACAGACGAATGGAAAAACTGGTAGAAGCGGACCTCGGGGAAGATCAGTTTGGATTCCGTAGAAATATTGGAACACGTGAGGCAACACTAACCTTAAGACTTATCTTAGAAGAAAGATTAAGAAAAGGCAAACCTACGTTTCTAGCATTTGTAGACTTAGAGAAAGCTTTTGACAACGTTAACTGGAATACTCTCTTTCAAATTCTGAAGGTGGCAGCGGTAAAATACAGGGAGCGAAAGGCTATTTACAATTTGTACAGAAACCAGAAGGCAGTTATAAGAGTCGAGGGGCATGAAAGGGAAGCAGTGGTTGGGAAAGGAGTGAGACTGGGTTGTAGCCTCTCCCCGATGTTATTCAATCTGTATATTGAGCAAGCAGTAAAGGAAACAAAAGAAAAATTCGGAGTAGGTATTAAAATTCATGGAGAAGAAGTAAAAGCTTTGAGGTTCGCCGATGACATTGTAATTCTGTCAGAGACAGCAAAGGACTTGGAAGAGCAGTTGAACGGAATGGACAGTGTCTTGAAAGGAGGATATAAGATGAACATCAACAAAAGCAAAACGAGGATAATGGAATGTAGTCAAATTAAATCAAGTGATGCTGAGGGGATTAGATTAGGAAATGAGACACTTAAAGTAGTAAAGGAGTTTTGCTATTTAGGGAGTAAAATAACTGATGATGGCCGAAGTAGAGAGGATATAAAATGCAGACTGACAATGGCAAGGAAAGCGTTTCTGAAGAAGAGAAATTTGTTAACATCGAGTATAGATTTAAGTGTCAGGAAGTCCTTTCTGAAAGTATTTGTATTGAGTGTAGCCATGTATGGAAGTGAAACATGGACGATAACCAGTTTGGACAAGAAGAGAATAGAAGCTTTCAAAATGTGGTGCTACAGAAGAATGCTGAAGATAAGGTGGGTAGATCACGTAACTAATGAGGAAGTATTGAATAGGATTGGGGAGAAGAGAAGTTTGTGGCACAACTTGACTAGAAGAAGGGATCGGTTGGTAGGACATGTTTTGAGGCATCAAGGGATCACAAATTTAGCATTGGAGGACAGCGTGGAGGGTAAAAATCGTAGAGGGAGACCAAGAGATAAGTACACTAAGCAGATTCAGAAGGATGTCGGTTGCGGTAGGTACTGGGAGATGAAGAGGCTTGCACAGGATAGAGTAGCATGGAGAGCTGCATCAAACCAGTCTCAGGACTGAAGACCACAACAACAACAACATTGTTCATCTCTGCTCACATGAACCGGTGGCTACGAAGACATTCTGGCACAAACAAGGAAAGGCATACCAGCTTAGACAATTGTGGGAAAGCTCAGGCTCCTGCTTTCTGTGACGAGGGTACTGGAAAGTTTCTAGAACACAATGACAAACGTCTAAGTCGGAATGGCGACTATTTAGAGAGGTAGCTGGAAGGTGTGACTAACTGTTGCGGATAAAATTTTTTTTATTTTCACTGTGGTTTTCATTTCGCGACCGATCGGACCTTACTTTTCGAACAGCCCTCGGATATCAATGAAGAGCCGGCCGGCCGCGGTGGTCTAGCGGTTCTGGCGCTGCGGTCCGGAACCGCGGGACTGCTACGGTCGCAGGTTCGAATCCTGCCTCGGGCATGGGTGTGTGTGATGTCCTTAGGTTAGTTAGGTTTAAGTAGTTCTAAGTTCTAGGGGACTTATGACCTAAGATGTTGAGTGCTCAGAGCCATTTTTAGCCATATCAATGAAGACGCTGTAACATTCAGTTACATCAATGCTAACCGTTTGGATATGCTGACTGAACTGTTATGACACTAATGTATATATCCAAAACATTATGACTTCAGTATATCTGATGATGCCTCGGTGCTAAGTAACATTGTTCTATGAAGCTTTGATCATACATAGAAAGATCTGCTACGGTATGCCGGCCGCTATGGTCGAGAGTTTCTAGGCGCTTCTGTCTGGAAACGCGCGACCGCTACGGTCGCAGGTTCGAATCCTGGCTCGGGCATGGGTGTGTGTGATGTCCTTAGGTTAGTTAGGTTTAAGTAGTTCTAAGTTCTAGGGGACTTATGACCTAAGATGTTGAGTGCTCAGAGCCATTTTTAGCCATATCAATGAAGACGCTGTAACATTCAGTTACATCAATGCTAACCGTTTGGATATGCTGACTGAACTGTTATGACACTAATGTATATATCCAAAACATTATGACTTCAGTATATCTGATGATGCCTCGGTGCTAAGTAACATTGTTCTATGAAGCTTTGATCATACATAGAAAGATCTGCTACGGTATGCCGGCCGCTATGGTCGAGAGTTTCTAGGCGCTTCTGTCTGGAAACGCGCGACCGCTACGGTCGCAGGTTCGAATCCTGCCTCGGGCAGGGAGGTGTGTGATGTCCTCAGGTTGGATAGGTTTATGTACTTCTAAGTTCCAGCAGTTCCTCCTTTCAAAAACTGACCCCTATCTCTGCTGGGAACGATACGATTCATATGTAGTCTCTCCTCTGTCCAGTATTGTCATTCGTCAACTGCCCAGTCTCCAAAATGATTCAAATGGCTCTAAGCACTATGGGACTTAACATATGAGGTCATCAGTCCCCTAGACTTAGAACAACTTAAATATAACTAACCTAAGGACATCACACACATCCATGCCTGAGGCAGGATTCGAACCTGTGACCGTAGCAGCAGCGCGGTTCCGGGCTGAAGCGCCCAGAACCGCTCGGCTACAGCGGCAGGTCCCATTCTCCAAGATCTAATGTATTAGTTATTCTGGAACATGTTATTTGTTGTGTTTTGTTTATATTATCTCGCCGCAACTAATATGCTCTGACAAGATATCGTACTGTGATGTCAGTGGGGCAGATTCCTTGGGTGACGGGAAGATCCTCTACCGGTGTGATACTGAATGCGTCCGTCATCCTTAGGAGACCCCTCGCTGCGTACACCTGAGGGACGCTCTGTGTTGTACGAAACAAAGCCTGTGTGACCCCTAGCACTTGCTGCAAAGACCACAATGGGAGCGGCATTGCAATGTCGTACAGCTTATAACACTCCCTCTCTGGTGCTACTGTACCATAACCTCTATGCTAGAAGCAGGTTGTAACATAAAGCAATTTTGTAAAAGCATCTATGGCACAAAGCAACAGAGCAGTGTTACCCTCTGAGAGGAATTTTGTTAATTTGACCGTGTTGTTCCTAACGGAGGTGGCTTATCGGAAATGAAAGTAAGAATTACGTAAATATTGGAATAGTGACAAACTAAATTTTGCCTAGCTATACTATTACTAGAATAAGGGAAGCGGTCGCCAGCCTAATTAGGCAAGAGAAAGATTAACATTCTCGTTTATGAAAGTAGGTATAAGTAACTATAATGGACAACACAACAGACACAACCTAGACTTAGTAACACGCGAGTGCAATGAACTCTGACGCACATATGTTTTAAGATTGAAGCTAACAGTTAGAGCAGCAGGAACTATTTTCCAAATTATAACAGGCACAAAAAAACACTATCACTTTCAGGGTTTACACAAACTGAGTGGTCTTTATACTGTTAATATGCATACAAGAGAGACAAACACTTGGCATACATGAGAATATAACGTTTCACAACTGCAGCTTTCTCACTTTTACTACAACGAAACACAATGTTGACAAAATTGCAAGAAACTGACTCACCTTTTAGAATTTACCACAGACAACAACGTGATCATTTACTTTATAAGACTCAGCCTAAAGTTTGAAGTTGGTAACAGCACTTTAGTAAGCAGTTTTACTAGGAAAATTATTTCAACAAGCATCATTGATTTTAACTTTCTCTTTACTAAGTTCAAGAGGCATTAATTGATAAAACTCTGGTCATAAATGTACTTTCAGTAAGGACACTCGGTAATCACTTTACTTCAAACGGAGAGGACCCTGAGAGGTATTATGATGAGGAGTGAAATCAAGGTAGGTAAATAAATTCCGATATGAATTACCTTATATTTCAGCACACTAACAAATCCATTAGGCTGATCCTTCACTGTACATTAATATAGTATTACGTTACAGTGATTGCGCAATGTGGTGGCAACTGCATGTTGGTAGGTGGATTCGCAGACAGAATTGCTGGACTCTGTCATTTCTTCGTGGCGATGATTCATACAAATTCCAGAATAGTTCGAGCTATTTGTCCATCCATCCGAGGCCTTGGAAAGAAGCAGGAAAAGCCTCTCTCTGAATCATCACAATATGCACCGTTATAATGACAGTGCACAGACTCGTAGCTCCTTTCCGACTGGTGGCTCGTCTCCGACTGACTATCAGTTCCACCTTTTTCACCTATGCCAACCACAATTTGCGCGTGCTACACATTTCCGTTCCAGAGGGGAACCACTACACCATTTACATACAAACTAACTAAGAACCCTAAGTGAGGATCAGCAATTTACATAACAGCAAACAAATACATTAAATAAAACAGAACATTTTCACATATTGACACTTCTACAAAAAATTATTCACACAAAATTACAATTACATACAATAAGTTCTGTTCCCTCCAACTGGGACAAAGAACTTTAAATTACAGATACACCACTTTGCATAGAATCAAATCACGACACCAAAGTTTTTTAACAAAGAAAAGAGTACACAATTTTATGTTATCGATTCAATCACACTTACAGAAGATCAACAACGTAACATTAAATAAAGCAAAAGCAAAATAAATTCATACAGCATAAGAGCTGTGGTGTTACACATGCCCCATGTTTCGTTGAAGTTTCCCGTCAGGGATACTTCAAGGAAACATCTATAACACCTAAGTGGTGCTGGCTGCAAAAAAAATTATTCCATCCAACTTCAGTTGGGAAAAAAAAAACATATTACAAACATACAGTATATACACTAAGAAATTGCATATATTTCTTCCAAAAGATTTTCAAAATAAGGCATCTAAAGCAATTTTCAATTTCACACTGGTTTAAGGAAACTAATTTTGCATCATTACACAAGATACTTTTAAGCATGTTCTTTCCATACACATACAGTTCAAATAACAGACAAACAGTACAAAAATAATCTGCATATTAGTAGAATATGGTATAGCTTTCAAAATAAAATAAAAGAATACACACATATATAATAGCACAGAGCATTTTAACTTAACAAAACAGAAGTTTCTCTCTCAATAATTTTAGAGGAATGTAAAATTTCACAGACACACAAGCATATTAAAGATCACAGTACATTTTACAAGGTTCAGTAATTAATGAAATATTGAAAATATCAGTTTGCATCCACATATGTACAAATATTTACACAAACAGCTATGGAAACCTTTTCCAACTGACTCCTTAAATGCTAAAGTAACTTTGCAAGGATGTTTCAAAATAAAGCTGCTCTTCATTAATAGCAGTCCAAAATATTTGTTGCACACAAACACACTAACATATTCAGAGCCTATCTTTAATCATCACTGCTGTGTTTTAAAACAAGGCAGTCCAAAACTTTAAGGTATTTAAAAAAACTTAGTCTCAAAAACATCTACATCCATTTAAATAAGTTGCATATATATTTTATAATAACTTTTCACTGACTTCAATAAGAATAGTCAGTTCATAACATATTGCTCAAAAAAACCTAACTTAGTTCACTGCTTGCCTCAGCACTAGAAGTCCATGTTACACATTCTGCCCATTATTGGTTTGGCAGTCTTTACCTATAACATTTAGACACAAAACACAATTTAGATTAAGAACACACAAAAAAACACATTTTTAAATTGACACACTGCCCCATCCTCTAGGTTTGGCAGTTCGTGACCACTTATCAACTTCTTGCCCCACAATGGCAAGTCCTTTGGCTACTGCTCACATAGCACATTGGGGTAGCCCTCAGCTTTATGACCACAGCATTCTCATTCTTTTGTCATGCTTTGCTGCCCAACAACATATTTTTGAGCAGTTTATTGTCATCATCTTTAGGTTTTTTCATCTTTATGTCACCTCATTGGTAAAATTTGCATTAATGGTATAAAACATTAAACCTGCAACTTTGAAACAGCAATTAGACACTGGTAACAAAACCATTTCTTTTCAAATGACACAATCAGGTAACATATACATTAATCGAGAAAAAAATTAAATGTCATATTCAGGATCAAGTTAGGATAAAGTATTTCTTACTACTCCTTTATCATTGCTTTTCCACACACAGTTAGGTCATTACATACATCAAGATCAGGACAATAATTTCATATCCTATTGCAAGTGATTTCTGCCAACTCTTTTGCTGGCACTAGACACATACCTCACACACTTATTTCCCATACCTTAGTCAGGTTCATCTCCTCAGTTTTAAACACATATACAGTTTTTCAACACCATATTTGCCCCTTTCTTTTTCAAAAACACTTGCATTTAATTATATTATGGCATTCATTTACCTTTTTTTTCAGTAAGCTATTCTTTTCTCAACTATATTTCTCTTTCCAATTACTTTCCCATTTCATTTTTCCTTTACAATACCCACTATACTTTCATTAATCTTGGTCATTTTCTAGTGTACCCACAGTATTCTACATTATTTCCACACTATTCAATACACTCTGATAGAGAAGAAGGAAAGAAGATAGTAAAAGTTCTGAATGATGAAGAGGAAGGTTGGCAGCACGAAAAGAAACGAAAGTAGTGCTAGCAACGACTCGGGTCCCTGGTGCTCGTCAGGCACCTGACAATGCAAAGAGTGCATTGCCCCCTGAGGGTTTACAACCCTCATCAGAGGACATGTACTTTTAAATACACAACATGGTACAAACATAAGCCCTTTCTGGTCTTTAAGTGTATTAGAAATTAATTATTATCATATGGAGTTCATTGCACTTTCATAAAGTTACCATAAGCATAATTATTCATAAAGTTTTCAGGTTTTTCACTCTACATGCCCCGTATCTTCATAATTAGACTGGCAACAGTTAGTATTCAATTGAAAATAAACATTTCCTAAGCAAAGTCAAACAGTACACTATAGTAAATAAACAACAACCTGCCACAGGCCTCAAGATCAACAAAACAATAATCCACTTTCAGGTAACACTCAGGTACAATAATAATAGACATGCATTATATTAACAACATATATACAAACATCCTGCCCCCAGTCTCTTTATTAACAAGGCAGTCTTTTATGGTTCATAAAACAGTTACTAAGTCTGGTGGCTTTTTAGGCCTCCTATCTTCTACATCTTTCACTAACCCATTCAGATCTTGCCAACGTTTTGTTTCATCAGGTGGCTTTTTAGGTTTTGGAATTTCAAAGTCTTTAGCAAGGTACAACATTTCCTGTTCTGCTATCCTTTTATCAGGTGGTTCTTTTTGTTCCTGTAATTCACACTCTTTTAAAACATTTGTTAATGCTTGCCCCAGTATAGTATCATCTGGAGGTTCCTGCAAATTATGCCCCTGTGTAACATTACTGAATAATTTATTCGGTTTTGGCCCAGATTCACTTTCTGTATCTTGCCTTGGAAAAATGTCACTAATTTTCTCATACCCTCTTTCAGTAAAAGTATATTCACTTTCATTTACACCTGAGAATTCATCTTCACTGGAGTCATCACTACTCTCTTCCTCACCATCAGATTTACTTAAGTACTCGACTTTTGAACAACAGAGAAAGTTAGTATATTCATTCTTATCTGTATTCATATACCCTTCATCATCTGAACTATCACTAGGTTCTATTTCGTTATCAGATTCGAGCAGGAGGGCAACTTTTAAACAGTGAGGCAGATTATTACTAGATGTTTCAGTCACTTCGTTTTCCGACTCATTTTCTACATAATGCACATCGTTTGGACAGTCAGGCACTTCTGTTATATCACTTTGAACGATTTCAGCCTTAACTTCATACTTAGTATAATCGCCACATTCTTCAATAATTTTCATTTCATTTTCTTCCATGCTGTCATTTTCAGGTAATCGTGCGAAATTCTTACTAGACCCTTCTGCATTAAAATTATTAAACACCTTTCCATCAACAATGATTTCGTCTGCACTGCTCATAATGTCATGATTACTAACGTCCTCCTCTACCTCATTTTTACCTATTATTAATTGTGCACACGTCTTTTGCGTGGCACGTTCTACCTCCCTTTCCTCTTTATTCATCACAACCTCCCCCACATCTACGTCTTTTACCTCATACACATCGTTAACAGTACAAATATTCCCCTTTTCACTCGCCTTTTCTGTCTCCCTTTTATTCTTTAATAAAGTCTTTTCGCACGATTCCGATACCGAGTTATCTTTATTATATGACGTATTAACTTTATTTTCATTTCTACATTCATCTACTACTGAAACCGGCCATCGGAAGTGTCCGATCCCGCCTCTTCTGTCTCTCTCTACGGCAGCCATCTTGTTCTGACGTCTGCCATTTGTGCCTGCTGCCAAGTGCAATGTACGCTGCTGCGTCAACCGCTGGCCCGAGCACAAACGGTCACGTGACTTCGCGCTGGGAACGCCACTATGTATCACTCCGCGCCCGTTTGCTGTAGGCGCGCCCTTAACCTTCCTGCCCCGTAGTTCACATCTTTCCTTCTCGAATCTAATATTTGGCATCTTTTCTTTGGGCCCAAAACCGGTTTCCGCGTGAATCCGGCCCGTAACACACGCGGTTTTCAGTTTTCCATTTCGTTTCTAGTTTGGGAATTACGTGCTATGTATCCTCTGCCGCGCGTCGTATAATTTCCCCTGCCTCTCGCACGACCTCTTTGAATCGTGTTTACACGAAATCTATCGTTTTCCTGTCGTTCAGCTTGGTCATTATTTTCTCGCGAATAATTATTGTTATTATGGGGACGGTACTCGCGATTTCTTCGCCAGTGATCTTCATCCTCTACCCTTTCCAAGAACGCAGAAAAACTACTGTGTGTACTTCCAACATATCGTTTCGAATCCTCAGGCAGTTTCTGCCAAAGAACCCAAACGATCTCGGCTTCAGTTCTTCTTGCTTTTAGGTGTATCAGTTTTCTGTACCATGATTCGCAAAATTCTTTCATGGTTTGCCTACCCCTGATGTCATACAACCTGGCCATTAAAAACTCACGCCACAACTGGTCTTGTTTTTGTTCTGACCAGTACTCGTCAATAAACTTTTGTTTAAAGGTTTCAAAAGACATCTGGTTAGTATCAAGATTCAACCCCCACCTTTTTGCTTCTCCCGTTAATGCACTGATCACAACATTGATTTTTTCCTGGTCAGACAAATATTCAGGAAAATTTCTTTCGCAATTCTTTACAAAGTCTAGGGGGTGCCATCCGTTATGCTTCTTTGCTGGGTCGAATTTTTCCTCGCCCTCTAATATTTTACTGAAATGCATTTTTTCAGTAAAATGTGTAGGTCCGGTTTGTATTTTTCTTTCCAAGTCATGCACTTTGCCTTGGATTTGTGAAGCGTTATGTTCACACTTCTTTTCGCAAGTAACAATCTGTTTGGTTAATTCTCTACTTGTTTCTGTTACAGATTGTTTGATCTGTGCAAATTCCACATTACATTCTGTTTGTATTTCGGATTTAATACCGAATACCTTTTCGTCTACTTTAGTGATGACTAAGGGTTCTATTTGGTCTTGAATTTTAATTACTTCAGAGTCAAATCTTTCGTTAATGTCATCAATTTGTCCTTGTACATTGGCAATATTGCCATTGATGACAGTAATTTCGCTTTTAATACTTTTGATTTCATTACTCACTGTTCCTACCCTTGAGTTGACTTCTTCAATTTGTTTACTAAGTCTGGTACTCTGCTCTTGCATTTGTTTACTAATATCACTACCTAGTGCTGCGTTTTGCGCTGCAATTTGTGCCTTAATATTGTCATTTTCTGCTGCAATTTGTTGCCCCTGTGCTGCAATTTGTGCCTTAATATTGTCATTTTGTGCAGACACTATTCTAAGCAAGTCAGTCAGATCTAGTGTCTTTTCACTTTTTGATTCTACTGCCTTTTCGTGTTCCGATCCTACACCCCTTTCTGGTTTTGGTGATTCAAACATATCCCTTGATACATCAGCATAGCCACTGTCTTCGACAACATCGCTTACATTGTCTTGCTTAGTACGCGCTACACACATAGCTTCGATCTGTTTATTAACGTCTGCGTGATAACGTACGTAATTTAACTCGCGCGTCATGCCATCTGTTGGTGTGCTGCCTGAACTGCTCTCGGTTGCATTCTGCTCTCGCGCGTGTAGATTTATTTCTAATTTCCTGTCCATTTTAGCTATTATTAAGTACAAATACCTTTTATTTTTTATTTAGTCTGAACTTTCACTATTAGTTCTGTCAAGTAATGTACAGGTTCGTGCCGCTGGGCGTTTTGTGTTCACTCAATGTTTGTAAAATGCTAACTACTTATAATTTTTCCCGTTTGTAGGTGCAAATTGAACAACGTCCTGTCACGCGGCGCCACGTATAACACTCTCTCTCTGGTGCTACTGTACCATAACCTCTATGCTAGAAGCAGGTTGTAACATAAAGCAATTTTGTAAAAGCATCTATGGCACAAAGCAACAGAGCAGTGTTACCCTCTGAGAGGAATTTTGTTAATTTGACCGTGTTGTTCCTAACGGAGGTGGCTTATCGGAAATGAAAGTAAGAATTACGTAAACATTGGAATAGTGACAAACTAAATTTTGCCTAGCTATACTATTCCTAGAATAAGGGAAGCGGTCGCCAGCCTAATTAGGCAAGAGAAAGATTAACATTCTCGTTTATGAAAGTAGGTATAAGTAACTATAATGGACAACACAACAGACACAACCTAGACTTAGTAACACGCGAGTGCAATGAACTCTGACGCACATATGTTTTAAGATTGAAGCTAACAGTTAGAGCAGCAGGAACTATTTTCCAAATTATAACAGGTACAAAAAAACACTATCACTTTCAGGGTTTACACAAACTGAGTGGTCTTTATACTGTTAATATGCACACAAGAGAGACAAACACTTGGCATACATGAGAATATAACGTTTCACAACTGCAGCTTTCTCACTTTTACTACAACGAAACACAATGTTGACAAAATTGCAAGAAACTGACTCACCTTTTAGAATTTACCACAGACAACAACGTGATCATTTACTTTATAAGACTCAGCCTAAAGTTTGAAGTTGGTAACAGCACTTTAGTAAGCAGTTTTACTAGGAAAATTATTTCAACAAGCATCATTGATTTTAACTTTCTCTTTACTAAGTTCAAGAGGCATTAATTGATAAAACTCTGGTCATAAATGTACTTTCAGTAAGGACACTCGGTAATCACTTTACTTCAAACGGAGAGGACCCTGAGAGGTATTATGATGAGGAGTGAAATCAAGGTAGGTAAATAAATTCCGATATGAATTACCTTATATTTCAGCACACTAACAAATCCATTAGGCTGATCCTTCACTGTACATTAATATAGTATTACGTTACAGTGATTGCGCAATGTGGTGGCAACTGCATGTTGGTAGGTGGATTCGCAGACAGAATTGCTGGACTCTGTCATTTCTTCGTGGCGATGATTCATACAAATTCCAGAATAGTTCGAGCTATTTGTCCATCCATCCGAGGCCTTGGAAAGAAGCAGGAAAAGCCTCTCTCTGAATCATCACAATATGCACCGTTATAATGACAGTGCACAGACTCGTAGCTCCTTTCCGACTGGTGGCTCGTCTCCGACTGACTATCAGTTCCACCTTTTTCACCTATGCCAACCACAATTTGCGCGTGCTACACATTTCCGTTCCAGAGGGGAACCACTACACCATTTACATACAAACTAACTAAGAACCCTAAGTGAGGATCAGCAATTTACATAACAGCAAACAAATACATTAAATAAAACAGAACATTTTCACATATTGACACTTCTACAAAAAATTATTCACACAAAATTACAATTACATACAATAAGTTCTGTTCCCTCCAACTGGGACAAAGAACTTTAAATTACAGATACACCACTTTGCATAGAATCAAATCACGACACCAAAGTTTTTTAACAAAGAAAAGAGTACACAATTTTATGTTATCGATTCAATCACACTTACAGAAGATCAACAACGTAACATTAAATAAAGCAAAAGCAAAATAAATTCATACAGCATAAGAGCTGTGGTGTTACACATGCCCCATGTTTCGTTGAAGTTTCCCGTCAGGGATACTTCAAGGAAACATCTATAACACCTAAGTGGTGCTGGCTGCAAAAAAAATTATTCCATCCAACTTCAGTTGGGAAAAAAAAAACATATTACAAACATACAGTATATACACTAAGAAATTGCATATATTTCTTCCAAAAGATTTTCAAAATAAGGCATCTAAAGCAATTTTCAATTTCACACTGGTTTAAGGAAACTAATTTTGCATCATTACACAAGATACTTTTAAGCATGTTCTTTCCATACACATACAGTTCAAATAACAGACAAACAGTACAAAAATAATCTGCATATTAGTAGAATATGGTATAGCTTTCAAAATAAAATAAAAGAATACACACATATATAATAGCACAGAGCATTTTAACTTAACAAAACAGAAGTTTCTCTCTCAATAATTTTAGAGGAATGTAAAATTTCACAGACACACAAGCATATTAAAGATCACAGTACATTTTACAAGGTTCAGTAATTAATGAAATATTGAAAATATCAGTTTGCATCCACATATGTACAAATATTTACACAAACAGCTATGGAAACCTTTTCCAACTGACTCCTTAAATGCTAAAGTAACTTTGCAAGGATGTTTCAAAATAAAGCTGCTCTTCATTAATAGCAGTCCAAAATATTTGTTGCACACAAACACACTAACATATTCAGAGCCTATCTTTAATCATCACTGCTGTGTTTTAAAACAAGGCAGTCCAAAACTTTAAGGTATTTAAAAAAACTTAGTCTCAAAAACATCTACATCCATTTAAATAAGTTGCATATATATTTTATAATAACTTTTCACTGACTTCAATAAGAATAGTCAGTTCATAACATATTGCTCAAAAAAACCTAACTTAGTTCACTGCTTGCCTCAGCACTAGAAGTCCATGTTACACATTCTGCCCATTATTGGTTTGGCAGTCTTTACCTATAACATTTAGACACAAAACACAATTTAGATTAAGAACACACAAAAAAACACATTTTTAAATTGACACACTGCCCCATCCTCTAGGTTTGGCAGTTCGTGACCACTTATCAACTTCTTGCCCCACAATGGCAAGTCCTTTGGCTACTGCTCACATAGCACATTGGGGTAGCCCTCAGCTTTATGACCACAGCATTCTCATTCTTTTGTCATGCTTTGCTGCCCAACAACATATTTTTGAGCAGTTTATTGTCATCATCTTTAGGTTTTTTCATCTTTATGTCACCTCATTGGTAAAATTTGCATTAATGGTATAAAACATTAAACCTGCAACTTTGAAACAGCAATTAGACACTGGTAACAAAACCATTTCTTTTCAAATGACACAATCAGGTAACATATACATTAATCGAGAAAAAAATTAAATGTCATATTCAGGATCAAGTTAGGATAAAGTATTTCTTACTACTCCTTTATCATTGCTTTTCCACACACAGTTAGGTCATTACATACATCAAGATCAGGACAATAATTTCATATCCTATTGCAAGTGATTTCTGCCAACTCTTTTGCTGGCACTAGACACATACCTCACACACTTATTTCCCATACCTTAGTCAGGTTCATCTCCTCAGTTTTAAACACATATACAGTTTTTCAACACCATATTTGCCCCTTTCTTTTTCAAAAACATTTGCATTTAATTATATTATGGCATTCATTTACCTTTTTTTTTTCAGTAAGCTATTCTTTTCTCATCTATATTTCTCTTTCCAATTACTTTCCCATTTCATTTTTCCTTTACAATACCCACTATACTTTCATTAATCTTGGTCATTTTCTAGTGTACCCACAGTATTCTACATTATTTCCACACTATTCAATACACTCTGATAGAGAAGAAGGAAAGAAGATAGTAAAAGTTCTGAATGATGAAGAGGAAGGTTGGCAGCACGAAAAGAAACGAAAGTAGTGCTAGCAACGACTCGGGTCCCTGGTGCTCGTCAGGCACCTGACAATGCAAAGAGTGCATTGCCCCCTGAGGGTTTACAACCCTCATCAGAGGACATGTACTTTTAAATACACAACATGGTACAAACATAAGCCCTTTCTGGTCTTTAAGTGTATTAGAAATTAATTATTATCATATGGAGTTCATTGCACTTTCATAAAGTTACCATAAGCATAATTATTCATAAAGTTTTCAGGTTTTTCACTCTACATGCCCCGTATCTTCATAATTAGACTGGCAACAGTTAGTATTCAATTGAAAATAAACATTTCCTAAGCAAAGTCAAACAGTACACTATAGTAAATAAACAACAACCTGCCACAGGCCTCAAGATCAACAAAACAATAATCCACTTTCAGGTAACACTCAGGTACAATAATAATAGACATGCATTATATTAACAACATATATACAAACATCCTGCCCCCAGTCTCTTTATTAACAAGGCAGTCTTTTATGGTTCATAAAACAGTTACTAAGTCTGGTGGCTTTTTAGGCCTCCTATCTTCTACATCTTTCACTAACCCATTCAGATCTTGCCAACGTTTTGTTTCATCAGGTGGCTTTTTAGGTTTTGGAATTTCAAAGTCTTTAGCAAGGTACAACATTTCCTGTTCTGCTATCCTTTTATCAGGTGGTTCTTTTTGTTCCTGTAATTCACACTCTTTTAAAACATTTGTTAATGCTTGCCCCAGTATAGTATCATCTGGAGGTTCCTGCAAATTATGCCCCTGTGTAACATTACTGAATAATTTATTCGGTTTTGGCCCAGATTCACTTTCTGTATCTTGCCTTGGAAAAATGTCACTAATTTTCTCATACCCTCTTTCAGTAAAAGTATATTCACTTTCATTTACACCTGAGAATTCATCTTCACTGGAGTCATCACTACTCTCTTCCTCACCATCAGATTTACTTAAGTACTCGACTTTTGAACAACAGAGAAAGTTAGTATATTCATTCTTATCTGTATTCATATACCCTTCATCATCTGAACTATCACTAGGTTCTATTTCGTTATCAGATTCGAGCAGGAGGGCAACTTTTAAACAGTGAGGCAGATTATTACTAGATGTTTCAGTCACTTCGTTTTCCGACTCATTTTCTACATAATGCACATCGTTTGGACAGTCAGGCACTTCTGTTATATCACTTTGAACGATTTCAGCCTTAACTTCATACTTAGTATAATCGCCACATTCTTCAATAATTTTCATTTCATTTTCTTCCATGCTGTCATTTTCAGGTAATCGTGCGAAATTCTTACTAGACCCTTCTGCATTAAAATTATTAAACACCTTTCCATCAACAATGATTTCGTCTGCACTGCTCATAATGTCATGATTACTAACGTCCTCCTCTACCTCATTTTTACCTATTATTAATTGTGCACACGTCTTTTGCGTGGCACGTTCTACCTCCCTTTCCTCTTTATTCATCACAACCTCCCCCACATCTACGTCTTTTACCTCATACACATCGTTAACAGTACAAATATTCCCCTTTTCACTCGCCTTTTCTGTCTCCCTTTTATTCTTTAATAAAGTCTTTTCGCACGATTCCGATACCGAGTTATCTTTATTATATGACGTATTAACTTTATTTTCATTTCTACATTCATCTACTACTGAAACCGGCCATCGGAAGTGTCCGATCCCGCCTCTTCTGTCTCTCTCTACGGCAGCCATCTTGTTCTGACGTCTGCCATTTGTGCCTGCTGCCAAGTGCAATGTACGCTGCTGCGTCAACCGCTGGCCCGAGCACAAACGGTCACGTGACTTCGCGCTGGGAACGCCACTATGTATCACTCCGCGCCCGTTTGCTGTAGGCGCGCCCTTAACCTTCCTGCCCCGTAGTTCACATCTTTCCTTCTCGAATCTAATATTTGGCATCTTTTCTTTGGGCCCAAAACCGGTTTCCGCGTGAATCCGGCCCGTAACACACGCGGTTTTCAGTTTTCCATTTCGTTTCTAGTTTGGGAATTACGTGCTATGTATCCTCTGCCGCGCGTCGTATAATTTCCCCTGCCTCTCGCACGACCTCTTTGAATCGTGTTTACACGAAATCTATCGTTTTCCTGTCGTTCAGCTTGGTCATTATTTTCTCGCGAATAATTATTGTTATTATGGGGACGGTACTCGCGATTTCTTCGCCAGTGATCTTCATCCTCTACCCTTTCCAAGAACGCAGAAAAACTACTGTGTGTACTTCCAACATATCGTTTCGAATCCTCAGGCAGTTTCTGCCAAAGAACCCAAACGATCTCGGCTTCAGTTCTTCTTGCTTTTAGGTGTATCAGTTTTCTGTACCATGATTCGCAAAATTCTTTCATGGTTTGCCTACCCCTGATGTCATACAACCTGGCCATTAAAAACTCACGCCACAACTGGTCTTGTTTTTGTTCTGACCAGTACTCGTCAATAAACTTTTGTTTAAAGGTTTCAAAAGACATCTGGTTAGTATCAAGATTCAACCCCCACCTTTTTGCTTCTCCCGTTAATGCACTGATCACAACATTGATTTTTTCCTGGTCAGACAAATATTCAGGAAAATTTCTTTCGCAATTCTTTACAAAGTCTAGGGGGTGCCATCCGTTATGCTTCTTTGCTGGGTCGAATTTTTCCTCGCCCTCTAATATTTTACTGAAATGCATTTTTTCAGTAAAATGTGTAGGTCCGGTTTGTATTTTTCTTTCCAAGTCATGCACTTTGCCTTGGATTTGTGAAGCGTTATGTTCACACTTCTTTTCACAAGTAACAATCTGTTTGGTTAATTCTCTACTTGTTTCTGTTACAGATTGTTTGATCTGTGCAAATTCCACATTACATTCTGTTTGTATTTCGGATTTAATACCGAATACCTTTTCGTCTACTTTAGTGATGACTAAGGGTTCTATTTGGTCTTGAATTTTAATTACTTCAGAGTCAAATCTTTCGTTAATGTCATCAATTTGTCCTTGTACATTGGCAATATTGCCATTGATGACAGTAATTTCGCTTTTAATACTTTTGATTTCATTACTCACTGTTCCTACCCTTGAGTTGACTTCTTCAATTTGTTTACTAAGTCTGGTACCCTGCTCTTGCATTTGTTTACTAATATCACTACCTAGTGCTGCGTTTTGCGCTGCAATTTGTGCCTTAATATTGTCATTTTCTGCTGCAATTTGTTGCCCCTGTGCTGCAATTTGTGCCTTAATATTGTCATTTTGTGCAGACAGTATTCTAAGCAAGTCAGTCAGATCTAGTGTCTTTTCACTTTTTGATTCTACTGCCTTTTCGTGTTCCGATCCTACACCCCTTTCTGGTTTTGGTGATTCAAACATATCCCTTGATACATCAGCATAGCCACTGTCTTCGACAACATCGCTTACATTGTCTTGCTTAGTACGCGCTACACACATAGCTTCGATCTGTTTATTAACGTCTGCGTGATAACGTACGTAATTTAACTCGCGCGTCATGCCATCTGTTGGTGTGCTGCCTGAACTGCTCTCGGTTGCATTCTGCTCTCGCGCGTGTAGATTTATTTCTAATTTCCTGTCCATTTTAGCTATTATTAAGTACAAATACCTTTTATTTTTTATTTAGTCTGAACTTTCACTATTAGTTCTGTCAAGTAATGTACAGGTTCGTGCCGCTGGGCGTTTTGTGTTCACTCAATGTTTGTAAAATGCTAACTACTTATAATTTTTCCCGTTTGTAGGTGCAAATTGAACAACGTCCTGTCACGCGGCGCCACGTATAACACTCTCTCTCTGGTGCTACTGTACCATAACCTCTATGCTAGAAGCAGGTTGTAACATAAAGCAATTTTGTAAAAGCATCTATGGCACAAAGCAACAGAGCAGTGTTACCCTCTGAGAGGAATTTTGTTAATTTGACCGTGTTGTTCCTAACGGAGGTGGCTTATCGGAAATGAAAGTAAGAATTACGTAAACATTGGAATAGTGACAAACTAAATTTTGCCTAGCTATACTATTCCTAGAATAAGGGAAGCGGTCGCCAGCCTAATTAGGCAAGAGAAAGATTAACATTCTCGTTTATGAAAGTAGGTATAAGTAACTATAATGGACAACACAACAGACACAACCTAGACTTAGTAACACGCGAGTGCAATGAACTCTGACGCACATATGTTTTAAGATTGAAGCTAACAGTTAGAGCAGCAGGAACTATTTTCCAAATTATAACAGGTACAAAAAAACACTATCACTTTCAGGGTTTACACAAACTGAGTGGTCTTTATACTGTTAATATGCACACAAGAGAGACAAACACTTGGCATACATGAGAATATAACGTTTCACAACTGCAGCTTTCTCACTTTTACTACAACGAAACACAATGTTGACAAAATTGCAAGAAACTGACTCACCTTTTAGAATTTACCACAGACAACAACGTGATCATTTACTTTATAAGACTCAGCCTAAAGTTTGAAGTTGGTAACAGCACTTTAGTAAGCAGTTTTACTAGGAAAATTATTTCAACAAGCATCATTGATTTTAACTTTCTCTTTACTAAGTTCAAGAGGCATTAATTGATAAAACTCTGGTCATAAATGTACTTTCAGTAAGGACACTCGGTAATCACTTTACTTCAAACGGAGAGGACCCTGAGAGGTATTATGATGAGGAGTGAAATCAAGGTAGGTAAATAAATTCCGATATGAATTACCTTATATTTCAGCACACTAACAAATCCATTAGGCTGATCCTTCACTGTACATTAATATAGTATTACGTTACAGTGATTGCGCAACGTGGTGGCAACTGCATGTTGGTAGGTGGATTCGCAGACAGAATTGCTGGACTCTGTCATTTCTTCGTGGCGATGATTCATACAAATTCCAGAATAGTTCGAGCTATTTGTCCATCCATCCGAGGCCTTGGAAAGAAGCAGGAAAAGCCTCTCTCTGAATCATCACAATATGCACCGTTATAATGACAGTGCACAGACTCGTAGCTCCTTTCCGACTGGTGGCTCGTCTCCGACTGACTATCAGTTCCACCTTTTTCACCTATGCCAACCACAATTTGCGCGTGCTACACATTTCCGTTCCTGAGGGGAACCACTACACCATTTACATACAAACTAACTAAGAACCCTAAGTGAGGATCAGCAATTTACATAACAGCAAACAAATACATTAAATAAAACAGAACATTTTCACATACTGACACTTCTACAAAAAATTATTCACACAAAATTACAATTACATACAATAAGTTCTGTTCCCTCCAACTGGGACAAAGAACTTTAAATTACAGATACACCACTTTGCATAGAAGCAAATCACGACACCAAAGTTTTTTAACAAAGATAAGAGTACACAATTTTATGTTATCGATTCAATCACACTTACAGAAGATCAACAACGTAACATTAAATAAAGCAAAAGCAAAATAAATTCATACAGCATAAGAGCTGTGGTGTTACAAGCTTTACAGCCCCCATGGGGTACCTTATCAATGCAGCCACTGGCTATTTTGTGCATGATTTTACAAGTGTTTAAATAGACTGTATAGTACAGGTTCCGAGAAAAACTCCTAAATAGCTGCACACAATGCTTCGCGTAATTGGGTTGTTAGAGAGAGTTTGCACTTAGGTAGCATGTATGTAACTTTATTTGCTGCTGTTGCTAATTTATTGCTCCTGTTCTATCACCACAATAAATTAACAATATCTGATATCGTTCACCACATTACGTTCCTGCAGATTTAATCCGAGTCGATCTAGTCATTTAATCGCTCATCTTGCCACGCTTTTTTATTCGTCACGTTGACAGGACAGAATCTATCTGCAATAAGATTGCTTGTGATTATATTTTGAAATAATAACCATTTTTATTCAAGTAACTTTTTCCGTGAGGCACAAGTATCCCATTCTTGAGGATAGAATCTACCGTCTTACCTAATGGGGTTTAGCCTTTCCTAATCCACCTTGTTGTTGGTGGAAAAATTGTCTACCTCGTACCAAATGTATCTTCATTTTCTGAATACTCGAAGTATTACTGTGCCATATCCAGAGTATACGGGATGTGAGGCACACTTGTGTTGCGGACAGGTTGTTAGAAGCCTTACACTACAATTCGAAGCGTGGTGTACGCATACTGGTCTGTCCACGGCGTGTAGTGTGCTTCACATGCCGAGCTACAGAAAACGAAAGTTCTACTGCGTTACGAATTATGCAAAATTAAACGGGAAAACTTTTTACTTTTTTTTTACTTATACTCGCAGAGGTAGCTTTGTTTGTGACATTCATGATGTAATCGAATGGGAGAATTGAAAATGTTGACATAAGACATATGTCCACTCACTGCTACCTAAAACGCTTTACCGCCATACAGTTTTAACAAGAGTAACAACAGAGGGCAGTTTCGGAAGACACTGAAACCCGTTTCACTTTTGTCTCCAGATGTTTATTTTCCCAAGAACCATTTTTCAGGCCTAAAATAGCCTACTAAATAAATTCTGCAATAATGTGTACATGAAAAATGACCAAGTCTTAAGGTCTGGAACACACTAACACCAAATTTGTCACCAGTGACGTGAGGGCGTCTTGGTACAAGGTAGTCCATGAGATAACTGCAACAAAAGAATACTTCATCAAAATACATTCCACGCCTAGCAATCAATACCGAGCTTGTAACCTGGTAGATAGAGTTGCACACAAGTTTGTATGCACACAAACCTCTAAGAACTGGTTATAAATTCAAAATAAATCAGCAGTAATACAAAGAACCAATCCTCTCAGTATTGGTAAACTGACGATATTAAAACCAGAAATAACGCAATAAATTGATTAACAACAATTGCAGTATATTGGAAAAGTCACAAATACTCGCCACACACATACTGACATGCATTACAAGGAAACTCAAAGAATTACGACGGTGGTCAAAACACAAAATCAAATTAATTATCTAGACGTTTCTTGTTCAGCAGAATAAAGGGAAATAGCTAGATGAGGCTTTTCGTGGGAGGGTATTATTTACGGGATTTCCAGAATACGTTACCTGCAGATGATGAAAATGATACAATTAGATGCAATGTGCGACTAAGACAAGTAGTTAGTACCAATTATATTTTACTGGTACCACAAGGACATTGCGAAGTTATTTGGTGGCTGAAAGTATTCCACGAACAATCAGAACACAGGAGAAGGTCGGTTGGTGTGTTTTCATTGCTAATCAATAATCGAAAAGACTCTGCCTTACTTGCTGTGCGGAATGAGTCATAACAGTGCAAACTATTTAATTAAAATTCTCTGCGCAGGTAAACAGTGCGATTCCAATGGGAACGTCCTAAAACAATGTAGAAAAAATGTTTAGGCCTTACGAAGAGAATAATTATTATGGTGTCAGATGTAAGAGGTACGTGTTCTAAAGATAAGGAGATAAACATTGAATTAGAGAACAGTAATTCAAACGTAACCGTAATAATTACGATGTTAGTAAACCGAGGCTTTTAACTGATGTGCGATAATCTGTTCTGAGACACTTCAAACTATGAGAACGTGTTGTTGTGCTGGTGTATAAAAACTGATAACCACAGAAATAGCCAGCTTGCAAAAGGTCCATGATTAAGGAATTTGTTGCTAGTGCACTCGAGCAGATGTAACTTCGATGGATTGGTCACGCGCTGCCTGCGATATGTACGCTACGAGAGAACCTCAGACCAGAGAGCAGTGTTGTATGCAGTAAGAGCAGTGTCGGTAGCAGTAGGAGTAAGTAGTTGCTAGCTGGCAGTCTGGTGTATCGTGCTGGCTGGGCCGGTCGTGTGCAGCGATGCCGGAGCCTGAGCGTTGTAGTATAAAGTAAAAGCAGCCTCGCGCACATGTGGTATTGTTATGTCAAGTCCCATGTAAATGTTTTAAAAAAAATCTCTTGATAATAATCTTTCTCAAAAAAAGTAACTTTTGACAATCATTCATTTCAATTTAAAGAATTTACTAATTTCTCCAATCCATGGTCATCCCGATTATTGTAAAGAAAAAATCAGTTGTTCTTTTTAAACATGACAAATCTATCGTCCAGCATTGCACTGGGCTGTGCCAGAAAAATTTCATATAGGAACAGATATACACTCCTGGAAATGGAAAAAAGAACACATTGACACCGGTGTGTCAGACCCACCATACTTGCTCCGGACACTGCGAGAGGGCTGTACAAGCAATGATCACACGCACGGCACAGCGGACACACCAGGAACCGCGGTGTTGGCCGTCGAATGGCGCTAGCTGCGCAGCATTTGTGCACCGCCGCAGTCAGTGTCAGCCAGTTTGCCGTGGCATACGGAGCTCCATCGCAGTCTTTAACACTGGTAGCATGCCGCGACAGCGTGGACGTGAACCGTATGTGCAGTTGACGGACTCTGAGCGAGGGCATGTAGTGGGCATGCGGGAGGCCGGGTGGACGTACCGCCGAATTGCTCAACACGTGGGGCGTGAGGTCTCCACAGTACATCGATGTTGTCGCCAGTGGTCGGCGGAAGGTGCACGTGCCCGTCGACCTGGGACCGGACCGCAGCGACGCACGGATGCACGCCAAGACCGTAGGATCCTACGCAGTGCCGTAGGGGACCGCACCGCCACTTCCCAGCAGATTAGGGACACTGTTGCTCCTGGGGTATCGGCGAGGACCATTCGCAACCGTCTCCATGAAGCTGGGCTACGATCCCGCACACCGTTAGGCCGTCTTCCGCTCACGCCCCAACATCGTGCAGCCCGCCTCCAGTTGCGTCGCGACAGGCGTGAATGGAGGGACGAATGGAGACGTGTCGTCTTCAGCGATGAGAGTCGCTTCTGCCTTGGTGCCAATGATGGTCGTATGCGTGTTTGGCGCCGTGCAGGTGAGCGCCACAATCAGGACTGCATACGACCGAGGCACACAGGGCCAACACCCGGCATCATGGTGTGGGGAGCGATCTCCTACACTGGCCGTACACCACTGGTGATCGTCGAGGGGACACTGAAGAGTGCACGGTACATCCAAACCGTCATCGAACCCATCGTTCTACCATTCCTAGACCGGCAAGGGAACTTGCTGTTCCAACCGGACAATGCACGTCCGCATGTATCCCGTGCCACCCAACGTGCTCTAGGAGGTGTAAGTCAACTACCCTGGCCAGCAAGATATCCGGATCTGTCCCCCATTGAGCATGTTTGGGACTGGATGAAGCGTCGTCTCACGCGGTCTGCACGTCCAGCACGAACGCTGGTCCAACTGAGGCGCCACGTGGAAATGGCATGGCAAGCCGTTCTACAGGACTACATCCAGCATCTCTACGATCGTCTCCATGGGAGAATAGCAGCCTGCATTGCTGCGAAAGGTGGATGTACACTGTACTAGTGCCGACATTGTGCATGCTCTGTTGCCTGTGTCTATGTGCCTGTGGTTCTGTCAGTGTGATCATGTGATGTATCTGACCCCAGGAATGTGTCAATAAAGTTTCCCCTTCCTGGGACAATGAATTCACGGTGTTCTTATTTCAATTTCCAGGAGTATATATGCGGTACCCGGAAACTTCATTGAGGTAAGATTTTTCAATTTATTCAGAATGATCTTTCAGGCCCATGATGCAGCACTGCTGACGTCTAAAATTTACCACTTTAAATTCACAATCAATTATTGCAAGGGTATTAGTGAGCCACAATTTTATTGAGAAGTTAGACACATTGCATTATTGGTAGGTTACGGAGTACATTTATCTGTTGGTAGGTTACGCAGAATGTGACTTATATAATTATATTTTTTACTGTAGGGAGGTTTCGGAATTTTTCTGTTGGCAGGAGAATCTCAGACCAAAGAGCAGTGTTGTATGCAGTAGGAACTGTGTAACAGTTGTGTGTATCCTGTTGGTTGGGCCGGTCGTGGGGAGCGATGGCGGAGCCTGAGCGTTGTAGCATAAGGTAAAAGCAGCCTCGCGCATATGTAGTATTGTTATGTCAAGCCCCATGTAAATGTTTTTAAAACAATCTCTCAATAATAATCTAACTTATAAAAAATTAACTTTTGACAATCATTCAACTCAATTTAAAGATTTTACTAGTTTATGCAATCCTTGGTCATCCTGATTGTTGTAAAGACAAATAAGTCGTTTCTTTAGGGTCGCCAAGTGTAACCTCCCAACAGAAAAATTCCGAAACCTCCCTACAGTAAAAAATATAATTATATAAGTCACATTCTGCGTAACCTACCAACAGATAAATGTATTCCGTAACCTACCAATAATGCAATGTGACTAATCTCTCAATAAAATTGTGGCTCACTTAAAACCTTTCAATAATTGATTTTGAATTTAAAGTGGTAAATTTTAGACGTCAGCAGTGCTGTGTCATGGCACTGAAAGATCATTCTGAATAAATTGAAAAATCTTACCTCAATGAAGTTGCCGGATAACGCATATATATCTGCTCCTAAATGAAATTTTTCTGGCACAGCCCAAGTGCAATGCTGGACGATAGATTTGTCATGTTTAAAAAGAACAACTGATTTTTTCTTTACAATAATCGGGATGACCATGGATTGGAGAAATTAGTAAATTCTTTAAATTGAAATGAATGATTGTCAAAAGTTACTTTTTATGAGAAAGATTATTACTAAGAGATTTTTTTAAAACATTTACATGGACTTGATATAACAATACTACATATGCGCGAGGCTGCTTTTACCTTATACTACAACGCTCAGGCTCCGCCATCGCTCCACACGACCGGCCCAGCCAGCACGATACACCAGACTGCCAGCTAGCAACTACTTACTCCTACTGCTACCGACACTGCTCTTACTGCATACAACACTGCTCTCTGGTATGAGGTTCTCTCATAGCATACATATCGCAGGCAGCGCGTGAGCAATCCATCGAAATTACATTTCCTCGAGTGCACTAGCAACAAATTCCTTAATCATGGACCTCTTGCTAAACCCTCCACTGGGGGGGGGGGGGGGGAATTTGACAGCGATGGTGAGTCAATTGGACTTGCCATGAGCAACAAATTTTTCTATAATCTATTTAGTTACTAAGTCTACAGTCACAGAGTGTATACATTATTGATAAGTGCAGAACATATTAATAAATGGAACAGAGTGCACACGCACTGAGTTCAGAACATATTAAGAAATGACAAAATGTATACACAATGAGTACAAAATATATTAACAAATGACATAAAGTGCACACACACTGTATAAGTCTTTAGCATTTTTTACAAGAACTGAATACATTAAGAAATGAAATAAAGTGCACACACACTGTAAAAGTCTTTAACATGTGTACATGAATTAAACATATCAAGGAATGAAATAAAGTGCACACGCACTGTAGAAGTCTTTAGCATATTTACATGAACTGAATACATTAAGAAATGAAATAAAGTGCACACGCACTGTAAAAGTCTTTAGCATTTTACAAGAACTGGATACATTAAGAAATGAAATGAAGTGCACACGCACTGTAAAAGTCTTGAGTATTTTTGCATGAATTAAATATATCAGGGAGTGAAATAAAGTGCACTCGCACTGTAGAAGTCTTTAGCATTTTTACAAGAACTGAATACATCAGGAAATGAAATAAAGTGAATACACACTGTATAAGTCTCTAACATTTTACAAGAACTAGGAAAGGAATGGGAAAGATAGCATCATGGTTGTAGCACAGTGGGTTGCACATAGCTGCACTGAAAGTCCATATCTTTCTACAGAAGCACAACACCAAGTGAGACAATCTGAAGTTCTCTTCCCTGAAGTATTTATTAGTGTAGCCAAGACACTGAAATGTTGTATTAATATTCTATGTAATCATTTTGGTAGTACATTAGGTACACCAAACAGTAGGACCATAATGACATCTCCATCGTTCAAGGTGGTGGAGAGCTTGATATGTCAACACCACATTCTTGTAGAATCCATACTCTCACATCAATGTAGGATTAGTGCAAAAACCAAATATAGTGCTCAATGACCATGAGGATGGAAAAGACATACGGATATTGCAGTAATTGCTGGTAATTAGGTCAGAAGGTGAAGGATACATTACGTCTTATGCTAGTCATCATAGATTTACACTAGTGTATCAACCGATCTGAATAATTATTGACATTCATTGGCCATTTCCACAGCATTTAAGTAGAATGTATGGAGTATTACAGAAAATTATTCATGTCATCTCATTACAGTAATTATTGGCATAGCATTTATGCATAAGTCATCTCATTACAGTAATTATTGGCATTCATTTATGCAGTGTTACAAAACATCATTCATAAGTCATCTCATTACAGTAATCACTGGCATAGCATTTATGCATAAGTCATCTCATTACAGTAATTATTTGCATTCATCTATGCAGTGTTACAAAACGTCATTCATAAGTCATCTCATTACAGTAATCATTGGTATAGCATTTCTGCATAATTACAAAACATCATTCAGTATTACTCAGAAGTCATCATTCAAAACAAGAGTTATTGTGTGTAGCATCAAGCTGCTAGTGTTTATATTTGATATCATGCAAGTGGCATAAGACATATTTAAAATGTAACACATTGGAACTATTACTCAAAGTCTGTAGTCCAATAATACATAGATATAATGGATTCAATACATCAGAGAAATTTGCATTATATTTAGGACTACAAATATACCTTAAACTGTTAGCATTATTTAGTTGTATACTGGTAATAGTTGGGACTGGTAATAAAACTTTTTTTTGTACTAGCAATGCATTGCGTTGGGATCGATAGTTAATTGCTGGGGCATGAAAATATTTGCTTTTGACTTATTGCTGAAAATAAGGATTATTAACGTCATTCGTCATGAGTCAGCTGTAGCAAGGTTATGAAACAAGTACAGTATATGTGATCACATTCATAAGTGATAGACAAAACTGGGTAAAAAAATGCAAGTATTAGAACAGCTTTCATAGCTAAGTGCTTATAGCATATTGATACCATGAAAAGCTTCCCCTGGGAAAAATACAAAATGGGTTATTGACCTGAAAGAAAAGATGTACTCATATTATGCTGAAAAGTAGTGAACTTCGAATAACAGGTAATGAAATGTATACTTAATATGTATGCACTCTAGCTGTCTTTCCCAAAACATTCAGTCATTATACTATGCGACATAAGACATACTGTCTAAAGGAACTACAACAAATACTTAAATAACTCCATAGCATTTCTTAACTAACAGAAAATATATAGACTTCATCATTATCGTCATCTGCAAAGAAAAACTTTATTATTCATATTACCATATTCTTCATACAACTATTCATCATCATTTATTCTCATCTGCAAAAATAGACACTTCATGATTCATATTCATATTACCATTTACTTCATACAGCTATTCATTTTCATTACATTATATAGTATAGAGTTTCTTACTTCTAGCATATTTCATCACTAAAATTAACATGTGTAGTTCTGTCTGACAGCCTGCATCAATCGCCTCGTATTCTGAAAGAAAAATAATTAGTTAAGACTGCTGTTATATAGTGAGTATAGTATATTGTTGTTAATGCCTTGTAATTCTGATTCATTTGCTCTTCATGACAAGGTATTGCATTTTCTTTCGTTCATTCCGATGGTGAAATTTCCATTTCATAGTAAACCACTGGGGTTGTATAATTTATTTCCTTTACACGTTATTGCTTTCTGAAAATGATGAATAAGGATTAATATCTTGCATTTAAATCACGTACCCATTAAATGAAAACTTGTTTCTAGTGATATAACTAAGCATACGGCATAGCATGACAGAAAACGTATTAGGTCAAAAACATAGACAATTTTCAAGTGCAAAAATGTACGCACAGTATCATAATGTAGTAGCAAAAAATGTAGAATAGTCAAGATATTGAGATATCATTAGGAAAAATGTCAGAGTCAACTCGTGTTTGTTATATCTTAAAGATTTCATAGTGCATACAGACAAAATTCTACTTTCGTTAGGAAAACAATCATACAAACACCAAAGAAATCGAAAAATGTGCACAGTCTGATGTGTAACGACAAGAAAAGCGACCTGCTAACCTTACCTTGCCGCGCACTTGCCAAGAAAAAATATAATCATTATCAGTAAGTAGTCACATAAATATAATTGCATAAGTGGTCATATAAATATCGGGAAATGGAATTACAGTGTGCTAAATCATAAAGCATGTTCATTCAATAAACGGTTTAATATTGGAAATATAGTGATTGCCCTTGCTTTTTGTGGTTCTCAAAGTTTCGACGTGTACTACATTGGGGTGAGGAATGCTACGAATTCTATATGTACCTGCGTACGGCAGCTCAAATTTACTGCATCTACTTTTTCCTCTGTTGGATAAATAATGTGTGCGTACTAATATCTTCTGTCCAATGTGAAAGTCACGGCGTGTACAAACCTGTTTTTGCTGTCTTCTCCGGCGCTGTGCGGCACGTTTGCTGTTGTTGAGCGCAGTGTCAATTATTTCGTGGTGGCGTAGTCGACGAGATATAGGAAAAGATACTAATTCTTTAATTTTGTTAGGTGGTTCAACATTTTTCAATATAACAGTCGGAAATAGCACAGTAGATTCATTTGGTATGAAGTTAATTACATCCTGGAATGAGAATATGTGTGTATCCCAATCAGTATGGTTTTTGTGGCAGTATATTCTACATAGTTTACTAATTTCTTTCATTAGTCGTTCAGAAGGGTTCGAAGAAGCGTGATATCTGGATATATAGATCGCAGGAATGTTTCTAGCTCGTAACATAGTGTCCATATCGCAGATCGAAATTGTGGTCCATTGTCGGAAATTACTTTCAATACTTGCCCTACATGAAACAGTAAAATTTTTTACAAATGCATTCGAAACAGATTTCGCAGTGGCTTTGCGTAACGGAGTGAAGGTAACAAATTTCGAAGTGAGTTCAACAGCGACAAAGATATAGCAAAAACCTCTGTTAGTTCTGAGAATTAGATAATAAATGTCTACAGCGGCCATATGACTCAATTTAACGGGTACAATGGGATGTAACGGAGGAATATGTGAAATCGTGTCTGATTTAGCTTTCTGGAAGATTTTACATGACGCTAAAACTCGTCGATTACGTTTCGCCATGTTGGCAAAATAACAGTTCTGTTTTAGTATAAGAAAACATTTTCTGACTCCATAATGTGTGTAACTTAAATGAGTATACCAAATTAATTTGTTAACAAGTTCGTCAGGAATACATAATAACCAGTTGTTGCTGTCAGGGTGAGAGCGGCGAAACAGAATATTATTCCGTACAATGTAATGGTTTCTAATGGTAACATTATTCCTATCTTGCCAAAGGTGTTTAATTTCTTTCCACATGTTGTCTTTGCTCTGCTCTTGTGCTATGTCTCGTAATGACGACGAAATGAAATTTTCAAATGCAACTTGTCGAACATACATGACACTAAAATTTGCTTGGCAGAAGTTGGTTGCGATGTCTTGCTGTGTTGTGGCGTAGCAAGACAGCCACGCCACTCGGAGGTAGCCGAAAGGCACGCGTACACACACGCCGGCTGGCGTGAGTTCTGGAACAGGATACTTGGTGAATACTATAGAGAAAAATATGCAGTTCCTCGGATACTTAACTTTATTGCATCCTTGTGGTACATCGCTATTGACGATACAAATGAGACTATCTCCAGATACGGTTAATTACAATCACTGTAAGGCTAATGGCGCCTTGCTAGGTCGTAGTCATGGGCTTAGCTGAAGGCTATTCTAACTGTCTCTCGGCAAATGAGAGCAAGGCTTCGTCAGTGTAGACGCTAGCAAAGTCGTCGTACAACTGGGGCGAGTGCTAGTCCGTCTTTCTAGACCTGCCATGTGGTGGCGCTAGGTCTGCAAGTACTGACAGTGGCGACACGCGGGTGCTACATGTACTAATGGACCGCGGCCGATTTAAGCTACCACCTAGCAAGTGTGGTGTCTGGCGGTGACACCACATGCTGATTGTTGCTGAGAGAACGGGATAGTGCGTCTGCTACAACATTTTGTGTGCCGGGAATATGAACAATTGTAAAGTTAAATTCCTGTAAATAAAGTTTCCATCTGCTTAACCTGTCGTGTGTAAGTTTAGCGGAAAGTAAAAACTGAATAGCTCTATGATCTGTGTAAACGGTAGAAAATGCCTGAATCTGGTAAATGCCCATACAACACATAATGTTTCAAGTTCTGTAAGAATAATTGGGTTCAGCAGGTGACAGAATGCGACTTGCAAAGGCGATGTTTTTAATTACTGTAGTATCGTCTTCTTCAATTTCCTGAAAAATGTGTACGCCTAAAGCGGTGTTAGAACTTTCGGTGGCAATGGAAAAATATCTGGTAGGATCTGGGTGTGATAAAAGTGGTGCATTTAACAAGGCATGTTTCAGGTTGACAAATTCAGACTGTGCTTGGCTATCCCAGGACCACATAGCGTTTTTACCCGTCAACTGGCATAATCTAGGGGTGTCTAAAGCAGAGTAATGAATAAATTTACGGGAAAAGTTAATTAATCCCAAAAAGCTGCGTAGTTGTTTCTTCCTCGTTGGAACAGTAATGCCACGTAAAGCTTGAAGTTTTTCCGGGCCAGGGGCAATGCCTTCTGCTGAAATTAGATGTCCAAGAAATTTTATGGAAGTTTTGCCAAAGTGGGATTTGCTAAGATTAACTGTGAGTCATTGTGCACGAAAAGTTTGCAACAGTTGTTCCAGAATCAGATTGTGTTCAGACCAGTTAACTTCTGTAATAAGAATGTCGTCTACGTACGTTGTGATTCTGTCTTTCAGTTCTGTCGGAAGTATACTATTCAAACCGCGAATAAATGCTGCTGAAGAAGTTGTTAAACCGAACGGTAAGTTGCAAAACTGGTAACAGTCACCAAAACAGAGAAATGCTGTGTACTTTCTGCAGTTCGGATGGAGCTGAATTTGCCAAAATCCCGATTTTAAATCTAATGTGGAATAAATAGCAGTACCATAAAATTTCTGTAAAAGTTCTTCTAGTGTCTGTGGGCGATCTGTTTCATTAATAATAATGTCATTGTCATGACGCGAATCAAGCACAAGTCGAAGTGAACCAATCTTTTTCTTAACAATATGGAGCGGGTTTATGTACGGACTAACTGCCGGTTCAATAATTCCTTGGTCAAGCATAGCTTGCAATTCTTTCTTAACTTGTTCTCTGTGTATATAAGGAATGGGATAATGTTTAGCTTTAAATGTGTCATGCTGTTCAACTTGAAATTCATACATAAAACCGGACATAGTACAAGGGATGTTGTCAAAAACTGGAACTTGCTTTAAAAGAATATTGCGTAGCTGAGTACATTCGTCGTCTATATTTGCACTGCTTTGTTTTACCTTCTCAGAAATCATTTGCATAACGTCGTAGTGGGCTTCGTCTGGTGTATTGTAGTTGTGTACTTACGTATCTGTGAACAATGTGGAATGACAGTCTATGTTACGTGATGTCGAAATGAGGTCTGTTCGATTATTAGCTTGTTCTTCTGCAGATAAAGCGTGCTGAAATTCTAATGCCAGTTGTACATTTTCATCCTTTAACATTAAATACGAATTTGGAAAGTCAATAACTGCGTCGTGTTGTACCAAAAAACTCGTACCTAAAATAACGTCTGTTGTCAATAAGGGAACAATCCAAAAATTTGAGTGGAACGTACGACCTGCAATACAAAATTATAAGTGTGTCTGTAATTTTACATCTACTCCTTTACCAGAAACTGCCCCTTTTACTTTAGTTTTGCCTAATGGTAACGTAGGATAGGTGTTCTCTTTGTTACATTCGTTGAAAGTTTCTTCATTTATAATTGACATAGGTGATCCAGAATCGATTACTGCTGAAAATGTGTATGATCCAATCTTTACTTCAATGACAGGGTGGGAAATTTTTTTTTAATAACTGGTTTTTCATGTAAAAGAGTGTCTCAGATGTCGTCAAAAGTGATAACGTTTTCGTGAACATGATTCTGTGTGTCAAAAGTATTGCTTATGTTGCTGGAGGATGCATCCTGTACTGTTTCTAGTCAAATTCTTTTTGACGTGCTGTTATTTGCGGGCGGATGCTGTCGCATTTCGACTATTTGTACTGTTCTGTTATTTCTTCCTGACGTATTAGGTTCGGGATGATACCGACTATCTGGTTCATTCATAATAATCTGTTGTTGTGGTTGACTCTGCTGCTGATAAAACCTACTGTTGTTATACGTGCGCTGAAAACCGTGCTCTTTGCTTTTACGTCTGTCATGATAGTCATTACTATACGGCGCATTGCGATAGGAGTTGAAATGGTGTGTTTTCTGTACGTAGTGATTTCCTTGTTGCTGTGTGAGTGTGAGAAATGATCGGAGAGTGGCGTATGCTATGTCGTGTTAGAGGCTGAGACATTTTTCATCTCTGTCACTTCTTGCTGTAAAGTTGATAATTTTCTACGTAATATATTATTGGACGAACCTATCTCACTGATTGTCTGCTGTATGTTTTGGAATTCGGGTGTTTGATTAAACGAAACTGGTGACGTATTTGGTGTCATTGTTATTTTCGATAACGTCAATACGACTGGCCAATTCATCAAATTTTTCAGTCAGTGCTTTTACCTGATCGCCGTTTTTAGTGTCACAAGCATTAATTTGTTTCTGCATTTTACGTGTGGTTTTGTTCAATTGCTTAACGTCTGCTTTAATGGCATCGGGATCCTGTATTAATTCTAATTGTTCAAGTCAGTTGGTCATTGTCTGAAAGTCTACTGTATATTTATTTTTCAAAGTCTGAATATTAGTATCTGTTTTTGTTTTTAGATCGGATATTTCACCATGCAATTCAGTGTTCAACTGTTTGATAGTATTGATTTCGTCTTATGCTGTAACAATGTTGTTGTCTACGTATGTTTTTGCTTTCGCAAATAACTTACGCTTATCTTCCTTTCTCTGTACAGTAATTGTTTCCATGACTTGTTTCTTTACTTTATTCTGTTCCTGTATAAATTTACGGTAACGCGTTTCACTGTTCTGTAGGTGGCGATTAAAACGTTCCTCAGTTTGGCTGTTCTGTTGGTCAAATTTCGTGTCTACTTTCGCATCCAGTGTGCGTGAAACTTCTGATGACATTAATTTAAACTCGTCGCGCAACTGAGTTGCGTTTTCAGAACATTGTTTAGCGACTGCACTAATTTTTTTGTGGATGCATGTGTATTACTTAATTCTTGTACAACAGATCTAATTTCTTCACTACTGTTCCTAGCACAAGCCTTAACTTCCTCACGTAATTGTTCTTTATTATCATGACATTGCACGGAAACGGCTGTAATCTGTTCAGTAAGCTGTTCAATAGAGGTGTCAAGTTTTTCATTAACTTGTTTGAACGACCTGTCGTGGTTTTCATTCGACTGATTGAAACTTTCATTAAGTTGTTTATAATTGTTGTCTTGTTTTTCATTAAGTTGTTTGAAATTGTTGTCGTGTTTTTCATTCGACTGTTTGAGATTTTCATTAAGTTGCTTGTACGATTCATGAAGTTGTAGCAATACTGCCATAACTTGATCCATGCCAAAATTAGCGACTCTATTTTCTGTGCTGTGTGATGATGTACATGCATGTGTCACGTTTTGTGTAACAATTTGGTCATTGTCTGACTCATGAAAAGGTTTGCTAATTGTATGTGCACTCTTGGTCACTACATCGGAATCAAATAAATCTGACATATTTTGAATCCATTGTTCATTTTCGTCAGAAATATTTATCTGTTCACTGTGTAAATTTTGCAAGTCAGGTTTGTCAAACTGGGCAGCGTTCATTGTAACGGAACGTGCCGCGTCATCAATTGCCGTTAAATTAATTGTGGACATGATTGAATTTGTTCGTTCATCATTTGAAATAAAATCATTACTGGTGATCGGCACGCATTGATTATCCATAATTGGAGGATTATCATTAAGGCACTGGGTGTCGCTAGTATTATCAGTCAAATTAGTCAAGTCGGTTTTTTTTCACTCATTGCGGATCGCAATGTACTGTTAGCAGTTTTTCGCGGCATTTTCAGAACACAAAGGTAGACACAAAATCGAAGACAAAGCAAAATGGAACAAATACAATAACAACAAAGAGCAATAAATTGCCGATGATCTGTGAAAGAAAGAGTGACAAATTAGTAAATGCGTTGCCCCAGATGCAAACTACATTTAACATTAGGTAAATAAGAGCAGATATATAACTGACTACTTCTCAGAAATTCACAAAATACGATCCTGGCCGGTTTTCGGCAAGTGTAACTTCCCCACAATATAGTATAATTATGTATAGCATTAACATTTAGCGTAACTTCCCAAAAAAAAAAATATATAGCATTCACATTTAGCATAACCTACCAACAGATAAATGTATTCCGTAACCTAACAATAATGCAATGTGACTAACTTCTCAATAAAATTGTGGCTCACTAATAACCTTTCAATAATTGATTGTGAATTTAGTGGCAGATTATAGACGTCAGCAGTGCTGCGTCATGGCCGTGAAAGGTCATTCTGAATAAATTGAAAAATCTTACCTCAGTGAAGTTGCCGGATAACGCATATATATCTGCCCCTATATGAAATTTTTCTGGCACAGCCCAGCGCAATGCTGGACGATAGATTTGTCATGTATAAAAAGAACTGATTTTTTCTTTACAATTATCGTGATGACCATGGATTGGAGAAATTAGTAAATTCTTTAAATTGAAATGAATGATTGTCAAACGTTACTTTTTATGAGAAAGATTATTATTAAGAGATTTTTTAAAACATTTACATGGGACTTGATATAACAATACTACATATGCGCGAGGCTGCTTTTACCTTATACTAGAACGCTCAGGCTCCGCCATCGCTCCACACGACCGGCCCAGCCAACACGATACACCCGACTCCTAGCAACTACTTACTCCTACTGCTACCGACACTGCTCTTACTGCATACAACACTGCTCTCTGGTCTGAGATTCTCTTGTAGCATACACATCGCAGGCAGCGCGTGAGCAATCCATCGAAATTACATTTCCTCGAGTGCACTAGCAACAAATTCCTTAATCGTGGACCTCTTGCAGGCTATTGTTATGTAAATTAAATAATCGCGAGAGTGAGTTTTAGAATAGTTAGAAGTCATCTGTCAGCCACTGATGGTAATAAGAAGGTAGGGACGAAGAATCCACACCATTGTATGAGAGTCTACAAAAAGTTCAATCATCTGACAAATGTAGAACGTTAACTCTCGTACTAACGCTACGGATTCGTTGAGCCATTGTTTTCCTTCTCGCATAAGGAAAGTTTCTGTAGAACTGTAGACACTTGTGGTGAACAAAAACAAAATGATCGAAATTTTGAGACTTTTTTGTCAAGAAATACTAAGATACACGGACTTGTACACTGCGTATTTTACAGTCTTGGAAGATATTCCTTTGTTGCCAAATTATATGATGAACTCCGTTTTCCATACATGTTCACAAATATACTTTTTATTTTCTCTCAACAACTTTTGTTTTATGCAGATGATTACACAGTGACAATCCTCAGAATACCAGGTAATTCAGTTTCGAAATACCCAGTCTGTAGAACTTCTTCACTCGTTCTAGAGAAGCCTGTAGTCTGGCTTAAAAACTGGTGTAAATGGTGTAACTGAAGAAATCACTCAAGGAGAAAAAAAAATCTCAGAATTTGAGACGTTGGTTTAATATTAGAATAAAGGATCATCAGAATTGTTCGAGTAAATATGTAATAGGGTCGCGGTTAGTTATCAAGCAAGTACTAAGTTCTGCATTGTAATACAGAGAAACACATCGCTTATCCGTTCTCTTTTCCAGCTGTGTGAGACTCCTGCGGAAAGTTCTCAGCCGCGCCACTTCCGTACTGCTCTTCTGCAACACGATCTCCATCTGTTTCCAAGTCATCGCTACTGCTGTTGTAAGTACTACATATCTGGAATAGATTAAAATGCATGGCAATTTCTATCTTTATAGCATTCTTTACTTCTAATAAGTTGAGATAAATGTTGACAGACTTTCATCTTTAGCGCCAACTGATGGCCTGAAACTGTGATTCATTGATAAATCACAAACGGCCATAAAAATCAACAGCCATTTGACATCAAATGGTGGATCATGGCGTGCTCTAGACTTGAAATTCGGTCGTCCGAACCCAAATTGCTCCTGCATATTTTCTTCTATCTTTTGTCCCCTTTCAATTTCGTTATCGTCTCGGCCCTTTTCTTATCTTCCTCCGTCTATCATCCATCCATCTGGTGACAGTTCCCGCTCATCTCCGTTCCCTGTTCATAACAGTCATGCATGGTGGACTAAATGAAACTGGCCTGAAAAATGTTTCATTCACCTTGAGATAGGCAACATAACTTACATCCTTCACATTTGAGGCAGATAATTTGAGCTGGCTTGCCTATCTCAAGGTGCATGAAATATTTTCTCGGCGAGCTTCATTTTGTCCAGCATGCAGTTACGTTTCCAATCCAGTCTATTCCATGATACACTTGTTTCTCTTCCTGTGTCTGCTACTGATTCTCAATATGCTTCTCTTCATTATTCACATAGTAAGTTTCTGAATGGGTTTTACAGTAAACAGTCCAAATTATTGTCTTCTGTGCATATAATAGAACAGACAATCAAATGATTAATGATTAATGTGTGGTACTTCCTTTTCGATGTGCTGATTATACAGTATTTTAGTTAATTTCTCAGCAGAGTACGCTGCGGCAGGTTGTCACACTTGTTGGTTGTTCCAAGTCACAGATCTCAGTTGCTGCCGCTTCGTAGCGGTACAGGCTAAAATCACAACACGATCATAATATTCTGCTGTTAGTATTCGTTCATTGGTGTAATAACTCTCATTATTCACTTTGTACTCAGTGAAGTCTTTATACTAGCTGCTTTCTATTATTTAGTAATAATTTCACAATGTTAATCTTTCTCAGCATTGAGATTTGGATCAAGGTTTGTTTTTCTAACACGGTTTTTGTTAGAAATGTCTGTTAGAGATTAGTTGTCACAAAAAATTGCGGGGAATGGTTGTCACATGTGACAATCTGTCACAGCAGGTTCTTTAGTAGTTTTTCGCTTGTCTACGTAAAAATATTGTAAAAACTATAAAATGAGAAATCGACGACAGGTTGTACCACACATCAAGCTTGTAGCACTAAGGAGGCAAAAAATGATGGATTATCAGTTCTTAAAGCTGCAACTGATTATCAGTTCAATTACTGAACTTTAACAAGATATTGAAAGAAAATTCCCCAAGGTGAAATTGGCGCCGAAAAGATATGAAATGAATTCACATATTGTGCATACAAATTAGCAGCAACTACTTACGACAAACGAAAATTTGTGTCGTATCGGTACTAGAACCCCGATTTTGCGATTATTGTGAGCAGTCGCCTTAATCACTTCGGTTATCCGAGCACGCCCCCAGTGCCGGTCCAACCTCCATACATCACGCCGTCACAATTCAAATGATCTCACACTCGTGAAACTGAGCATAGGCGGACCATTGTTATTATTTTCTATAGACATTTTAGCCCCGCCGTGCGTGATTACATAATAAACGGCGACAGTGTCTGCATATCTGAAGGAAACTGTATTGTAATAATTGCAGTTGGAGCCTCAACACAGACACTGTCGCCGTTAATGATGAGAAGATAACTTTGCTTCCTTCCACCAGTGGTTGTTTTCCAAACAGAAAAGTTTTTTTTTCTGATGACGAGGTGAAGGAACTTAAGCATTATGATCTTCAAGAAGCCGATGTTTACTACAGCCCAACGCCAAAATAAATCAAATTTGGCTTTTGATCTTCTCATGAGATATTCTGTGAAATATCTTAAATCTTGGAAGGATAATGGGTCTGTTGCAGATGGTTGATTCACTGATTTTTAAGAGACATTCAACTCTTCCATTACGAAAATCAGGCATAAGCACCTTGGAACCAGCTTCTAGCTTAAACCGAACAAATTTGGAATATTTTTGCAGTTAGTTGACAACAGTTCTCGGAAGACGTAATTTTCTACCTCACGAATTTTCATACATGGACTAAACGGGCCGTACGTCGGTTCAGAGCTCCGATAGAGTGGGTGGTAACAGTAAAGCCATGGAAAATTGGGTCCAGTGCATAGAATGTCAAAAGCGATCTCACGAGTTATTAATCCTAAGGCCAAATTACTTTTATGCAAAAGGGAAGAACTTGTCTATTTGACGAGGAAAGATGTCAACAATTGACAACAATTTAGAAGTCGTTGACGGTATGGTGATGGAAAACAGACGAATCACAGTGGACGAAATTGCCAATATTTTACCTACCAGTCATGGTTCAGCGTAATCCATCTTACACGACAGACTAAATTTTCGGTCAGTGCAGTATAAGGCGCAAAAGATGGACATCTCTCGTAAACATTTAGCCCGTTATCACCGCGAGGGTGATGGACGTTCACATGAAATCGTTACTGTAGACGAAACGTAGTTGCAGCGTCACGAACCGGAAGGTAAGGCTGGGAGCATGTTTTGGAAACAGCTATTATTACCAAAGCTAAGAAATTTAAACGCCAGTCATCAGCTGATAAGATTATGTTAACACTATTCTGGGAGACTGAAGGTGTGGTAGCCGTTCGTTTCACCCCAAGAGACGAAACTGTGAACAGTAGAAATATTGTGATGTGTTGCTAACTAAACTGAAACCTACAATCAGATCCAGACGTCGCGGAAAACTGTGGAAAGGTGTCATACTGCAGCAAGATAACGCTCGGCCACATTCTGCCAATCGGACGACCGAGACAATAAAAGAGTTGGGACTCGAATTACTGGAACACCAGCCATACAGTCCAGAATTGGCTCTAAGCGATTTCCGCATGTTTGAACCATTGAACAAGCGGTCAGGGGAAGAAGATTTGCAACCGATGTAGAAGTCATTGATGCGGTGTAAAATTGGTTGCAGGTGCAACCAAAAAACTTTTTTTCCGACGGAATCAAAAAGCCTGTGAAACATTGAACAAATTGCGTTGACGTTCAGGAAGGTTATGTACAAAAATAATGTATGTTTCAGTTTTCCATCATGAGAATAAATATCCTTTTTCTCAAAAATCCCTTTACTTTCGACTTCCCCTCGTAGTTAAGACTGACCAAAGTCGCAGGACCCGACGGAATCTCTATCAGATTCTATAATGAATTTGGGGCTGAGGTAGCCTCTCTGTTAACTATAGTCTGTCGTAGATCTCTCGAACAAAAATACGTACCCAGTAGTTGGAACAAACCACAGGTTAAACCGGTCTACAAGAAGGGTATCAGACGCGATCGACAAAACTACCGCAAAGTATCCTTGCTATCCATGTGTTGTAGAATCTTAGAACGTGTTATCAGCTCATATATAATGAGGTATATCGAACAGAACTACCTCCTCCATGACAACAAGAATGGATTTCGAAAACAGATCAGACTTTTCTCACGTAACATCTTGAAAGCCACGGATCAAGGCGGTCGGGCAGCATTCCTCGATTTCCGAAAATCATTCGAATCAGCACCTCATCTATGCTTATTATCAGAAGTACGGTCGTACGACTATCAGACGAAGTTTTTACTATATTGAGGATATCTTGATAAAGAGGACTCAGCAAATTATCCTGAATGGAGAGTTGTTGACAGACGTAAAAAATCTTCGGGAGTACCCCACGGAAGTGCGCTGGGTTCCTTGCTGTTCATGTTGTAGATAATGACCTTGGGACAATATTAATAGTAATGTCAGACTTTTCGTGGATGATGCAGTATCTATAATGAAGTATAGTCTGAAAGAAGCTGCACCAATACTCAATCAGACCACGACAAGACCTGAAAGCGGTAAAAAGACTAGCAACTTGCTATATATGTTCAGGAATGTAAAATCGTGCGCTTCACAAATGGAAAAAACATTGTATCCAAATAATATATTACCACTGAGATAGAGTCGAAATCCGAAAACTCATGTAAACTCCTGCGTGAAACACTTAATATGAATGAAATGTAACGATCACGTATGCTCAGTCGTGGGTGGAGCAAGTAGCAGACATAGATTTGTTGGAAATTCAGTGGGTGTATAAAGGAGAGTGGTTACAAATCACTCCTGCGACCTGTCCTAGAATACTGCGACCTGTCCTAGAATACTGCTCCATTGTGTGGGACCAGTACCAAACAGGACTAACAGGGGATGCTGAACTCATACAGAGAAGACAGCACGGATGTTGAAAGGTTTGTTTGATTCCTGAGGGAGTGTGGCAGAGATGCTGAAAAAACTGAACTGGCAGACTCTTGAACACAGACGAAAACTATCCGGAGAGACGTTACTTACAGAGTTTCAAGACCCGGCATAAAACGATGACTCTAAGAACATAGTACAGCCCCTATAAAGGGATCGTGAGCACAAAATAGTAAACAATCATTCTTCCCGCACTCCTTACAAGAATGCAATAGGAAAAAACCGTAATAACTGGTACCATGGGACGTATCCTCTACCATGCTCTACAATGCGCTTCACAGGTAATCTACATTCTCCCATTTATCGTTTACTTGAAAGGTTTTCTCGCATAGCCCGTTGAATATCGTACCACAGCTGTTACGAAGGTGTTTGTGGAGCAATTGTTCCGCGTAATCGACGGTGAAGCATTTCGTAGTAAAGTACTGTAGCTTGCTGGTGAGTACATAGACCTATTGCGCTGCCAATTATTTTCTCTGCAAGATTTCTGTCAGACATGAGATCCCAAACTTAAATCAGATTTTCTTTTACTATTCTGGTACTCACTTCTACGCCTTCTGCTCTAGAATCTGACCGTTTACAAGTGCAAGAGGAGCATTACACTTATTCCATGATAATTATTGCAACTCCATCTATTACCCTTTCTACAGACGGATGCAATACTGACTTTCTCCAATTTATTTCACATGACGTCTGCTATTAACTTCACACATTGTTGTTATTGTGGTCTTCAGTTCGAAGACTGGTTTGATGCAGCTTTCCATGTAACTCTATCCTGTGCAAGCCTCGTCATCTCCGAATAACTACTGCAACAGAATCCTTCTAAATCTGCTTACTGTACTCATCTTTTGGCCTCCATCTACAATTTATACCTCCCCTCACGCTTCCCTCTAATACTAAATTGGTGATCCCTTGATGACTCAGAATGTGTCCTATCAACTGATCCCTTCCTTAAGTCAAGTTGTGCCACAAAGTTCTTTTCTCTCCAATTCTATTTAGTATCACCTCATTAGTTGTGCGATCTACCCATCCAATCTTCAGCATTCTTCTGTAGCACCACATTTCAAAAGCTTCTATTTGTGTCTAAACTGTTAATCGTCCCTGTTTCACTTCCACACTTGGCTACACTCCATACAAATGGCATTACAAAATATTTTCTAACACTGAAATCTGTGGTGTCACCTCCAGACACCACACTTGCTAGGTGGTAGCTTTTAAATCGGCCGCGGTCCGTTAGTATACGACGGACCCGCGTGTCGCCACTGTCAGTGATGGCAGACCGAGCGCCGCCACACGGCAGGTCTAGTGAGACGTACTAGCACTCGTCCCAGTTGTACAGCCGACTTTGCTAGAGATGGAACTGACACATAGCGCTCTCATTTGCCGAGACGATAGTTAGCATAGCCTTCAGCTACGTCAATTGCTACGACCTAGCAAGGCGCCAGTATCATTTAATATTTATCTATGGATGCCTGTACAGTCAGACCGATGGTCTCCAATAGTGGATTAAAGTTAAGTATTCAAAGAGCTTAGTACTTTATTTATTAGACTCAACTCCTTTAACTGTTCCAGACCTCACGCCAGTCTGCGTGAGCTTTAACGCGTGCATTTCGGCATCCTCGCATTGTGACTGTCTTGCCAAGTCACTACAAAATCTATGTTAGATGTTGACAAAAACGAGTTTCTTGCCTTTGCCTCTCTACATTTTATGTCCTCTCTATTCGGCCACCAGCAGTTATTTTGCTGCTTTAATAGCAAAATGCATCTTCCAATTTAAGTGTCTCATTCTACCATCTAATCATTCCACAATCCTCGTTCTGCTTTCGTCGATGTTCATCTTCTATCGTCCTTTCAAGACTTTGTTCTTTCCGTGCAGCCGCTCCTCAAATCCTTTGCTGTCTCTGACATAATCATAATGTCATCGGTGATCTTTAAAGTTTTCGTTTGTTCAGCCCGAACTTTGAACCGAACTTCAAATTTTTCTTGTTTCCTTTGCAGCTTGCTCAGTCTGCGTATTGAATAACATCGGGGATGGGCTACAATGCTATCTCACTCCCTTCTCAACCACTGCTTGTCTTTCATGGTCCTCTACTCTTATAAATTCCGTCTGCTTTCTGTAAAAGTTGTAAATAGCCTTCCGCTCCCTGTATTTTATCCCTGCTACCTTCGGAATTTCAAAGAGGGCATTCCAGTCATTTGCCAAAAGCATTGTGTAAGTGATACTAAAATACTATTGATAATACTTTTGTCTGATATAAAAAAAAACTGTTATATTACAATAAAATAGGATGAACGGGGTTGAAAAACATAAAAATTTTAACTAATAAAAAATCAACACTCTATGAAACACCATTTCTGTTTATTTCAATAGTTACGTCGTTTGGAGACGGCATGTTATTGTATTTTTGTTACAGTCATTTTCACACTGCGAAAAATTTATGAGTAAATATTACTTTAGCTGTTGCAGAAGGACGGGGATATAGCGCAAACTCTCAAGATGCTGATGGGTTCATCACTGTATGCATACCAGGTCGCACTCTTCTGCCTCCTCGGCCAAAGGATCATCAATCAGGTCAGTGAACCTCACCCCGACCGCATGCCCTTCCGTATACGCGTCCGGCGTGCCTAAGGACTGAGGTACCATTGGACCTTCAAGGCCTGCTCGGAGGATGTTTTTTAATTTTTTTAAGCTGTAGAATGCAAACAAACAGCTCTAATAATCAACTTCGCAGCTTCAAGACGTTCTGTTCCATTCATAAATTCCTATCCAAATCCCAACAAAATGCTTTTCTATTCACACCGAGACTACTGCAAAAGATCAGAATCTGTATTCACGCGGAGGTGACCTATGTTACGGAGAAAATAATAGAAATTAATCTTAACTACGTTACTATAGTGTGTTCCGGTCACAGCAATTAAAACGATGTTACATCCGTTATGAAGACATCTTGCAATAAAGAATCACTACAGCAATTTAAATTTTATTGAGAATGTTTTGATCTTATATATCGGATATCTTCACTGGGTTCTACCATAAAACACACGTATTTTAAAATAATGAACACATAATTTATACATAATTATTATTGCAGTTGTAATAGTGACCAGCAGTGAGTCGTTTAACAAATGTTACTATTATTGTTATTATTATTATATTTATTTTGTGTTAACTGCGAATTATTTGCTATCTCTCTCGACGTATCTGTTTGTGTTGTGGGTGCTGGAGTAGTTGCCTATTTTATGATGAGTGAATATCTCAATCAGTGGTTAGCTACGAGGTTTACAGGTGTGAGAACAGTAGAGTCTCCTGCAACGTAATATTTTTATTTCCCTTCGTAGTGTCATCTGTGTACAGTAGCTCGAAGCTTAGATATGCGTTTAGTAACTTCTTTAGAGAAATTATCTTCACGTTGTGTTTGGTGCTTTTCTGAAACGAAGTTTTCTGCATAAACTGGGTGACCAGAACATTTCTAAATCGCCTCAGGTGTTCTTAGAGCACTTCCATACTAGAGACCAGGAATAAAATTGTCTGCAAAGACCTAGCACATTGTAAGAATGTACAGCTCAGCTTTTGAACTGTAAAAGCAAGCTGAGTCTTTCTTATGTACCTCTCTTCAGCGTCCATTTTTACTTTTACACTACAAAATCATTACTCTTGGTAGCAGCATTTGCAATTCATGACAAATAAAGGGGATACGTTCATCGGCCGCAGGATCGTAAATACTGTACACTATGGTAAAAATAGGAAAACAGTAATATCTTCACTCTATTAATAAAAATTGCTAGTCGTGTCACTACCAAAATCAAACTAAAAAAAAATTCGGTCTTACTTTCTCCAATGGCCTCGTCAGTTAGAAAGTGACATAAAACTGACGAGACTAAAGAGCTTTGTGATAAAATTATGAAAATTTATTCTGAGAAGATTTCTGTTCGGTGTTTCTTGACAACTGTTTGGCTCTTGCCACAGCTCTTTTCCAATATCTCTCTGACATCTGCAACTACATTTCACGAGCCACCCTACAGTGTGTGACGAGGGTACTTCAGGTACCATCATCATTTCCTTATTCCTACTCCATTTACAAAAGAAGGAAGGAAGAAGGATTGGGTTTAACGTCCCCTCGACTTCGACGCCATTAGATACGGAGCACAAGCTCGGATGTTGTTAGAATGGGGGAAAAAAATCTGCCGTCCCCTTCCAAAGAAACCATACCTGCCTCTGCCTGGAGCGATTTAGGGAAATCACGACAAAAATAAATCTGGATGGCCGGACGCGGATTTCAGCTGTCGCGTCGTCCTCCCGAATGCGAGTCCATTGCCAGGAATGGAAGAGCTGGGTTGGAATTCGTTACTTGTAGTCGCACAGGACATCGTTGTAATGTAATGGCGAAAGGTGAAAATTTTTGCCGTTTACGAATGGAGCGTGAGAATAACGGCAGGCGGTCAGCCTCTGTTTATCTTAAATTTTTCTGCTTTTCTCGCTGTGGTCATTTTGCGAGATATATATGGCAGGAACTAATACACTGTCTGACACTTCTTGGAAAGGTGCTCTTGGAGTTTTAAACTCCTCGTGACGCACATCACCTCTTTTGCAGAGCCTGCCACTGGAGTCTGATATGCATCTCTGCAACCCTCTCACGTTTATTTAACGAACTCATGACGAAATGTTACGGTCTTCTTTAGATATCTAGGAATCCTACATAAAATTGGTCCAGGTTGATGAGTTATACCCAAGAATCGGCCGAATGAGTGAGTTTGAGATCACTTCTTTCATGGATGAATTACATTTCCCTGAGGTCCTTCCGACAAATTTCAGTCTGGCATCTGATTTAACAACAATTAATTTTATCGAACATCAGTGATTCTTTCCGCCTCTTTATGTGCACTCAGCTACATTTATTTAAGCTGGTAGTCAATTTTAGCTCCCTGCACCAGCTGTCCATCATCTGCAGGACTTACTGCATTTCACGAGATAGTTCATGGTGCTGAAACTTGCCTGTTTACAACATCCTCGCGAAACATTCGACGTTATTCCCCTGACCACTGACATGGTCCTATATCCCACGAGGCCGTGTTTTGAGTGCAAACTGTGTCAACATCCAGTGTGGAATTCATCTTCTATCAAAGTCTTGAATGCACTACCTGACAAGAAATGTGAAACACCCAGAAAAGTTGGACGAAACAAAATGAAACTTCACGGTCTTAGAAGGTATTTGATGCTATTTCAGTGATTACAAAACAGAGTCAAATTGATGAAGAATTTGGCAGTAAGAAACCAGTTGAAAAGGTAATTAAATCAAGACCCTAAGCTGTCGACAGGCGTTGATATACATCAACGGGGAAGTTGAAAATGTGTGCCCCGACCGGGACTCGAACTCGGGGTCTCCTGCTTACATGGCAGACGCTCTATCCATCTGAGCCACCGAGGGCACAGCGGATAGGGCGACTGCTGGGATTTATCCCTTACACGCTCCCTGTGAGACCCACATTTCCATCTTAATGTCCACACACTACATTAGTAGTGGCCCAGCCCATTACACTCATTACTCGCGGCAGAAAATCTTACCGAGTCCCGTAAGAGTTCGGGCAATGCGTGTGCATCCAGCACAGAAGAAGGTCAATGGCCGGTTAGCCTTAATTATATGAAGATGGTATTTGTTCTTTCGGACATGTCCGAAAGAACAGATGCCATCTTCATGTAAGAGACTGGTTATCAGTATGACACTGCACCACATATGGCCTGGATGCGCGAATTGAATCGGTTCAGAAGGGAGTCATAATACCGTTGTGCTATACGTGCAAACTGCGAGATGCCTTCAATAAGTAAGGCAACACCTTTTTGTGTAGGCCAGTTTCGGCTGAAAAAAAAATCGGAATTTGTAGTGGGACACTGTGGAACATTCCCACTTCAGCCACTATAGTATCATGATCTTCCGATAGGTGGCGCCCTATACGTAGCCTACAAAATGGCGTCTGTAGCGGAGGTCCGTTCGAAGCAGAGAACTGTCATTACTTTTCTTTTGGTGGAAAACCAGAGTATCGCAGATGTTCATAGGCTACAGAGACCTAGACTGAACAAATTCTCGGTAAGTCGTTGGGTGAGGCGTCTGTCATCATTGCAAAAGGTCGCGCAATCCTGTCCCATCTTCCACGTGTTGGCCGGCTGCACACGGTTGTGACTACTGCAATATTGGAACGTGCGGACACCCTCATTCGAGGAGGTCAACGAATCAAACACCTCGCTGCTCAACTGAACGTCTCTATTGGTGGTGTTGACGCACTTGTCCAGCAGTCTCAAGGTGTGTGACCGCTGGGTTCCTTGCCACATAACAGAAGACCACGAAGGGCATCTGTTTGCCCCGAAAAAGGATGCACTAGTCGGGAAGCATTCCGTGGATGGTGGTGAGGTTAGTGATGCAGCAAGACATCGTCGTACCATGTCGGCATTCAGGTCCTCCCAGTAATGTGGCGTAAGGCCATCGCATTGAACAGAGATTACGTTGAAAGATAGTGTTTTGTAGTTAAAAGTTTGGGGAATATTATACTGTATTAGAATCAAGAATAAAACGTACGTGCTTTCGTTAGTTGTTGAGCGCTCTCGTAAGTTGATACTAGGCGCAGAGGTTCATGGGAGCGACCGTAAATGGGAAATGCCTTTATGGTCGCTCCCATTATCCACCGCGCCGAGTGTCAACTCGATTTGCACGTATACTACCCTATCCTGAGGCAAACTGTCCCTAACCGTTTTAACTGGTCGTTGGTATCATGGGTAGTGGAACTAGGGTAGAGATGACGGTCGAGATGGTTCCACACGTGCTCTATACTTAAACAGCTGTTTGGTAACTGTCTAGCTGAGTATAAAGCATATCACACTGTTGTCCTAGATCATAGGTTCGCTGCCGATGTATTACGACACAGTTCACAGCCGCTATACCCATAATGCTCTGTTTTACAGAGCGAACGCCTTATACGGTCGGCCTTCAGCGGTGACTGGCCGGACGGCGACGTCCGCTGCTGGCGCCTGGTGCACATGCTCTGCCTCAGCACCTCGAGGGCCCTCAGCCTCAAGATCTGCGGAATCTACACGCTCTCCAGGATGACTCTGCTGCAGGTATGTATCAGTGAACAACGAAAGTTACGTTCCTCGCATCAACGGTACGAGCGTAGGAGGCAGGTCAATAATTTTACTGTAGGCCCTGCACCATACTTGCTCCACAAAGCACGCAAAACTTAATACACGATAAAACATTATTATTAAATGCATAATAGTCATGGATTTTTCCTTTTTTGGAGGATTGATATGGACTCACTCGGATTCGTGAGGCCAACTCACGACCTATTAGTAGTGGTTCAAACGTCATGAAACCCGACAACGAGTAGGAGAGCCATGTGCTGACAACATATCCCTCCATACTGCACACGATGACGCCATAGGGCAAGTATGACACGCTGGTCAGTCGGGCCTGACTGGGATGTCTATGGCCAGAACGCGGCACATTAACATTACCTTACCTTACATACACTACTGGCCATTAAAATTGCTACACCACGAAGATGACGTGCTACAGACGCGAAATTTAACCGACAGGAAGAAGATGCTGTGATATGCAAATGATTACCTTTTCAGAGCATTCACACAAGGTTGCCGCCGGTGGCGACACCTACAACGTGCTGAGGAAAGTTTCCAACCGATTTCTCATACACAAACAGCAGTTGACCGGCGTTGTCTGGTGAAACGTTGTTGTGATGCCTCGTGTAAGGAGGAGAAATGCGTACCATCGCGTTTCCCACTTTGATAACGGTCGGATTGTAGCCTATCGCGATTGCGGTTTATCGTATCGCGACATTGCTGCTCGCGTTGGTCGAGATCCAATGACTGTTAGCAGAATATGGAATCGGTGGCATCACGGGGGTAATACGGAACGCCTTGCTGGATCCCAACGGCCTCGTATCACTAGCAGTCGAGATGACAGGCATCTTATCCGCATGGCTGTAACGGATCGTGCAGCCACGTCTCGATCCCTGAGTCAACAGATGGGGACGTTTGCAAGACAACAACCATCTGCACGAACAGTTCGACGACGTTTGCAGCACCATGGACTATCAGCTAGGAGACCATGGCTGCGGTTACGCTTGACGCTGCATCACAGACAGGAGCGCCTGCGATGGTGTTCTCAACGATGAACTTGCATGCACGAATGGCAAAACGTCATTTTTTTTTCGGATGAATCCAGGTTCTGTTTATAGCATCATTATGGTCGCATCCGTGTTTGGCGACATGGCGGTGAACGCACATTGGAAGCGTATATTCGTCATCGCCATACTGGCGTAGCACCCCGCGTGATGGTATGGGGTGCCATTGGTTACACGTCTCGGTCACCTCTTGTTCGCATTGACGGCACTTTGAACAGTGGACGTTACATTCCAGATGCGTTACGACCCGTTGCTCCACCCTTCATTCGATCGCTGCGGAACCCTACATTTCAGCAGGATAATGCACGACCGCATGTTGCAGGTCCTGTAGGGTACTTTCTGGATACAGAAAATGTTCGACTGCTGCACTGGTTAGCACATTCTCCAGATCTCTCACCAACTGAGAACATCTGGTCAATGGTCGCCGAGCGACTGGCTCGTCACAATACGCCAGTCACTACTCTTGATGGACTGTGGTATCGTGTTGAAGCTGCATGGGCAGCTGTACCTGTACACGCCATCCAAGCTCTGTTTGACTCAATGCCCAGGCGTATGAAGGCCGTTTTCACGGCAAGAGGTGGTTGTTCTGGGTACTGATTTCTCAGGATCTATGCACCCACATTGCGTGAAAATGTAATCACATGTTAGTTGTAGTATAATATATTCGTCCAATGAATACCAGTTTCTCATCTGCATTTCTTCTTGTTGTAGCAATTTTAATGACCAGTAGTGTACATGTTACTGGGATGATTGTTCAAACAAGCACTACGTTTGATAACACGATGTGGTAGGATTAGAGCTGTTGAGAAATCGAATTTCTATTCAGAAATGAGCAGTGGGATTAGGACACATGTGTTTTGTACGACGGCGTCCCGAAAGCAATGCCTCCGAATTTTTTATGTGTGAGCTCTTAAAGCTTCTTAAATAAAATGTGCTTTATTAACATTCTACATCTTTGTTCTTCATGTCTACACATAGCCACCTTGGCGACAAACACATTTCTCCCAACGACACACAAATTTGTTGATACCATCACTGCAGAATGATTGACATTGTTCACGGAGCCACAACCTTAATTCTGCATGCACTGTTTCATGACTATGAAAGTGAAGTTCTCCAAGGAGTTATTAAAGTTTTGTTAACAGATGTTGTCTCATTTTCTGGCTCAAAATGGTGAACCCAGCTTTCATTATCTGTCACAATATTTTTAAGGACCCCATCATCCTCATGCTCGAAAAACAAAAGAAATTGTTGACAGATATCCTGTCTCCTCTGTTTCATGTCAGCAGTGAGCATTCGAAGCACCCATCGTTTATTTACCGCAGTTCTGCAATGATTTCCTGAACATGCTCTCGTGATATGCCGCACTTACCTGGGAGTAGTCTGTGTTATCCGACGATTTCCGTTGATGAGTTCATCAACCCAATTCCGACGAATCTCGTCGGTTGCCGTACACGGTCGTCCACTGCGAGTTCTGTCATACACTTTGAGGTGTTCGATTCCTTCGTTACGAGCACGAAAGATCCAACGTCGCAAATTACTGATGCCGATACCACCATCATCGCACACAGCTTTCGTTTTTCCGTAGATTTCAATTGGGGACACGTTTTCCGCTGTTAGAAACTCGACGCAGCACTCTCTCACGGACCGACATACAGTGTGACAATTGTTGAACTACATGAAATAAAATCGTCATAACTTCTGAACGGTTTACGTTAGGACGTTCAAACTGCAGGGTTGGCCGCGGAGCATGTTGGGAAGTAGTATGCGCATGTATGGTTTGTTTTAACGGTACAACTCACTTCCATTACGACACGTTCGTCAATAATCAAAATTGGTGCATTTGGGGGACAGAATGTCCGCATTTCACGGGTGAGAGGTCTCATCCCGTCAACGAATGACAGAGTGGCGTGCAATGTCCAGTCACGGAATAATGGGTGCGATATTCCTTGATGGCACGCTAACCACCGAACGGTACGCGAAACTTTTGGAAAATGATTTCATATAGTTCAATAATTGTTACCCTGTACACACCATCGTGTTACAAGCTGTAATTCGGAACCCTCCAGCGGCAAAGTATGGCATCTTACAACGGCGAAGCTGCAAAGTGACTGAGCGATAAGCACGGCAAGTAATAATACCTCAACCGATATTAAGAACATAATAAAAAACTCTGAGGTATTGCTTTTCCGTACGCTGTCGTATCTGACAATATAAAAAAGGCAGTTCCTCAATGAAATTACGGTAACGTTTTCCACCGACTTAAGTTGCAACATAAGTCTCTTTTTTTCAAAGAGAGACTGCAGTATTGAATGGCGATGCAGTTTTTGTGTTCCATCGACAATACAAAGATGCGAGGGCTACAATAATCTGTCAGTGTTGCATCGGAAACAAGCAACTTGTGTCACAGCAGAACGTCCACACGGTAACCGTAGCCGCGTTAGTCGCTTGGAGAGAAGTCGACTGGAGACTGAAGTATTGAATCGCGACGCAATTTGTGTGTTCCATCGTCAATACGAAGGTGCGAGAGTTACAATAATCTGTCAGTGCTGCATCGGAAACAAGCAGCTTGTCACACAGCAGAACGTCCATACGGTAACCGTAGTCACGTTAGTCGCTAGGAGAGAAGTCGGCTGGAAATTGAAGTATTGAATCGCGACGCAATTTGTGTTTTTCCATCGGCAATACAAATGTGCGAGGGCTACAATAATCTGTCAGCGGTGCGTCGGAAACAAGCAGCTTGTCTCACAGGAGAACGTCCATACGGTGACCGTAGCCGTGTTAGTCGCTTGGAGAGAAGTCGGCTGGAGACTGAAGTGTTGAATCGTGACGCAATTTGTGTGTTCCATCGTCAATACGAGTGTGTGAGGGTCACAATAAACTGTCAGTATTACACTGGAAACAAGCAGCTTGTCTCGTAGGAGAAAGTCCATACGTTGACCGTAGCTGTGTAAGGCGCTTGGAGAGAAGTCGTCAGGAGACTGAAGTATTTAATCGTCACGCAATTTGTGTGTTCCATCTTCAGTACGAGGGTACGAGGATTCCAATAAACTGTTAGTTCTGCATCGGAAACAAGCAACTTGTCTCACAGGAGAATGTCGATAAGGGGACCGTAGTTGCGTTATTCGCTTGGATAGAAGTAGGCTGGAGACTGTAGTATTGAATCATGACGCAATTTGTGTGTTACATCGCCAATACGTGCATGTGAGTGTTACAATAAACTGTCAGTGTTGCATCGGAAACAAGTAGCTTGTCTCACAGGAAAAAATCCATACAGTGACCGTAGCCATATAGGGTGCTTGGAGAAAAGTCGGCTGGAGACTGAAGTGTTGAATCGTGCCGAAATTTGTGTGTTCCATCGTTAATACGAGGGTGCGAAGGTTACAATAAACTGTCAGTGTTGCATCGGAAATAAGCAACTTGTCTCACTGGAGAACGTCCATACGGTGACCGTAGCCGCGTTAGTCGCTTGGAGAGAAGTCCACTGGAGACTGCAGCGTTGCCGCGTTAGTCGCTTGGAGAGAAGTCAGCTGAAGACTGAAGTATTGAATAGTGACGCGATTTGTGTGTTCCATCGTCAATACGTGGGTGTGAGATTACATTAAACTGTCAGTGTTGCATCGGAAACAACAGCTTGTCTCACAGGAGAACGTCCATATGGTGACCGTAGTCACGTTAGTCGCTGGGAGAGAAGTCGGCTGGAAATTGAAGTATTGAATCGCGACGCAATTTGTGTGTTCCATCGACAATACAAATGTGCGAGGGCTACAATAATCTGTCAGCGGTGCATCGGAAACAAGCAGCTTGTCTCACAGGAGTACGACCATATTTTGACCGTACCTGTGTTAGTCGCTTGGAAAGAAGTCTGCTGTAGACTGCAGTGTTGAATCGTGACGAAATTTGTGTGTTCCATCGTTAATACGAGGGTGCGAAGGTTACAATAAACTGTCAGTGTTGCATCGGAAATAAGCAACTTGTCTCACTGGAGAACGTCCATACGGTGACCGTAGCCGCGTTAGTCGCTTGGAGAGAAGTCCACTGGAGACTGCAGCGTTGCCGCGTTAGTCGCTTGGAGAGAAGTCAGCTGAAGACTGAAGTATTGAATAGTGACGCGATTTGTGTGTTCCATCGTCAATACGTGGGTGTGAGATTACATTAAACTGTCAGTGTTGCATCGGAAACAACAGCTTGTCTCACAGGAGAACGTCCATATGGTGACCGTAGTCACGTTAGTCGCTGGGAGAGAAGTCGGCTGGAAATTGAAGTATTGAATCGCGACGCAATTTGTGTGTTCCATCGACAATACAAATGTGCGAGGGCTACAATAATCTGTCAGCGGTGCATCGGAAACAAGCAGCTTGTCTCACAGGAGTACGACCATATTTTGACCGTACCTGTGTTAGTCGCTTGGAAAGAAGTCTGCTGTAGACTGCAGTGTTGAATCGTGACGAAATTTGTGTGTTCCATCGTTAATACGAGGGTGCGAAGGTTACAATAAACTGTCGGTGTTGCATCGGAAACAAGCAACTTGTCTCAATGGAGAACGTCCATACGGTGACCGTAGCCGCGTTAGTCGCTTGGGGAGAAGTCGACTGGAGACTGCAGCATTACATCGTGACACAATTTGTGTGTTCCATCGTCAATACGAGGGTGCGAGGATTACAATAAACTGTCAGTGTTGCATCGGAAACAACCAACTTGTCTCACAGGAGAACGACGATACGGTGACCGTAGCCGCGTTAGTCGCTTGGAGAGAAGTTGGCTGGAGGCCGTAGTATAGTATCGCGACGCAATTTGTGTGATCCATCGTAAATCCGTAGATGCGAGGGTTTCAATAAACTGTCAGTTGTGCATTGGAAGCAAGCACCTTGACTCCCAGGTGAACGTCCTCATGGTGACCATAGCCGCATTATTCGCTAGGAACGATTTTGGCTGGAGACCGAAGTATTGAATCGCGATGCAATTAGTGTGTTCCGTCGTAAATGCGAAGGTGCGTGGGTTACAATAAACTGTTATTGCTGCATCGGAAACAAGCAACTTATCCCAGAGGAGAACCTCGATACGGTGACTGTAGCCGCGTTAGTCGCTTGGAGACAAGTCGCTGGAGAACGTCCATACGGTGATCGAGGCAGCATTAGTCACTTTAAGAGAGTCCGGCTGGAGACTTACGTATTGAATCGTGACGAAATTTGTGTGTTCCATCGTCAATACGAGTGTGTGAGGGTCACAATAAACTGTCAGTTTAACACTGGAAACAAGCAGATTGTCTCGTAAGTGAATGTCCATACGTTGACCATAGCTGTTTTAGTCGCTTGGTGAGAAGTCGGCTGGAGACTAGTAACAAATCCCGACGCAATTTAAGTGTTCCATCGTAAATACGAGGGTGCGAGGGTTACACTAAACTGGCAGCTGTGCACCAGAACCATCAACTTGACTCCAAGGGGAACGTCCATACATTGACCATAGCCGCGTTAGTGGCTTTGAAAGAACTCGGCTAATGAATGAAGTAATGAATCCCGACGCAATTTGTGTGTTCCATCGTCAATACGAAGGTGCGAGGGTTACAATAAACTGTCAGTGTTGCATCGGAAACAAGCAGCTTGTCTGACAGGAGAACATTCATACGGTTACCAGAGCCGCGTTAGTCGCTTGGAGAGAAGTCTGCTGGAGACTGAGGTATTGAATCGTGACGCAATTTGGTGTTCCATCGTTAATACGGTGGTGTGAGAGTTACAATAAACAGTCAGTGTTGCATCGGAAACAGGCAACTTGTCTCGCAGGAGATCGCCATACGGTGACCGTAGCCGAGTTAGTCGCTTGGAGAGAAGTCGGCTGGAGGCTGTGGTTTTGAATCGCGGCGCAATTTGTGTGATCAATCGCCTTTGCGAAGATGCGAGGGTTACAATAAACTGTCAGTTGTGCATCGGAAACAAGCAATTTGACTCCCTGGAGAACGTTCATACGGTGACCATAGCTGCGTAATTCGCCGGAGACTGTACTATTGAATCGTGACGCAATTTGTGTGTTCCACCGTAAATACGAGGGTGTGAGGGTTACAATTACTTGTAGTTTTGCATCGGAAAAAAGCAACTTCTCTCACAGGTGAACGTCCATATGGTGACCGTGGCCGCGTGAGTCGCTTGGAGTGAAGTCGGCTGGAGGCTGTAGTATTGGATCGTAACGCAATTTGTGTGTTCCATCGTCAATACGAGAGTGCGAGTGTTCCAATAAACTGTCAGTGTTGCATTGGAAACATGCAACTTGACTCCCAGTAGAATGTCCATACGGTGACTGTAGCCGCGTAAGTCGCTTGGAGAGAAGTCGGTTGGACACTGTAGTATTGAATGGTGACGCAATTTGTGTGTTCCATCGTCAATACGAGGGTGTGAGGGTTACAATAAACAGTAGTTTTGCATCGGGAAAAAGCAACTTATCTCACAGGAGAATGTCCATACGGTGACCATAGCCGCGTAAGTCGCTTGGAGAGAAGTCGGCTGGAGGCTGCAGATTTGGATCGAGACGCAATTTGTGTGTTCCATCGTCAATACGAGGGTGCGAGTGTTACAATAAACTGTAGTGCTGCATCGGAAAAAAGCAGCATGTCTCACTGTAGAACGTCCATACGGTGACCGTAGTCGCGTTAGTCGCTTGGAGAGAAGTCGGCTGGAGACTGAAGTATTCAATCGTGAAGCAATTTGTGTGTTCCATCGTCAATACCATGGTGTGAGGGTTACAATAAACTGTCAGTGGTGCCTGGGAAACAAGCAGCTTGTCTCACAGGAGAACGTCCATACGGTGATCGTAGCTGCATTAGGCGCCTGGAGAGAATTAGTGTGGAGACTGAAGTATAGCACCGCGACGCAAGGTGCATGTTTCATCGTCAATACGAGGGTGTGAGGGTTACAGTAAAAGCACCGGAATCAAGCAACTTGTCCCACACGATAACGACCATAAAGTGACTGAGATACATTAGTCGTTTGAAAACAAGGCGGCTGGAGACTGTAGTATTGAATCGTGTCTCAATTTGTGTGTTCCATTGTTAATACTAAGGTGCAAGTGTTACAATAAAATGTCAGTGGTGCATCGGAAACAAGCAGCTTGTCTCACAGGAGAACGTCCGTATGTTGACCGTAGCCGCGTTATATGTTGAGAGAAGTTGGATGGAGACTGAAGTATTGAATCGTGACGCAATTTGTGTGTTCCATCTTCTATACGAGGGTGCGAGGGTTACAATAAACTGTCAGTGTTGGATCGGAAACATGCAACTTGTCTCATAGGAGAATTTCCATACGGTGACCGTAGCCACGTTAGTCGCTAGGAGAGAGGTCTGCTGGCGACTGAAGTACTGAATGGCGGCGCAATTTGTGTGTTCCATCCTCAATACGATGGTGTGAGGATTACAATTTACTGTCAGTGTTGCATCGGAAACAAGCAGCTTGTCTCTCAGGAGAACATCCATACAGTGACCGTAGCTGTGTTAAGCGCCTGGAGAGAATTAGTCTCGAGACTAAAGTATTGCATCGTGACGCAAGTTGTATGATCCATCGTCAATACGAGGGTGTGAGGTTTACAATAAAATCAGCGGAAACAAGCAACTTGTCCCACATTGGAACGTCGATACGGTGACCGTTGCCACGTTAGTTGCTTGAACACAAGTCGGCTGTAGTCTGTAGTATTGAATCGTGTCGCAATTTGTGTGTTCTATCATCAATACGAGTGTGCGAGGGGTGCAATAAACTGTCTGTTGTGCATCGGAAACAAGCATCTCCACTCCCAGGAGAACGTCCATATGGTGACCATAACCGTGTTCGGCGCTAGGAGAGAAATCTGCTGGAGAGTGAAGTATTGAATTGCGTCACTATTTGTGTGTTCCATCGTTAATACTAAGGTGCAAGTGTTACAATAAAATGTCAGTGGTGCTTCGGAAACAAGCAGCTTGTCTCAGAACAGAACGTGACCGTAGTTGCGATAGTCGCTTGGAGGAAAGTCGATTGGAGAGTGTAATATTGAATCGTCAAGTAATTTGTGTGTTCCATCGCCAATACGAGGCTGCGAGTGTTACAATAAACTGTCAGTGTTGAATCGGGAACAAGCAAGTTGTCTGACAGGAGAAAGTCCATACGGTGGCCGTACGCGCATTAGTCCCTTGGCGAGAATTAGTCTGGAGAATGAAGTACTGAATATTGACGCCATTTGTGTGTTCCATCGTCAATACGAGGATGTGAGGGTTACAATAAACTATCAGTGTTGCATCGGAAATAAACAACTTGTCTCACAGGTGAACGACCATACGGTGACCTTAGATACGTTTGTCACTTTCAGAGAATTCGGCTGGAGACTCTAGTATTGAATCGTGACGCAGTTTGTGTGTTCCATCGTTAACACGAGGGTGCGAGGGTTACAATAAACTGGCAGCTGTGCATCGGAATCAAGCAACTTGACTCCCGGGAGATCGTCCATATGGTGACAATAGCCGCGTTAGTCGCTTTGAAAGAACTCTGCTAGAGACTGAAGTAATTAATCCCGACGCAATTTGTGTGTCCCATCGTCAATACGAAGGTGCGAGGGTTACAATAAACTGTCAGTGTTGCACCGGAAAGAAGCAACTTGTCTCACAGGAGAACGATCATACGGTGACCATAGCTGCATTAATCGCTTGGTGAGAAGTCGAATGGAGACTGTAGTATTGTATTTGACGCAATTTGTGGGTTTCGTCGTCAATACGAGGGTGCGCGTGTTACAATAAACTGTTAGTTGTGCATCGGAACCAAGCAACTTGACTGTTAGGAGAACGTCCATACGGTGACCATTGCCTTGTTAGTCGCTAGGAGAGGAGTCGTCTGGAGACTGAAGTATTGAATAGCGACGCAATTTGTGTGTTCCATCAGCAATACAAAGGTGCGAGTGCCACAATAAAATGTCAGAGGTGCATAGGAAACAAGCAGCTTTTCTCACAAGAGATCGTCCATACGGTGACCGTAGCTGCATTAGTCGCTTGGAGATAAGGCATCTGGAGACTGTAATATTGAATCCTGACGCAATTTGTGTGTTCCATCGTCAATACGAAGGTGTGAGAGTTACAATAAACTGAGAGTGTTGCATCGGAAACTATGAGTTGTCTCACAGGAGAACGTCCAAACGGTGACCGTTTCTCGTTAGTCACTTGGAGAGAAGTCGGCTGGAGACTGAAGTATTCAATCTTGACGCAATTTGTGTGTTCCATCGTCAATACGATGGTGTGTGGGTTACAATAAACTGTCAGTGTTGCCTCGGAACCAAGCAACTTGTCTCACAGGAGAATGTCCATATGGTGACCGTAGCTGCGATACGCGCCTGGAGAGAATTAGTCTGGAGACTGAAGTATTGGATCGTGTCGCAATTTGTGTGTTCCATCGTCTATACGAGTTTTTGAGTGTTACAATAAACTGCCAGTGTTGCATTTGAAACAAACAATTTGTCTCACAGGAGAACGTCCATATGGTGACCTTAGTCGCAGTAGTCGCTCGGAGAGAAGCCGGCTTTGGACTATACTATTGAATCGTGACGCAATTTCTGTGTTCCATCGTCAATACGAGGAAGCGAGTGTTACAATAAACTGTCAGTTGTTCATCGGAAACAAGCATCTTGTCTCACTGGAGAACGTCCATACGGTGACAGTAGACACGTTATTCACTTCGAGAGAAGTCGGCTGGAGTCTGAAGTATTGAATCGTGACCCAATTTGTGTGTTCCATTATCAATACGATGGTGTTAGGGTTACAATAAACGCATCGGAAACAAGCAACTTGTCTCACAGGAGAACGGCCATAGTGTGACCGTAGCCGTGTTAATTGCTTGGAGAGAAGTCGGCTGGAAAATGTAGTATTGAATCGTGACGCAATTTGTGTGTTCCATCGTCAATACGAGGGTCTGAGGTTTACAATAAACTGTCAGTGTTGCATCGGAAACAAGCAGCTCGTCTCACAGGAGAACGTCCATATGTTGACCGTAGCCGAGTTAGTCGCTTGGAGTGAAGTTCGCTGGAGACTGAAGTATTGAATCTCGACGTAATTTATGTGTTCCATCGTCAATACGAATGAGCGAGTGCTACAATAAACTGTCAGTTGTGCATCGGAAACAAGCAACTTGACTCCCAGGAGAATGTCCTGACGGTGACCATGGTCAAGTTAGTCGTTTGAAGTGAATTCAGTTTGAGACTGAAGTATCGAATCGCGACGAAATTTGTGTGTTCCAACGTCAATACGAAGGTGCATGGCTTACAATAAACTGTCAGTTGTTCATCGGAAACAAGCAGCTTGTCTCACAGGAGAACGTCCATAGGGTGTCCGTTGCCGCGTTCGTCGCTTGGAGAGTAAACGGTTGGAGGCTGAAGTATTGAATCGTGACGCAATTTGTGTGTTCCCTCGTCAATACGAAGGTGCATGGGTTACAATAAACTGTCAGTGGTTCATCGGAAACAAGCAGCTTGTCTCACAGGAGAGCGTCCATACGGGGACAGTAGCCACGTTAGTCGCTTGGAGAGAAGTCTGGTGGATACTGTAGTATTGAATAGTGATGCAATTTGTGTGTTCCATCGTCAGTACGAGGATGTGTGTGTTAGAATAAACTGTCAATGTTGCATCGGAAACAAGCAGGTTGTCTCACAGGAGAACGTCCATACAGTGACCATATACGCGTTAGTCGCTTGGAGGGAAGTCGGCTGGAGACTGTAGTATTTAATCGTGATGTAATTTGTGTGTTCCAGCGTCAATACGAGGGTGTGAGTGTTATAATAAATTGACAATGTTGTATCGGAAACAAGCAGCTTGTCTCACAGCAGAACGTCCATACAGTGACCGTATCCGCGTTAGTCGCTTGGAGGGAAGTCGGCTGGAGACTGCAGTATTTAAGCATGATGTAATTTGTGTGTTCCAGCGTCAATACGAGGGTGTGAGTGTTAGAATAAATTGTCAATGTTGTATCGGAAACAAGCAGCTTGTCTCACAGGAGAACGTCCATACAGTGACCGTATCCGCGTTAGTCGCTTGGAGGGAAGTCGGCTGGAGACTGTAGTATTTAATCGTGATGTAATTTGTGTGTTCCATCGTCAGTACGAGGATGTGTGTGTTAGAATAAACTGTCAATGTTGCATCGGAAACAAGCAGGTTGTCTCACAGGAGAACGTCCATGCAGTGACCGTATCTGCGTTAGTCACTTGGAGGGAAGTCGGCTGGAGACTGTAGCATTTAATCGTGATGTAATTTGTGTGTTCCAGCGTCAATACGAGGGTGTGAGTGTTATAATAAATTGTCAATGTTGTATCGGAAACAAGCAGCTTGTCTCACAGCAGAACGTCCATACAGTGACCGTATCCGCGTTAGTCGCTTGGAGGGAAGTCGGCTGGAGACTGCAGTATTTAAGCATGATGTAATTTGTGTGTTCCAGCGTCAATACGAGGGTGTGAGTGTTAGAATAAATTGTCAATGTTGTATCGGAAACAAGCAGCTTGTCTCACAGGAGAACGTCCATACAGTGACCGTATCCGCGTTAGTCGCTTGGAGGGAAGTCGGCTGGAGACTGTAGTATTTAATCGTGATGCAATTTGTGTGTTCCATCGTCAGTACGAGGATGTGTGTGTTAGAATAAACTGTCAATGTTGCGTCGGAAACAAGCAGGTTGTCTAACAGGAGAACGTCCATACAGTGACCGTATCTGCGTTAGTCGCTTGGAGGGAAGTCGGCTGGAGACTGTAGCATTTAATCGTGATGTAATTTGTGTGTTCCAGCGTCAATACGAGGGTGTGAGTGTTAGAATAAATTGTCAATGTTGTATCGTAAACAAGCAGCTTGTCTCACAGGAGAACGTCCATACAGTGACCGTATCCGCGTTAGTCGCTTGGAGGGAAGTCGTTTGGAGACTGTAGTATTTAATCGTGATGCAATTTGTGTGTTCCATCGTCAGTACGAGGATGTGTGTGTTAGAATAAACTGTCAATGTTGCATCGGAAACAAGCAGGTTGTCTTACAGGAGAACGTCCATACAGTGACCGTATCTGCGTTAGTCGCTTGGAGGGAAGTCGGCTGGAGACTGTAGTATTTAATCGTGATGCAATTTGTGTGTTCCATCGTCAGTACGAGGATGTGTGTGTTAGAATAAACTGTCAATGTTGCATCGGAAACAAGCAGCTTGTCTCACAGGAGAACGTCCATACAGTGACCGTATCCGCATTAGTCGCTTGGAGGGAAGACGGCTGGAGACTGTAGTATTTAATCGTGATGTAATTTGTGTGTTCCAGCGTCAATACGAGGGTGTGAATGTTAGAATAAATTGTCAATGTTGTATCGGAAACAAGCAGCTTGTCTCACAGGAGAACGTCCATACAGTGACCGTATCCGCGTTAGTCGCTTGGAGGGAAGTCGGCTGGAGACTGTAGTATTTAATCGTGATGTAATTTGTGTGTTCCAGCGTCAGTACGAGGATGTGTGTGTTAGAATAAACTGTCAATGTTGCATCGGAAACAAGTAGGTTGTCTCACAGGAGAACGTCCATACAGTGACCGTATCCGCGTTAGTCGCTTGGAGGGAAGTCGGCTGGAGACTGTAGTATTTAATCGTGATGCAATTTGTGTGTTCCATCGTCAGTACGAGGATGTGTGTGTTAGAATAAACTGTCAATGTTGCATCGGAAACAAGCAGGTTGTCTCACAGGAGAACGTCCATACAGTGACCGTATCCGTGTTAGTCGCTTGGAGGGAAGTCGGCTGGAGACTGTAGTATTTAATCGTGATGTAATTTGTGTGTTCCAGCGTCAATACGGGGGTGTGTGTGTTAGATTAAACTGTCAATGTTGCATCGGAAACAAGCAGCTTGTCTCACAGGAGAACGTCCATACAGTGACCGTATCCGCGTTAGTCGCTTGGAGGGAAGACGGCTGGAGACTGTAGTATTTAATCGTGATGTAATTTGTGTGTTCCATCGTCAGTACGAGGATGTGTGTGTTAGAATAAACTGTCAATGTTGCATCGGAAACAAGTAGGTTGTCTCACAGGAGAACGTCCATACAGTGACCGTATCCGCGTTAGTCGCTTGGAGGGAAGTCGGCTGGAGACTGTAGTATTTAATCGTGATGTAATTTGTGTGTTCCAGCGTCAATACGAGGGTGTGAATGTTAGAATAAATTGTCAATGTTGTATCGGAAACAAGCAGCTTGTCTCACAGGAGAACGTCCATACAGTGACCGTATCCGCGTTAGTCGCTTGGAGGGAAGTCGGCTGGAGACTGTAGTATTTAATCGTGATGCAATTTGTGTGTTCCATCGTCAGTACGAGGATGTGTGTGTTAGAATAAACTGTCAATGTTGCATCGGAAACAAGTAGGTTGTCTCACAGGAGAACGTCCATACAGTGACCGTATCCGCATTAGTCGCTTGGAGGGAAGACGGCTGGAGACTGTAGTATTTAATCGTGATGTAATTTGTGTGTTCCAGCGTCAATACGAGGGTGTGAGTGTTAGAATAAATTGTCAATGTTGTATCGGAAACAAGCAGCTTGTCTCACAGGAGAACGTCCATACAGTGACCGTATCCGCGTTAGTCGCTTGGAGGGAAGTCGTTTGGAGACTGTAGTATTTAATCGTGATGCAATTTGTGTGTTCCATCGTCAGTACGAGGATGTGTGTGTTAGAATAAACTGTCAATGTTGCATCGGAAACAAGCAGGTTGTCTCACAGGAGAACGTCCATACAGTGACCGTATCTGCGTTAGTCGCTTGGAGGGAAGTCGGCTGGAGACTGTAGTATTTAATCGTGATGCAATTTGTGTGTTCCATCGTCAGTACGAGGATGTGTGTGTTAGAATAAACTGTCAATGTTGCATCGGAAACAAGCAGCTTGTCTCACAGGAGAACGTCCATACAGTGACCGTATCCGCATTAGTCGCTTGGAGGGAAGACGGCTGGAGACTGTAGTATTTAATCGTGATGTAATTTGTGTGTTCCAGCGTCAATACGAGGGTGTGAATGTTAGAATAAATTGTCAATGTTGTATCGGAAACAAGCAGCTTGTCTCACAGGAGAACGTCCATACAGTGACCGTATCCGCGTTAGTCGCTTGGAGGGAAGTCGGCTGGAGACTGTAGTATTTAATCGTGATGTAATTTGTGTGTTCCAGCGTCAGTACGAGGATGTGTGTGTTAGAATAAACTGTCAATGTTGCATCGGAAACAAGTAGGTTGTCTCACAGGAGAACGTCCATACAGTGACCGTATCCGCGTTAGTCGCTTGGAGGGAAGTCGGCTGGAGACTGTAGTATTTAATCGTGATGCAATTTGTGTGTTCCATCGTCAGTACGAGGATGTGTGTGTTAGAATAAACTGTCAATGTTGCATCGGAAACAAGCAGGTTGTCTCACAGGAGAACGTCCATACAGTGACCGTATCCGTGTTAGTCGCTTGGAGGGAAGTCGGCTGGAGACTGTAGTATTTAATCGTGATGTAATTTGTGTGTTCCAGCGTCAATACGGGGGTGTGTGTGTTAGATTAAACTGTCAATGTTGCATCGGAAACAAGCAGCTTGTCTCACAGGAGAACGTCTATACAGTGACCGTATCCGCGTTAGTCGCTTGGAGGGAAGACGGCTGGAGACTGTAGTATTTAATCGTGATGTAATTTGTGTGTTCCATCGTCAGTACGAGGATGTGTGTGTTAGAATAAACTGTCAATGTTGCATCGGAAACAAGTAGGTTGTCTCACAGGAGAACGTCCATACAGTGACCGTATCCGCGTTAGTCGCTTGGAGGGAAGTCGGCTGGAGACTGTAGTATTTAATCGTGATGTAATTTGTGTGTTCCAGCGTCAATACGAGGGTGTGAATGTTAGAATAAATTGTCAATGTTGTATCGGAAACAAGCAGCTTGTCTCACAGGAGAACGTCCATACAGTGACCGTATCCGCGTTAGTCGCTTGGAGGGAAGTCGGCTGGAGACTGTAGTATTTAATCGTGATGCAATTTGTGTGTTCCATCGTCAGTACGAGGATGTGTGTGTTAGAATAAACTGTCAATGTTGCATCGGAAACAAGTAGGTTGTCTCACAGGAGAACGTCCATACAGTGACCGTATCCGCGTTAGTCGCTTGGAGGGAAGACGGCTGGAGACTGTAGTATTTGATCGTGATGTAATTTGTGTGTTCCATCGTCAGTACGAGGATGTGTGTGTTAGCATAAACTGTCAATGTTGCATCGGAAACAAGTAGGTTGTCTCACAGGAGAACGTCCATACAGTAACCGTATCCGCGTTAGTCGCTTGGAGGGAAGTCGGCTGGAGACTGTAGTATTTAATCGTGATGTAATTTGTGTGTTCCAGCGTCAATACGAGGGTGTGAATGTTAGAATAAATTGTCAATGTTGTATCGGAAACAAGCAGCTTGTCTCACAGGAGAACGTCCATACAGTGACCGTATCCGCGTTAGTCGCTTGGAGGGAAGTCGGCTGGAGACTGTAGTATTTAATCGTGATGTAATTTGTGTGTTCCAGCGTCAATACGAGGGTGTGAATGTTAGAATAAATTGTCAATGTTGTATCGGAAACAAGCAGCTTGTCTCACAGGAGAACGTCCATACAGTGACCGTATCTGCGTTAGTCGCTTGGAGGGAAGTCGGCTGGAGACTGTAGTATTTAATCGTGATGTAATTTGTGTGTTCCAGCGTCAGTACGAGGATGTGTGTGTTAGAATAAACTGTCAATGTTGCATCGGAAACAAGTAGGTTGTCTCACAGGAGAACGTCCATACAGTGACCGTATCCGCGTTAGTCGCTTGGAGGGAAGACGGCTGGAGACTGTAGTATTTAATCGTGATGTAATTTGTGTGTTCCAGCGTCAATAAGAGGGTGTGAATGTTAGAATAAATTGTCAATGTTGTATCGGAAACAAGCAGCTTGTCTCACAGGAGAACGTCCATACAGTGACCGTATCCGCGTTAGTCGCTTGGAGGGAAGTCGGCTGGAGACTGTAGTATTTAATCGTGATGCAATTTGTGTGTTCCATCGTCAGTACGAGGATGTGTGTGTTAGAATAAACTGTCAATGTTGCATCGGAAACAAGCAGGTTGTCTCACAGGAGAACGTCCATACAGTGACCGTATCCGCGTTAGTCGCTTGGAGGGAAGTCGGCTGGAGACAGTAGTATTTAATCGTGATGTAATTTGTGTGTTCCAGCGTCAATACGGGGGTGTGAGTGTTAGAATACATTGTCAATGTTGTATCGGAAACAAGCAGCTTGTCTCACAGGAGAACGTCCATATGGTGACTCCAGGCGCGTCAGTCGCTTGGAGAGAAGTCAGCAGTATAATAGCCGAAGTAGACATTTGCTCTTTTAATACAAAGAGGTGGCTCATAAATGATATGTGGGTTTCCTGTTTCTTAAACGTGACTGTTTCGTCTCTTTATGCATCCGCTGATGTAAGAATAGGTTCCATCACTGAATTTTATTTTCCTCCCTAACTAACTGACGAATTCCCGGCGCTCAGAAGATCGCACGGCTTGAGCAGAAATTGAGTTTCATTTTCATTTATACTGTATTATATTTTATGACTTACAGATTTGTGTCATTTAAAAGTCGTAGCTATGAACACAGAAGATACTGTTCTTTGAATATCTGGCGCAGAATGAGTCTTGGAATTGTCAGTTGTTGTTGTAGATGGTGAATTGACAATGGACTTTATTAACACTACCTGCCAGTCTATTACGTTTTCAACAATATGTATTTTTTGTTTGTCATAAGAATAGACGTGATGTAAACAAACCCAAACACGACGATTGGTCAGATTTGTGGTAAGGTCTTATAGGACGAAACTGCTGAGATCATCTGCCCGATTGGTCAGAAGCCGTAGCACATGTACACTGGTGTTGTTATGCTCTTGGAAGTAGGTCTTACTTATGTATTAGATATCTTATTACTAAGTTGCGGTAAATGAAACTTAAACATATGCTAATGTATTAACACCCATCAACGTGTTTCTTAATCACGCTTTAGCAATATAGTTTTTGTTTAAAAAAATCGTATACAGTCCTAATCTCTGTGCTGTTGTGTTCTGATTGGTCGCGCTGTTAATACACAGTTTGAAAATTGCTGACGCCGCATCATGCTCGGTACAAGCGAGTGGAACACCGTTAAAAAGTGACAAGAAACCGATTGTTCTCGAAGTTTTTCACAAGTTTACGGGAAAAAAATCAGCTTTGAAGTGTTGTGGGGAAGTGTATTTTCTACAGTTTATACCTTTACAACAACGGATGCATAGTTGCACAGGTAGGGTTATAGAATGGTACGCTCATATAGTCCATCGATCAATGGTTCGAGACTCGCTTTGGTTTTTCTTCTTTTTCTTTTTTTGTTCAGTTTGGAATACCTACATCCTTTAAATGTAAAATTCATCAAATTTGTGCTAATTAACACTTATTTAATCATCATTTTTTATGAAAAATGTAAGTCTTCTTGCTTCTCGCTACATATTGAGCGCAAAATTCCAACTTTCATTGAAAATATAAATTCTTAGATAAATATAACCAATTAATATTTTAGTACAATAATGAAAAATCAGATCCACTTTATCTGGACTCTGTCTTTTGTTTTATATTACATGTGTGGTCTCACACGGGCTAGAGGGACGAGCGACATAGAAACTTGAAAAATGATTTTCACAACGTCGAGCAGACTCTGCAAATGCTGCATTTTTACAGTTGCCACAGTACCGTTGCAGTACAACCCCAACGAAACTGATCTGGAGCCAAGTTAAGGGATTTGTCGCGCGGAATAACAAAACATTTAAGGTGCCAGAACTAATGCACAAGGCTTTGTCACACGTCAATGCTGATCGCTGGTGGGATACAGAACGGCATATCAAAGGAAGAGGACCGTAACGTGGCGCTTGGATGGCCTCGTGGATTCTGTTGTTGACCGAATCGTTATCAACGTAGCAGATGACAGACAGTTCCAGTCTAAAATGTATTTCTCCGATTCGGATATGAAAGTTCAGAGGTTACCGAACGACTAACTTACGTAATACCTACAGTGGCTCCAGTATTTAAGTATATGACAATACGCTTTTTCGTTACACGTAGCTCGATCAGAAAGATTATCCTATGTTTAAGTTAGAAATATTCAACACTCTTATTTGCAATTACGGTACAATACTACGTTAGCTAAGAACGGGAGAATTTTATGCTTTCCATCTGATCCCCTAATAAGCGTGCGGTAGTGCTGAAGTTCTGCTAAATACACTCCTGGAAATTGAAATAAGAACACCGTGAATTCATTGTCCCAGGAAGGGGAAACTTTATTGACACATACCTGGGGTCAGATACATCACATGATCACACTGACAGAACGACAGGCACATAGACACCGGCAACAGAGCATGCACAATGTCGGCACTAGTACAGTGTATATCCACCTTTCGCAGCAATGCAGGCTGCTATTCTCCCATGGAGACGATCGTAGAGATGCTGGATGTAGTCCTGTGGAACGGCTTGCCATGCCATTTCCACCTGGCGCCTCAGTTGGACCAGCGTTCGTGCTGGACGTGCAGACCGCGTGAGACGACGCTTCATCCAGTCCCAAACATGCTCAATGGGGGACAGATCTGGAGATCTTGCTGGCCAGGGTAGTTGACTTACACCTTCTAGAGCACGTTGGGTGGCACGGGATACATGCGGACGTGCATTGTCCTGTTGGAACAGCAAGTTCCCTTGCCGGTCTAGGAATGGTAGAACGATGGGTTCGATGACGGTTTTGATGTACCGTGCACTATTCAGTGTCCCCTCGACGATCACCAGTGGTGTACGGCCAGTGTAGGAGATCGCTCCCCACACCATGATGACGGGTGTTGGCCCTGTGTGCCTCGGTCGTATGCAGTCCTGATTGTGGCGCTCACCTGCACGGCGCCAAACACGCATACGACCATCATTGGCACCAAGGCAGAAGCGACTCTCATCGCTGAAGACGACACGTCTCCATTCGTCCCTCCATTCACGCCTGTCGCGACACCACTGGAGGCGGGCTGCACGATGTTGGGGCGCGAGCGGAAGACGGCCTAACGGTGCGCGGGACCGTAGCCCAGCCTCATGGAGACGGTTGGGAATGGTCCTCGCCGATACCCCAGGAGCAACAGTGTCCCTAATTTGCTGGGAAGTGGCGGTGCGGTCCCCTACGGCACTGCGTAGGATCCTACGGTCTTGGCGTGCATCCGTGCGTCGCTGCGGTCCGGTCCCAGGTCGACGGGCACGTGCACCTTCCGCCGACCACTGGCGACAACATCGATGTACTGTGGAGTCCTCACGCCCCACGTGTTGAGCAATTCGGCGGTACGTCCACCCGGCCTCCCGCATGCCCACTATACGCCCTCGCTCAAAGTCCGTCAACTGCACATACGGTTCACGTCCACGCTGTCGCGGCATGCTACCAGTGTTAAAGACTGCGATGGAGCTCCGTATGCCACGGCAAACTGGCTGACACTGACGGCGGCGGTGCACAAATGCTGCGCAGCTAGCGCCATTCGACGGCCAACACCGCGGTTCCTGGTGTGTCCGCTGTGCCGTGCGTGTGATCATTGCTTGTACAGCCCTCTCGCAGTGTCCGGAGCAAGTATGGTGGGTCTGACACACCGGTGTCAATGTGTTCTTTTTTCCATTTCCAGGAGTGTATATGACAATACGCTTTTTCGTTACACGTAGCTCGATCAGAAAGATTATCCCATGTTTAAGTTAGAAATATTCAACACTCTTATTTGCAATTACGGTACAATACTACGTTAGCTAAGAACGGGGAAATTTTATGCTTTCCATCTGATCCCCTAACAATCGTGCGGTAGTGCTGAAGTTCTGCTAAATATTATTACACTCTCTTTAAAAATTAAGCGACATTCGAAGCTATATTGTTTCTCTGCTCGTCTCTTTTTAAGTTTTAACTGATGCTGCTCAATGCAGATTTGTTGCACAAGGTAGCTGTGCCAGTGCTGTCCGTGGCAAATGTGCCGGCAAAGCAATTGTCCCGTGTTATCGCACAGACCAGGTGTGCGTAACTCACTGCATAAACCGTATCCTTATTACCGTACTAGACTCTACTCGAGACAGCTCGGCGTTAGCTCAGCGAGAAACGAAATCCAATGTGATTCCAGGTAACGTGGAAGAATACATGTCATAATATTTAAATCAAGTTTATTCTTATGATGGACGCAGTATAGTACCATGATGTTTAAGCCGTTCAACATTTTACGTCAGCATAGAGTTGCCAGACTAGTGCATTTCATCGACAGAAAATTCCACACAATTTATAAAACGTTTTTGCATAACTTTCTTGGTTCATTTAGCAATTTTTCACAACTACTTCCTACTGTGTTGTTTAACGCTCCATAACGACTAATGGCGGCTAACAGCAACACAGAACGATGGCAGTCGCAGTGCTGCCAATCTAATAATGCAAGAAAAGCGCGTAATCGAAATCCTGCACACTTCTTTCGATCTATCACCGAGTCGGTCCTTACAAATTTCCAACAAAAACTATTGTTATGTCGCTGCATCTCCAATGTGAACTGATTTATAGAACAAAAGTTAAGATATTCCACAGGTAGCGTACAAGATCCATGAGACCAGGCGGCGAAGATATCACCGACGCACCACCAAAATAGAAAGCTTCAGATCAGTTAGCTGAAGTGCTTTATTCATTAAGTTTTCTATTGAATGGTTCGCTAGTGTATTTAACGTGCCGGCCGTTGTGACCGAGCGGTTCTAGGCGCTACAGTCTGGAACCGCACTGCTGCTACGGTCGCAGGTTCGAATCCTGCCTCGGGCATGGATGTGTGTGATGTCCTTAGGTTAGTTAGGTTTAAGTAGTTCTAAGTCTAGGGGACTGATGACCTCAGATGTTAAGTCCCATAGTGCTCAGAGCCATTTGAACTATTTTTTGTATTTAACGTAGGGTTGTTGTTAGCAAAACATTCATATTGTATACCTGTTGATTAATAAATGTTTCTCTAGATAACACATCTCTAAAAAGCGAATCACATTTTTCTTTGAACTCATTCACAAAATACTTAAGACGCTGTGTCAAAACAGAAACAATGTCGAACCTTATCAGGATATCGGAAGATCCGAGTCACATATTCTTTAAATGAAGTGTGCAATCCTTCGGGTTGCCAACCTGGAAATGCAAATTGTTCTGAAAAAAAAGAAAAAAAGATGTAACTGATATTTGCCACCGGTTTAAGACATTGAAGACCCCAGTCTTAGTGCCTAATGAGTGACTTAAACTTTACACGGCTTCTGTGACGCTTGGGGACGAAATTCGAAACAAAATTTTTTTGTTACCTGATATCATCTTAAGAAATCCGTGTTTTTCTCGCTCTCCACGTTGGCTTTTTACAACAAAATTTGATATAGGTTATTGGATTGATGACCATTCTCACCTCATAAATAAGTTTTTAATCATCTTATCGGAAGTTAAATAATCCAGAGCGACAAGATTTTACATATCGCTAGTTGATTAGTGTTACATACAGTCCAGTAATAGATCGAAAATAAAACTTCCAAGACAAGTCACTAGCATTAATATTATTACACAATTAGAGTAAAATCTCAGTTTTTTGCGACATATTGAGCCCCCGAAACATAAATATGTCCTAAAACGTCAGTAACATTATTCAGAGGAGACAAACGAAATTTAAAAAAAATTCTTTTTTCAGGAACTGCGCACAAAAAAATTATTTTAAAGGGAATAGCATGTTTTCTGGAAACATGTAGGGGAAACTACTTATTTGGTCTCTTTGAAATGAAAATAGTTAACTTAGCGATTTAGAACTGTTCACTACTGACAAGGATTCACTCACAGGCAATGCAGGATCAGAAGTAAAGTTCTCCATCACTGACTTTACAGCTTCAAAGTATATAGAAAATCACCGCTTCAATCCATGTTGCCCGCCTTCTCACCACTGGCTCCGGAGGCAGAGGTGCAACAGGTAGCGTTGCACGCAATACGGACATTTCAAGAAAACCATCTTCCTCGCTGGTATCAGTGTATCTGCTTCTAGGAAGTGAAGTCTAACTATCTCTGCCAATTGTTGCAATGCTTGAGCCGTACATGTAATATGCACTAAATTTTGATAATATACTCAAAGCACCTGCTTTCAACGTATATGGAGTTTTCTTTATACACCAGTTGGATCTTTACTTCTTTTAAGGGGGGTAGGACGTCAAACGGGCCGACTTGGAGCAGGAGAGTCACCACAGGACATTATAATTTCTACTGTCTATACTTTTACAAATAAATTCATAAAACTTTCTCACCATGACCAGGAAGCATTCAGGACTCACACTCATCGCAGTGGAAGTTCAAAAACGTAGCAAAATACCTTTTTTTACATGTGAAATTTCATCATTTTTTCACTTATTACTGGCTGCATTTGTTGCTATAAGTACACTTTTCTTCCTAAGTAAGAGAGATTCTTCGATGAATTTTTCATAGCACACAAACAGTAGTTACAGGTGTATGAAACTCTAGAATTTTCCAAATCTATTAAAAAACTGTGGAAAAAATTGAGATGATTAACTATTAAACTTGAATTTTTTCTAACATGAAGTTTAAAATGTAACAGTTCATTAATTTTTTCATAAATTAAATAACTTCTAGAGTTTCATACACCTGTAACTATGGTTTGTATGCTGTGAAAAGTCACCGAAGAATCTCTCTTACTCAGGAAGAAAAGTGTACCTATAACAACAAACGCAGCCAGTAGTAAGTGAAAAAATGATGAAATTGTGTTTTGTTACGTTTTTGAGCTTCCACTGATTTGAGTATGAATCCTTCCTGGTCATGCTGTTAAAGTTTTATGAATTTATTTGTAAAAGTATAGACAGTGGAAATCAAAATGTCCTGTGGTGCCTCTACTGCTCCAAGTTTGACGTCCTACCCCAATTAAGTTGTCTGAATCTAGCAATTGTTGAACTATTTGTTGTTACAATAAATAAAAGAGGGCTTAAATGCAGCCTCAGTGTCCAACTTAGCAACTTAGATTAGCGATTAAATGGTCTACAGCATTCGTCACCTCTGAGCCGAAATCCGTATAGGTGTTTTGCCAATGATAACCCAATTTTTTTGTAAAGTGTCGACACAGCAAGAATCCAGTTAAATCTTCCTGAGAGTGGACTCGTTGGAAATATTGCGGTTGCAGTATTTCTGTAAGAAATGTTTAACATCAAGTGCCTGAAGTTCGTTCCGGGGTATGTTCCCTGAAACGAATCCAAAACACAGTTTTTTGTAAAATTCACTATTACATGATGTAGGCTGTCCCTGAAACTGTGTTTAAGTAGAGCCTGTTTTTTTTTTCAAGAAATCCGTTGTTTATCCCTAATATGTAGATTGTTTCGTAAATGATGTTCAGCTTGACATTTCATCGTGTATCCTATACGTTTATCACAAGATTTTTTGACAGAGGACTATTTTACTGTTATTGGTTAAATAACTGTCAATACAAATCCATGTTTTCAGCTTTGGTGACAACGAAGATGCACCCGGCGCCATGGTTAATTTAAATGCAACTGAGTGTTGCAAATTGGGAAGCGTGTGAGAACGACAAAGTAAAGCGTTTCGAACGAGTCGTTGTTGTTTGCATCAAACTTGTGCAGTATAGCTTTGAGTGTAACGGGACTGACGACAGTGTGAGGAAAACAAGTAAAAATCGTGTCTGGTTGTGCCAAACGGGGTTTTACTAGCATTTGTAATTCAATAAACCAAGAGGGAAATTTTATGATAACTTTTCGTCATTAATGTCGATATTAGGGAGGGCGGGTAAGGAAGACTCCCTTCATAGAATGACATTAAGGAATAAATGTAAACTTATAACCTTCCAAAAGCAAACATCCTCTGTCATCACGTCAAGTGAAATTCTATTTCGTGTCCAGCAATAAGACACGTTGCTTTCTTTGTTAGAAGGAACGATATTCTACTATTCTTTCGTCCGCGCGATTGTCGGAACGTATCTTAAAATATAAAACCCTGACCTTTACGTTTAATTTAGCAAGTTAGTAGCACAACGACAACGCGAGATCCATGACGACCATACGAGAACCACATGCTATTTCTCTCAATCTATCTGCTCTCCTTACCGAGGCCACTGCAGGTCCTTTGCAATTTCATGCGTTTCATCAACAGTTTTGTTGGGGTTGTTCATCATTAAGGGGAGAATGATAGTGCCTGAACTTTACTACGAGAAAATCACGATGGTGATTACAAAGAAACAGACTGGATTAACGTGCAGCCGCCACTGGACACAGATAAACCAGGAAATCAAGTCACTACAAGGAGGTAAGAATAGCAAAGGGTTATCCCTTCCGCATGATAAGTAAATTACTAGAGCGTTCGTCACACGACCTGAAACTTACTGCAGAGCACATGATCGGCTGCCCCGCCAAATTGACGTATACCAAGCGACGTCATTCGAACATTCAACCACTATTATGATAAACAAAACATAGAAGATCTGAGTGGTAATGGTTGTCTTCGGACAACGACAACAATTAATGACCGCTGACTCGTTGGTAGTCAGAACAGAAAGGAAGAAATATTAGAGTTTAGTGTGCCGCCAACGACGAGGTCATTAGCGATGGAGAACATCCTCCGGCAGGGGATAGCTGGTAAAGAAAATCGATCGAGTTCTCTTCAGAGGCATCATACCGCCATTTGCCTTAAGTGATTTAGGAAACAATGGGCAATCTATAACTGAATGGCTGGATGCGTCTTTGATCTTACGTCCTCCCAAATATTCAGTGCCTTGTCAACGCGTAACATCTTGTTTAATTACCTCGAGGAGAACCCCACGTAATTGTTCACTGTAGTTTTGAAGGCAAATGTTAGGGCTGTGACGATCCAGGCAGTAAACAACAGTCTATGCACAGTTAATCAGGCCTATAGGGGCCCATTAAGACCAACAGTACACACCGCGCAGTACCTTCCTAGACGAGAGAGGTGGGTGAGGGAACAGCTGGTATGGGATGTCCGGTTCCGTTCAGCGACCAGTGCAAGATTTGTCTGACACCTAATTATCGACCTGAAAGTGTTTGAAGGTGGCTAGGTGCTAATGGACTTCGAAGGAATGCCCTTTGAACTGTATCTTTAAGGAAGATCGCACTGTGGTTCTTCCTTTAAATCGCCACAAGAACGTCAAAATGACAGGTGTCAAAATTAGTGACCATGGAACAGAAGAGCAGATTGAAGGCTACTTATCGTGACGGTATGCGATTCTGCATAGAGTACCCGAAATAGCTTTCTCATCGTCTAGCAGTTGTGTACTCAGGACGCTGAGAAGCAAAGTGTTCATAATGAATGGAAAAAAATGCGTGTCATTGTCCTTTTCAAGAAGGGTTGTCGAACACAGGCACAATACTGTGGGCCTATATCTCTGACGTCAGTCTGTTATAGAATTGACGGAGTTCAAGTCTCCGTCTGGCCATTTATATTTACGTTTGCTGTAACTTCCCTAAGTATGCTAAGCTGAACCCCGTATAAACGGCATTTACTTTTTCCTTTCCTTTCTGCTTTCTATCGAAGCTTGTGATCCGTCTTTAATGAAGTCAGAGTCAGCCAGGCGTTGAACCCAGGTCGTCGTTCCCCTCTATCTTGCTAAACTTGACAAGAAGGAGGGCCTCATTCAGAAACCCGCGTGTCTCGTCTTTAGACTTGCAGATAATATTAGCGGTCTACGAACGATTCGCAGATAATATTCGCAATCCCAGAACGACACGGCAGCTTTTTTATTAAAATTTCTACTTTCTTAATTCTCCCCGTCAATCTAACACATCACATACAGACACACATTCTGTCTTAATTTTTGTATTCGACGACGTTGTCTCAAAGCCAATTTAAAACCAGTTCTAATCCCATAAGTTTACGGGTAGTAATCAGGCTAAGGCTGGAATTGGAAGTCCGTTTCCAATATTCCCAATTGAGAACTCTTATTCTCCACTCATAGCTATAACTGGCGGAAACAACCAAGTTCTGCAACATACGAACCTGGTGTCGTGTGAACGATAGGTGTAGCAATTGCCAACTGCATTTTATCTCGACACGAAATGTGTACGACAAAAGCGTCTCCGTATAAAATATAAATCACATACTTGTTATCTTCTTAATTCCATTTCATTTATATGTAGTAACAGATATAAAAGTTAGTACCGCTTACGGAAGTGTCTACAGATTTTCTAACAACTGGAATCTTTTGTTTCACAGATACTAAATGTTTCGTACAGTCTGCTGAACTTCATATACCAGACGAAGGCAGAACAGAACGTTGCCGAAAAGGAGCTATGACACCACAAGGAAGGAAGAAATCCGCAGGATAAAATTAGTCATACCAAGCTTCTCTACAGGAGCAGCTTCTGAACATAACACTCGGTACTCATGAGTAACTCCGAGGTTTCTCTTAAATGTATACAGAAAGCGCTGTTTCTGCTTAAAACGGTCAAATGCTGTAAACTATCGACGGTAGATGCAATATAGACAATGTTATACTTCACATTACGTAACAAATATTATAATTTTCATGTCTGTGAATAAAAACTCATCACAACACTTTATATACAACAATGCCCTTTTTATTGTTCTCTATTTCTATAATTTGTGTTTACCATTCCTTCAGCACGTTACGTTTTAGCAGATTTAAGTCCTATATTTCATTAAGATATGTAACAACTTTTGTTAAGGAAGACCCAGAAAAGAGAAGAGAAAACTGTGTTGTCTAAATAGTGTGCGGGGTGTACAGCTTATAGACAGCTAACATAATTTAGCTGTTACTACTTGTTAACGGATGTGAATATGGGACATATATTGTCTGTGCTCTGTCAGTGTGTGTGTGTGTGTGTGTGTGTGTGTGTGTGTGTGTGTGTGTGTGTGTGTGTGTGTTTGTGTGTGTGTGCGTGTTTTTGTTTGTGTGTTTGTATTTATGTATCAGTAGTCTGATCTTTTATATTTTGTAGCGTTGTTGGTCCCTCTGCAAAGGATAAACACAGATGCAGCTTCTGTTTTTGATTTATTTTGCCTGAAATAATGACCAACCAGATAGCAAAAAATAATAAAATATTGCACTGTGTAAACATATAGAAAAATAGATATAATTTGTGTTTACCATTCCTTCGGTACGTTACGTTTTAGCAGATTTAAATCCTCCATTTCATTAATATATGTAACAACTTTTGTTAAGGAAGACCCAGAAAAGAGAAGAGAAAACAGTGTTGTCTAAATAGTGTGCGGGATGTACAGCTTATAGACAGCTAACATAATTTAGCTGTTACTACTTGTTAACGGGTGTGAAGATGGGGCACTTATTGTCAATGGTGAATTTGTAGGACAGTATGCGTGAAGAGGAAGATCACTGTTAGCAACCGAAAGGTGTAAAATATTTTATTATGCCAGTGGAAGATGTGTACGCCATTAAGTACATTACTGCCAGGAACGACAACTGCTTTTCATTCTCCACATACAGCTGTGTTTGTAACGAATAGTTTGTATTTGTTGAGTCGATTAACCGGATTAGGTCCTCCAAAGAAGTCTTCTCCGTTTTCACGCTCACATCTTGTTATTCCCAACAAAATTTTCTGGCTACCGACAGCTGTCTTGCCTTCAGGTCTAAAACTGACAACTACAGCGTTGACTGTTTTATAGTATTCGTCGCTCTCCGCCTCGTGGGAGCCTGTCAGTAGCCGTGCTGCCGTTTTTAGCTCAACAAAATTAACACAGATGTGGTTTTCTAAAGTCAACCGGCTATGTAGCTGTGAGGTCAGTGTAGATGGCTGCGTTGAGAATGATCCATGTTCGATTCCTGGTTCTGCCAAGGATTTTTACTAGAGGGGAGGACTGGTACGGGGTACACTCAGCCTCATGATGCCGACTGAGGAGCTTTCCAAATTAGAAGTACCGGTTTCATGGTCTGGAAAGCCGACAAAACGGCTGAGAGTGTGGTGTGGTGACTGCGTGCACCTCCATACCGCGTCCGCATGGCGTCGCAAGGCAGAGGACGACACGGTGGCCGGTCGAAATCCCTTGGATCTTCAGGGTCTGGACGAGGAAGCTCCCTTTTGAACAGACAAAATGAATAATATCATGGGATTATACAGTATTACAATAATGATTTCTATTGAAGATGCTACTACACTCCTGGAAATGGAAAAAAGAACACATTGACACCGGTGTGTCAGACCCACCATACTTGCTACGGACACTGCGAGAGGGCTGTACAAGCAATAATCACACGCACGGCACAGCGGACACACCAGGAACCGCGGTGTTGGCCGTCGAATGGCGCTAGCTGCGCAACATTTGTGCACCGCCGCCGTCAGTGTCAGCCAGTTTGCCGTGGCATACGGAGCTCCATCGCAGTCTTTAACACTGGTAGCATGCCGCGACAGCGTAGACGTGAACCGTATGTGTAGTTGCCGGACTTTGAGCGAGGGCGTACCGCCGAATTGCTCAACACGTGGGGCGTGAGGTCTCCACAGTACATCGATGTTGTCGCCAGTGGTCGGCGGAAGGTGCACGTGCCCGTCGACCTGGGACCGGACCGCAGCGATGCACGGATGCACGCCAAGACCGTAGGATCCTACGCAGTGCCGTAGGGGACCGCACCGCCACTTCCCAGCAAATTAGGGACACTGTTGCTCCTGGAGTATCGGCGAGGACCATTCGCAACCGTCTCCATGAAGCTGGGCTACGGTCCCGCACACCGTTAGGCCGTCTTCCGCTCACGCCCCAACATCGTGCAGCCCGCCTCCAGTGGTGTCGCGACAGGCGTGAATGGAGGGCCGAATGGAGACGTGTCGTCTTCAGCGATGAGAGCCGCTTCTGCTTTGGTGCCAATGATGGTCGTATGCGTGTTTGGCGCCGTGCAGGTGAGCGCCACAATCAGGACTGCATACGACCGAGGCACACAGGGCCAACACCCGGCATCATGGTGTGGGGAGCGATCTCCTACACTGGCCGTACACCACTGGTGATCGTCGAGGGGACACTGAATAGTGCACGGTACATCCAAACCGTCATCGAACCCATCGTTCTACCATTCCTAGACCGGCAAGGGAACTTGCTGTTCCAACAGGACAACGCACGTCCGCATGTATCCCGTGCCACCCAACGTGCTCTAGAAGGTGTAAGTCAACTACCCTGGCCAGCAAGATCTCCGGATCTGTCCCCCATTGAGCATGTTTGGGACTGGATGAAGCGTCGTCTCACGCGGTCTGCACGTCCAGCACGAACGCTGGTCCAACTGCGGCGCCAGGTGGAAATGGCATGGCAAGCCGTTCCACAGGACTACATCCAGCATCTCTACGATCGTCTCCATGGGAGAATAGCAGCCTGCATTGCTGCGAAAGGTGGATATACACTGTACTAGTGCCGACATTGTGTATGCTCTGTTGCCTGTGTCTATGTGCCTGTGGTTCTGTCAGTGTGATCATGTGATGTATCTGACCCCAGGAATGTGTCAATAAAGTTTCCCCTTCCTGGGACAATGAATTCACGGTGTTCTTATTTCAATTTCCAGGAGTGTATAAAATCACGGAGAGTGATGGTGTGTGGTGCTACAATATGTGTAATGACACTGCTTCTGGAAATCCGTGACGTCATTTCGCAGTAAGTGTCGTAAGAGAAAGAAAAGAGGATGGACGGATTAGGGACAATACTGGTAGACTCCAATATGTGAAAGAAGTTGTTGGCCTGGAACGTACCTAATCGATAAGTCGGGGCCGGAACAGGAGAAAATCACGGTGGATACATAGTGATAACGCGGCTGGCAGGGGTACAGCAGACTTGATCCAAGGGGAAAATTGGGGAATGGAGCTGTAGTTGGTGGCGCGGATAAATGGCAGCAAAGAGTTCCGAGTCAGGGAAAGAGGAATTGTTGAATTTTTCTTAGGGCAGGATAAGGAAGGTGTGTTGGTAAGGCTATATTCTCTTTCAACAAAAAGTTTCGAATGCTAGGCATATTTTTTAGTTTAACTAAGGCGATTGATTGTCTTCATCACAAAATATTGCTCCCCAAGTTTGACCGTTATGGAATATCGGGGGCAGCACACAACTGGTTCACCTCTTATTTTAAGAACAGGCAAAGGACATTCTCCACAGTACTGAGAATGGCTATGAAGTGGAGTCCGAGTCGAGCACGGATAAATGGGGGTGCTCCAGCAAGGCCGCGCAGGATTAGCCGAGCGGTCTAGGGCGCTGCAATCATGGACTGTATGGCTGGTCCCGGCGGAGGTTCGAGTCCTCCCTCGGGCATGGGTGTCTGTGTTTGTGCTTAGGATAATTTAGGTTAAGTAGTGTGTAAGCTTAGGGACTGATGACATTAGCAGTTAAGTCCCATATGATTTCACACACATTTAAACTGGAGCCACTCCTGCTAATTATGTATATAAATGATATGCCTTCTAATACTACATATGATCCTGAAATGTTTCTGTTTGCTGATGTCTCTACCATGGTAGTAAAAGATACAGTGTGCAACATTGGCACTGTTTCAAATAGTGCAGTTCAGGACATAAGTTAATGGCTTGTAGAAAATAAACAAATAAACTAACGCTAAATCACATTGAGACTCAGTTTTTACAGTTTCTGGCACACAATTCAACAAAACCTCACGTTCTAATTGCACAGAATGGTCATGTGATTAGTAAGAATGAACAGTTCGAATTTCTAGGTGTTGAAATAGATAGCAAACTGTCGTGGAGAGACCATGTTCAAGATGTTGTTCAATGACTTAATGCTGCCATTTTTACTATTAGAATAGTATCTAAAGTAACTCATAGTATGACACGAAAAGTAGTCTACTTTGCTCAGTTTTATTCGCTTCTTACGTATGGTATTGTATTTTGGGATAACTTCTCATTGCCATTTTTGGCTCAGAAACGGGCGGTTCGAGCAATAGGACGTGTAAGTTCGCGAATCTTTTATCGACTCCTGTTCACTAGTGTGGGTATTCAGACATTGGCCTCTTAATATATACATATTGTTTAATGTCGTTTCTTGTTAACAATATCAGCTTATACCCAAGAATTATCAGCTTTCACTCAGTTAATAGTAGGCAGAAACCGTACATCTTTGACTCCTGTGCAGAAAGGCGTGTAGTCTTGTGCTGCAACCATTTTCAGCAATTTATCACAAGAATTCAAATACCTTAGCGGTAATCCACACCCGTTCAAATCCAAACTGAAGAGTTTGCCTCACGGGTCACACCTTCTATTCTGTGGAGCAGTTCCTTGGCAAATTAAGCTAATTGCTGTTTTAAATTGTTGATTGTGATTACATAAGCTTAGAACTTGTCGTCTATTTAGGATTCATACTTTTTTTTTATCTATTATGCACTGGTAGAGAAATATTGCAATATATTCCACGAGTAATGAAAAATGTATCAAAGAATTCAGTTTGTTTGGCATGTTGATTACTATATGGAGCAATATTAAAATAGGGATTCACATACCACTGAACATTTATTGTTAACTAGGAATATAGCTTCTTAATCGTTTAAAAGTTATTATATGAATACATCTAAGATACAATTTTTCTCGCCAAACATTACCAGTTATTCTTCACTACAGTCGAAAAGAACTTCTCTTTTTTAAACCACAGCACATCTATATATTTTTTATACACTGAAACCTTGGGGCTTGTATTACTCTATGACAGCCCATTTTCTCTTTTCTGTGTTTAAAAAGTCCATTTTCAACATTAACTGCCTTTAGCTACCTCAAAAAAGTGGAGTCTACATAGAGAGGCCATTGGCACATTGTTCTCCGTTCGCTGCAGTCCGACGCTGTACTAGTAGGCACCATGTTTCGTAGAGACACTGTTCGGATTTTTTTGGAAACAATGAAGTTCGTGTATGGTTTTGTAAGTTTCACAATTTCTCAATTTCTTTTCCGAATAGTACTTGCCGTGTGCTCAGAGAATAAATTGAAGTACATATCTCGAAAAAGCGTGAAATTATTATACATTTTTTTTACACGTTCTATAACTGTGCTCTGTATTGTGAACATTGATGTATTTGTTTATTTGTGTAATAAAACTTATTTGATCCAAGTTCTCCATAGCGTGTACCTCAAGCTATATGATATTCAGAGAATTTTGTGATGATGGGGAAGCCTGAAAAAGGCTTACTTATACTGCGTAACATTCCCGAAACAACAGTATCGTAACATCACCAGTTTCGTTTGTGACTGGAAACTTTGTTGCCCGATGGAAGGTATGGCGAAATACATTTTTTTCTGTGTAAGTATTATAAAGTAATTTATCGAAAAATTCTTTCTGTTACTTTCCGGAAATTTTATATGAAAACTGCTTTCACACCAGAAAATGTGGATAATAGACAGAAAGAACGGTAATTTCTTATAGCTAGATAGTCACTTATTTTAAATTATTACTCTGAATTACAATAGGAGCCCTTTGGGGCAAATTAAAAAAATACAGATTACTTTGTGATATGTTTTTGCGCAGAGGTAGTTACGTAGCAAAGTTTAGAACAATATAATGAACAAATGGTACATTTATATATCTGAAAGCTAGCATAGCTAGGCAGCGTATTAAGTATATTCGGCTGGTCGGGTGGGTTAGGTCGTAATATACCTGATTCTTGAGCCGGAGTTTACGATCTTGATCCACGTAACACACTGTTTATTTAATTTATTTAAAACACAACTTTAACCATATGCACATACAAACGTTTTTCCAGAATATTTTTGTCTTAACTACGTTTAGCAGAACTTTTGGGTTACATATATATCTACAGGTTTTGAAAGATTTTTGTATTGGACGTGTCTTATGTATAGTGAAAGGTGTATAAAAGCACACGGAGACCGATCCTAAACTGATATTATAGACCGTGTCTTCTTATTCTGAATATCACGCAAGTGATCACCTGGGACTGGAGTATATGCATGTACGTAGTTGATGACAGCCGATGTACATCAGGTGTTCGTCCGTCATAATCAATAGTAACCTCGCTTCTGGCTGTAACTGCTAAACATTAACAGTTGGACGTTATTTCGTAGTTACTTGGCACACTATCTGCATCTGTTCTATATCACGCCTCTTTGTTTTGACTTAACGGAAACTTGGCAGAGAGTTATTCAGTTTGCTTCACTCTGGGCACACTGTTACCTCTCTATGGTACTCTGTCTCTCTTGGATCCCCTGCTGCTATTTGTTGGCGATTTTTACAGTCGTCGTCTCTTTTGTGTCTCATAGCATAATTCAAAGATCTCGCCTTCTTCGTTTGGTAGAAGCATCTCACGATAGTCCATGCTCATGCAGTTACACAAACAAACTATATAATTTTATTTATACTATCATCAGATTTCTTCGTACTCATTCCCACTGTGTTACTAATAAGCTGTAAATGAGGAAAACGCAAAAAAGTCACGTAACAGCTATGTATGTCAGGACAAACTATGACGTGTGTCAGAGAGCAGGCAGATACGAAAGGCGAGTTGGAGTGCTTAACGGTCTAGGGCTGCTAAGCAGCAGTAAAATTTTCCCAGTGCACTAATCCAAGGTACAATGGCGAAGGTGAGAATGACGGAAAGATTGCCACGTACAGTCTGTTAGTAGTTTTTATCATTCTAGTCTATTTTGGATTTTTTGTTGAACGATTAGTAGGTGGAGGTGCCAAGTGTATTTTGATTTGATGGTTAGTCCAACATATTGTAGTATATTGATAAGATCGATGGGATAGTTATGGTTAGTGAGCTCTAAATTATGAAGAGAGAAATGATGGCTACTACATCCTACGATTCTGTCGTAGATCTTTATGTGATAGATTTCTAGGTTTCAGAGGTTCCACCAGCAGATAAAGCTATTGAGATCGACTTGGAGGGGCAATTAGGAAATTTGGAGGGTTGGACGATGGGAAGAAAAGCGCTTTCGTGTGCTTACTGGAGCAGATGGACAGATGCAAGTGTCTGGGATATACTCGTATCAGCTATGTAGATGAAGTAAAGGAGACAAAGGTACTAGAATAGCAGTTTTTCAATTCTGCGGAAAGGAAGTAGAGAACGTTGAGAAGCTGATCGTCTGTGGAGTTCTTTGGAAAGAAATCAAAACAGGTTTTACGAAGGGTAAATGTCCTTCTACTTTTCTGTGAATATTCTGAATTTGGATGGATCCAGATACCACGCTGAAGACAGAAATAAGACTGATGACTAGGTAAAATAAGGTTACGTTAGGGGTCTAATGGGTTTAAAAAATGAGTGTTTTGGAGTTCTTCCACATCTTTGGATTGAAACATGTGCGTAAGACGGCAATTTACAGCATGGGTACGGCTTGTAGGGAGTAAAAGGGACTTTACTTAAGGTGGCAATAGTTAGCAGAGTCATGAACAGGAGTTGTGTTTTGTTTTATGGAGATTGTTCTACGGTCTCGCGTTGTGATCGTTGTGTTTAGCACGATTTATTGCGCTATGTGTAAATATTCAAAGTTAACAGAAATGGATATGAAGGATATACCTATGTGTTTATAGACATATGAGCCAAGGATTGGTTGAAGTCTGGATTATTGAGGACAAAGAGGATGTTTTCAAGGTACGAGGCAAAGAGATTGTCTTTACTCAGGTTGTGTGATAATGGTCGATTGTAATGGAGGAAAGGATAATGTAGTGAGTGATTTATACAGATGAGATGGTGAAATACTTTCAAATACTTTCTTCATTTTGGGGGAAGTGCTGTTGTGAGTTTCCCTTTTTTGCAGGAATGTAATGTAGTAAAACCCTCAACATGCCGTTCCCGCAGAGAGCGTGAGGACGAGACTAGATCAATTACAGGATGCATGGAGCCATTTAAACAATCATTCTGCCCGCAGTCCATATATGAATACAAGAAGGAAAAACGCTGTTAACTGGTACAGAGGAACTTACTACCTGCCATGTACTTTCCAGTGGTCTGCAGATCATGGGTATAGATGAAGATGAATCAAGGAGTTTCTTTGCCCGTTGCTGTTTACTGTATTTTTGAGTCGTGTGTAAAAGTGCCTCATCTCTAGTATGAAGGACGGGTTCATAGAGTCGATAGGATTCTCTTAGGAGCAGGAATGTGGGGTGGGGCGATTGGAAGATGGTGGGGATATGTTGGGTGAGGACGGATACGAGTGGGTATGGACTGAGAAGGTATGTTTCAGGGAGGATACAGTGAGGGGTAAATCATCAGCTTTTGCAAGATAATAAGTTGACATTTGATCTGGTTACGGACAGAGTGCCAAAAGACATTCCATTACTTGTAAGAATAGTTAATTCACTCAGTCGTTGCCCTCACTACCACACTGAAAGTGGTTTCTGCAATAGTACGTGTTGTGTCGCCCCAGGCAACAACTTGTTCGATTTATCTCCCTCCACAGGAAACACTGGACAAAGTGATGCTCTTTAAGATGATCGACGAACTGTCTCTCTCCTTTCTTCTTCCCCCGTCCGCCCCCTCTCCCTACCTTTTGTCCTTACATGGGATATCAATGCCCAAAGTGCTTTATGAGCTGTTAATTCCACTTGCCTCAGTGGTCGAGCGTTGAGAACCGCTTAAAATCGGAAGAATACGCCCCCTGAGTGCCTACAAAATACTATATTTTTTCGTAGCAGCGGGGGTCTCTTTCCGTCATTGATCTCACTGTTCGTTCTCTAGCTCTCGCAAATTCTGTTCAGTGGGAAATGGTAAACGACCCCTACTCCAGTCACCACTTCCCAATTTCTGTGCACCTTATTCAAAGAACAGAGTCAGAAATTAAACCAACCGAACTGATGCTCAATAAGGCAAACTCTGCATAGTAGGTTAGCCGTACCTGAGCACTCGAGACGTCAGCCAGAATTTGGTGAATCACATCACAAATGAGATGCCCTCCGCCGCTGATGCATCCACGCCAAAATCTTCAGGCCGTTGTTTAAGACAACGTGTCTCTTAGGGAAACGAACGGCCTAGTTCGACAATAAGGAAAAGGTGTACAGCACTGCGAAGATTCATGCGCAGTCCATCTACATACAATACTGAAGCCCTCCGTTAGCGAGAGTAAATGCCCAACGGACAGTTAAAGGTATCTATAAGGACACGTCACGCAAAATTCTAAAATCCATCAACAGGTCAACATCTGCCCCTGCAGTGTGGGGATCAGTACGGAAGACCTGTATTAAAAGGATATGATGCCTATTAACTGTTATACAGGAAAAAGGAGTCTTAAAAGTCACAAAAGTGGAAACAGCCTCATCCATGATGTGGTACTTTTCCATGAGTCCAATTCCAGGTTTCCAGAACAACAGAGAAGCTAGAGAGAGAGAGGGAGAGAGAGAGAGAGAGATTGAGAGAGAGAGAGAGGAAAAGTAACTGAACAATGAAGAGGCATAGAGCCTATACTCCTCGATGTGGGAATTGGTCACAGCGTTACCTGAAACGTGTGGTACTGCTTCTGGGACAGTCATAATAAATTACGCCGTTATGCGGCACCTTAAATCTGAATCTAAATAAATCCTCCTTGAATTTTTAAAATAAAATGGGGGACAATGGTCAACATCCCGACTCTTGGAGGGAATCGATAATGACTGCACTTCTTAAACCAGGGAAGAACCAAGCATAGCCAGGCAACTCTCATAGTCTCACTCTTGCTAGTTGTATAGAGAAACAGAAGAGCGGATGATCAGTTTCCATCATGTGTGGACACTACAATGTACAATGTAGATGCCTCACAGGTCACTTGCAATGTGGATTCAGGAAATATCATACTACTCTCGATAACCGAACCCTACTAGAGGCAGCTTACCAATATGAGCGTCATCTAAAATATTTTGCGATACTAAGAAGGCATACGGCACTACGTGGAGACACAATATCAACTGTCAATCACGCGAATGAGGATTCAGTGATCGGTGGTCGTCTCTCCACTTTTGAGGTCTTTTTTTGCCGGACGTCATTTTAGGTACACGTCAGGAATCAATGCTAAAATGTATGCTCAACCGCTTTTCAAACTGCAAAAGCATTAAACCTGACGCATTTCGGAGGAACTACGTTTAATCTTCAGAAAGATTGTACAAGAATGTTATAAAAGCGTTAAAGATAAAAATAATGTAAATTCGTGGTTATTTCTCTTGTAAACGTGTCTTCCGAAAACGTACATCAAAAATGATTGGTCCAATCGATAAAATAAACTAAAATGAACCGAAGTATGCAGTCCGTGAGTATCGGCAGCGTCATAGCGACAGCTATAAACGTGCACAGTCCATTTACCTCCAAGAAACACACACCCAGAAACGTCTGCACGCTTCCTGAGGCCTCGGTAGGAATTCAGAGAGACACCAATGATCAAAGGTAAAGCGTACCTCTACAGAGATACTCGGGATTTCGAACTTCCTAAAGTACAGAATGTTAGCAGTATTTCTACAATTGAAATAGCTAACTGAAGACTAAGTTTAAAGCAGTCCACAAAGTATTTAAAAAGTTGTTTGTAGTTTCATTTTACCTCAATATATCCTAATCTCAAACTCTTCCTGTAGATTCAGTTTTCTACACTTATCCTCTATTTGCAAAATTGTCAGGTCTTCTAGAATTCCCAACAAGCGGTTGCCAGTTTCACAGATGTGCGTGGCTACGAGCCAACGTTTCGAAATCATTAAACCGAAAAGTGTTTCTGAGTTCTTTGTGCCTCAGCTTGAAGGACCTACCTGTCTCACATACGAGGTGCGACAATAAAGTAATGAGACCGATGTGAAAAAAAATATTGCTTACCGTTTTAATCAAGTTTAGTGTTGCCTTCTTCAAAGTAGTTCCCTTCTGATTGTACACACTTTTTCCAGTACTTCTGCCATTGATGGTAACATTTCTGGAACTCTCGCAAATAGAAAAAAGTCGCATGGAGCGATATCTGGTGAATAAGGTGGCTGTGGTAGAACTGAAATTGGTATTGAGGTTAAAAATTGCTGTACTGACAGAGCGGTATGGGATGGCGCATTATCGTGATGCAGAATCCAATTGTCAGCAATGTTGGCACAGTCACGAAGAACTCTTTTATGAAGTCTTTATAAAATTTCTCTGTAGTAAATATGGTTAACTGTTTTTCCACGAGGAATCGAATCTTTATGAACAATTCCCTTGGAATCAAAGAAGCACACGAGCATGCATTTCACTGTTGACTTTGACATGCGAGCTTTTTTGGTCTGGATGATCCCTTTGAGCACCATTGCGAACTTTGGCGTTTTGTCTCTGGATCATACTGAAAAAACCAACTTTCATCACCACTGATAATACGGTTCAACAATTCTGGATTGATTTCCATTTGCTCTAATAGATCGGCTGCCACATTTTTCCGTGTTTCTCGCTATTATGGTGTTAGATTTTTGGGAACCATTTTTGCACAAATCTTTCTCATGCCAAGATCTTCAGTTATTATTAGACGAACCGTTTCTCGATTGATGTTCAGTTCTTCTGCAAACATTTTCACGGATATTCTTCGATCACATCGTACGAGTTCACGCACCTTGGCGAAGTTGACATCCGTCCGTGAGGTTGACGGTCGTCCACTGTGGTCTTCATCTTCAACATTCGTTCTGCCTTCACTAAACATTTTATGCCAATGAAAAACTTGAGCTCTTGGCATAACCTTCTCTCCAAAAGCCTTCTGAAGCTTACTGTAAGTTGTCATCACGTTTTCACCCAATTTAACGCAAAAAGAAATGGCATACCGTTGCGCAATATTATGCAGTTCCACTTCTGTGACGAATGACAGAAACACGTGTTAATTTATTACAGCACAACTCGGGACTGAACAGTTGCATCGATGTGCCGCTTGGATTAGAAGCAGTTTATAGACAAAGGTCCAAGATATTGTGCCTACGCAGGGCCTCAGGGTTGCCACATCTTGCAAAGAAAACCAGTCTCATTACTCTATTGTCGCAGCTCGTATGTAGTTCTCATTACCAGTGTTACATTGACTTTTGTGGATGCCAGCTTTATCATATTTATTAAACATTTGTTTTAAGTTATTTTTCAGTGCACTAAGTAGAGTATTGTTGGTTTTAAATGGGAATTCAGTTTTAAAAACTTAAAAATGTTATGTAATTTTTGAGATAAATTACTGAATTAAGGAGTCATGTCATTCTTAGCATCCTGCATGGACGTTCCATTTATCTCTAAGCGCTGTTTCTCTTGTAATTATTTCTCCACGGTATCCATTCATTCAGGCTAACTGCCATAATGCCAATAAAATTCTTCTGGGCTTTCGACCCGTGTTATAAAAATGTAAAATTGTCCGACGTTTCGGCCACTTGCAACAGTGGGCGACACATAAGACACTTCTATATATTTACAATGCGCTCAACAGCCCAGAAGAATTTTACTCACAGTGACAACGACCGCGAAAGCCTATACTTACATTTAGCTATCATACTATTTGACTCAGTCATTCTGTCCTATTTTCTAATCTAACATACATCCCTACCATTTTCAGCATGCACAGAGGTTCTAAGGACTTTATAAACATGACTTTCCTTACCTTAGGTACACCTTAATTTCTTAAACTGCCTAATGGACTCTAATACCTGTTGTCAAGTTGCTTTTCGTGAGAAAGTTGTCAATAAACACCTCAAATAGAAGCTGTGGAAACGTATGTACTGTGCTATACTGACTTACCAGCTGTGACACCAAACATCTTTGATGCTGTGGAGTAAGGTCAGTATGATCCATATTGTTTCTGTTAAAGTGTAACATTTCCTTAGACATATAATTATTGACTTGTGAAGAACTCTTAAAGCTTCCCTCTTCTTTTTCCTTTATTCTTATTTTATTCCTTCGCCTGTCAGGGGTCTATCAATAATATATAGCCACCCTCTTCTGAAATCTTTCATGATTAGTGTTCATTCGATCGCTTTGTTTTGCATTATGTCACAAATAACTGAACTGATTGAAATGTTCCTAGTTTCTTTGTAATGAGAGAATTTTGTAATGTTTATGTTGTGAAGCCTTTCAGAGTTTGATTTCTCAAGAACGATTTCCTTTAGAGTAAAACCCGCCTCGGTGATTCATTGTAAAGTCATGAAGAATTTGTCATGTGTGCATTGCACCTTACGCCACACGAAGTGACATATTGTATCTGACAACCAAAAACTAAGAAATTAATTGGGAGAAGTCTATTTCACTTTGGCTGCTGCACTTACTGATTTGCATTTGCTTTCGAGAACGTCAGGACTCCTGACAAAAAACAGCATGCTGAGCAAGAGGTAAGTCATTTCAGACAGATTCTTGAACAAACAGCATGTAGCCAGGATTGTCAAGTGTAGCGCTAAATAGTACATTAATTTTCAACGAACAATGCTCGTTATTTCAAACAGTTATTTTCTTCCGAGTACAGCAGCAGATTATTTTTGTGTGTGTTCCAACTCAAACGTTGCACTTCAAATCATGCAACGTTCATAAAGTACTTTGGTACTGAGTTTCGGTCATATAATTTTCATTGTGCATACAATTAGTGTCTTTTGGCATTTAATTATAATTATGTTCATATTCCTTATTTCAAATTTTGAATTTCATGAAGTTCAAAGTTTTATTTCATGACAATGTTCACATTTGCAACACAGGTCCAGCCAAAAGTCAGTTTTGCTCAGCAATTGAATACGATACCCAAAGAGCACCTTACACGAGGAAAAAGTTTTTGAAAACAATATAGTCAATTTCCTCAGATACAATCAGTTCTTAATGGACAACTTCCAAAGCTTTGTTTCTTATAACAATTTCTCTTCTTCATCTACCCCGAGGTGCTTGAGAGCAACATCTATCAGAGCTGTATCTTGGTTAGGGATCTTGAGAAGCAGATGAAGGGCGCCTCTCTTAGTTTCTAAGTTTCATAAATGTTTCATGCGATTTCTTTTGATTTTATGTGCCAGGTGCATGAAGAGGAAAGAAAAAAACGTTTAAAGACGTCGGTGCTATTCACCATAAGAAAATCGGCTTAGTCCTAGGTTCCTAATGAGTAGCCCCATAGCCAGTTCTATGCACGTCTCATTTAATCAGCCCTAAGTGTCTCCTTCCCGTCTCTGAGAACCCCTACACTCACTTGTAAGTATTTATGATGTACGAATGGAATGCATATACAGGTGAGGGCGCTGCACCAATTAATATGTGGTCAGACGAAAGAAGCTTTCATTTGTTCCGATTCCCTGGATACCAGGCCGTATCAGAATCTAAATAAAATAACTGAAAGAACCTGCAACCAAGAAAGCATACAATTTTTACTGTGTCATTCTGTGTGCTATCTCCTATATTGCATCTATTAATTATTGTACAATGAGCGGCTGGAAATGATAGGTTCAAAATCCACAACGCAGCCAAAGTGAACAAGAGCATTCAAGAACTCTTTTGACCTCTGTGTGAAATCTCAAGTCATAGAGAAAAATTACCAGTAGTTATACATATTACGTTAATTCAACAGCCTCACTAAAATCAGTCAACATTATGTACTTTATACGTGTTTGTGCGATGTATTTAGCGTTTCTGTTTTATTTTAAACATAATATTCATTTTCTACAGAGAATATATTAGGAGACAGTTGATCCGCTAAGGCATTTAACTTCAGCTGGTCTTGCCCTAAGAATAATTTCGAGCTTTGGGCACACAGAAATCAGTAATTTTACGTAATTTGCCGTCTTCAATTCAGTATCATAATACGGGGTAACATTAAGGGGTAACTCCTCACTTAGGTAAAAATTATTCATGACCCAAACAAAACGTAATTTGAATCTTCTGTGGAGCTCACACATCTACACTGAGGAAAAATATCGCAGCACCAAGAACGAGTTGTGCGACGCGATGTCTACTCTGATCTCAAGCCAGTCGCATAAGAGTGGCGCTAGTAGTGCAACTATGAGGATGCAGATCAGGTTTGTTTTAAATACACACTCTAACGGTCGTGATCGTTAGTAGTCGTATGTGAATCATTCCCACGGATCACCAAAGGTTGCTCATGCCTGTCATAGATTAATTACAAACTTCCAAATGGCCAGGCATGTGGGTTGCAAGTTTCGTTTAATTGACACATTCCATTTCATAACGTTTATCGCAGCTACAATCTATAAGAGATGGGTCTAACTCCATAATTATCGATCGCCCCTTCTGTGCTCCGCTATTTGCGCTAATGACCTTACAGTCTTGTGCCACGCAGCAATAACGCTGGTGAAAATACCCATCTGTTAATTTGTCAGTTCAAAACGCCAAATAGTAGTGGGCTGCCCGATATTGACTATAGAGAGGGCAGTCAGTGGTTTGAATGAGATTTATTCTCTGTTTCAGGCACGGCGCAAAACTCTCGAGCATCTTATTAATTTCTGCTTCTTCTCACGTCTCATACTCAAAGTCTTACATTTTCTAATGTAACTGACTAATACTAACATGAAACACGTATTTTGAGTCTCAGAATTCATTACATGTTTTCACGGATTATTGTTTCATGCTGTAGTTTTTAAAAATTTAGATTGAATTCTTATTGTTTTTCTTTTGCTTTAAATGGTGTAATTCACAGCCTTATTTTACTTAAATGTGCTAGGGTGTTGAGGACAACGAAACATACGGCTACCGAAATCCATAAAAGCAATATACACTAAACTATTTATTAGTCAATAACGCTCTTAATACTTACAGTAATTGGCTCTGACCTCCAGTTGAGGTAGTAATGAAAAACTTCCCCTTCAGTTCTGAGCAAATAACATCTCATCCAGCCGGACATTAAGGTACTGAAGTTTTCATCAACATCACATTACAGCTCAACATTACCCAAATATAAGAATTTTTAACATGTTGCAGCCAAGTCAACAACTGTGATAAATTAATATGCCAAAAATCCGCCTCAGTTGCGAAACGTTACTGGTCTTTATCCAGGCTTCAGCTAGAGTAATCTAGCCTTTTACAGAAACGTAAAATAAACTAGTTAGCCGTTGCTAACTGACCGCTTTCCACGAAGTGGGGCCCGGGCTGTTCCTCAGCTAAGTAACGTAGCTTGACGTGGTACCTTGGTACTTTAGCTTTTTATGTTTGACCGTGCCTTATTCTGGCATGTATTCGTTTATTTTATATTTCTGAAGAAGGCTAAATTACTCTAGCTGAAACCAGCGTAAAGACCAGTAGCATTTCGCAACTGACATATTACCCAAAGAACTAGGTTACAGGAAACAAGAATTCTACTGCCCAATTTAAGCTATTTGTTGTTCTGTACATTACTCTATGTTAATGTAAATGATTTATCTTCCATGTTCCAATTGTAAAAAAATCATCCAATAGTCAGTGAGAACCCAATTTCTTCTTCTGGACATCAAATGTTGATCACCAGTACAAGAACACACATAGCCAGCACACTCAATAAACTCTTAAGGCCAACAGCTTTACGTATTGATACATCCATGCTAATTACATCAGCCATTATGAAGATGTCACTGTCTCTAAAATCTGTCAGATAACTACCAGTCCTCTCTTGTTAGGATAATAACATAGTTCGAGTTGAACCAATGATAACTGTCAACTGGTACACAGAATCATATTTGAGTGCTTTTGAAAAACGTCAGAACTGGTTGTAGCTTCTAACATCATGAACTGGGACTCACTGACAGAGAGAGGCATTCTTTTGAAAATCCGCTTGCATGAACACGTGTCCCCAACTAAAGACTTACTTGTGCTCCCTCTATTTATTGGGAAAACTAAATGCAACACATACTGTCAGTTTACCTGACATTTGAAGCCAGCCCAAATTGACTGTTTACAGTGACAGAACTTACTTAATACAAGTAATTGACAGAACCTCCAGTTCTGGATAAAATCCATCTTCAATCATAATTCTTTTCCAATCGACAATGTATTATGTACACTATTCACTTACAGTTAAGAGCTGCTTACAGACACGTCATACTCGTCTATCAGATTTTGATCATTTCTCAAATTACGTTTTTTCACTTAACTGCAAATGTAGTTTAATTATATTTTATTGTTCAGCTTCAAGTACAACTGTCATAAACGTTAACAACTACATTTTATGCATATTTAATTGTATAATACTAAAGTTATCACAGACATACATTGTTTCGATTACTGAGTGGCATCCAGAGAAAACATGTCTATGTATAATACAACAATCTGCCACAAAGATGTTCTGCCACTGCAGTCGATTCCATGGTCATATCTTTCTGTCAGCTTTGTACTAAAAGATTACACTTTGTAGACTTAGTATTAAAAAGTTTAGGTTGCACCTCAACACACATATACTATCATACCAGTTTGACACTGTAGATGCCTTACTACAGGCAACAAGTGGATCCATAAAATGCTAATGATCTGACTCCTGAATTCATGCACCACCTGAATGTATTAACGTCTTAATTAATAGCATCTTTAATTTTGTCACAATATCTGAAACGTGTACTGTTTGCTTTCTAATACTGAGTTGTTGCACTAACACTGCCTGTGCTATATTCTGAAGAGTCCACCCCACAAACACAAAACAGATTAAGACTCACAAGATTAAACAACAACTGATCATTTTGTTCATCTATATAGCAATGAGAATACATGTGATAATGATAATATTAATTGGGGATCCATATGAATTTGACTGCCTTCTGCATTAAAATAAGTGGCTGTCATTAATTTCTCCCCAACAAACTGTACTGTGTTGTCTAGCTCTTATCCAGCTTCAAATATACTATACAGACCGTTATAATAATCGCAGGCCTGCTATTGTGTTCAAAAGGTCATCACTTGTTTGTTGGTAATTCTGAGTGAGCAGATACTTTTTTGGCCTTGGTAGTGTTATGTTACGAAGATGTGGACGTTCTACTCTGCTTATATTTGAAAATATCAAAGGAAAACTTCAATAATATGTAAAGAATACTCCAGTTTTTTCAGTGAAATTAGCGGCGTCTTCTGCTTATATTACTTACCATTAGAAAGTCTGAGTAGGTTTATGTTATCACCAGTAAAACATGTTCTGTTGATCCAAGCTTTCCTTAAAAAGTTCTCCAGGTAAACGACTTTCCCTTTGTTATCTTTTTACATTTAAACCAACACTTATTTAGTTGATTTAATTCTTTATAAAAGAAAAGTTACTGCAGTAAAGAACAGAATAGATGAAAACTCATTTAGCTTCCCAATTAGAGTGAGAAAAGGATTGCTTCCTTCAGGGAGATCACTTGTCTTGAGGAAAGTATGTCTGAGGCAACACTTGCAAATCATAAAATACTCTCTACTTAGCAATGTATATTTATTTTTCATCATGTAGCTGTGATACAATATGCATAAAACTTTTATAAACACACATCGATTTGTTATTAGAAGATGCAAATTTTTAGTATCAACAGATTTTATTTTTAAAGCAACAAAAATAAAGAGGAGTAATAACACAATATATTGAAGAAGACCTATCATTTTACATGTTTTACTTTGCAGTGCCTAGGATAGCTGAGCCATGAATGTGTGTGTATGTGTGAGTGTGAGTGGAATGAGGAGTGGGTGTGTGCAATCGATTTTTTAAATTCAGTTACATTGAGAAAAGTTCATAATATTGGATAATTTACAGGGTTTAATATTTTTATGCTTAGAAGCATTTTTAAGTAAATGATACTGAGAAATCAATGTGTCACATTGATTAGTAATAGTTCATCTATTTACAAAAAATATATAGTAGGCTGAATGTATAATAAACGTGACCTCATGCATATCGTCGTCATTCCCGGTTAGTGAGACTTTGATCCGACTTTGTTTGGTATATGAAGTTCAGCAAACTGTATGAAACGTTCAGGATCTGTAAAACAACAAATTACTGGAATAAAAAAGGCAAAAGTTATCAGCATTATTATTATTACTTATATATTTGTATATAAATAGGAATTTACAAGCTTGCCTCTATTGTACTTATATAAATGTATATAACAGTAAATTACACAGTGGTGTCTGTGTAGGCAGCTCTCACAACTGCGACTATGATGTCAGTGGCTTAATTGTAAATATTATTGTTTCAATCCACAGATCATCTGTGCAATTCTCAAAATTCTGCTGAAATATTTTCCATTATAGTCAAGTCCAAAACAATAGTTATGAATTAGATCAATTGCTTTATAATTGTTTCACTCAGTCACTTTCATTAACTTTAATAAGAGGTAGATACAATTGAACTTTATCCTAGATTGTAAGGCACTCAGTATCACTTCCCAGATTTCATAATAGCTTTCTCAGATACTTCTTTACTATTTTTTTACATCTTTTATCTATAATTTGGTTCATATCTTCTCAACAATTTAACTCTCAGTTCTCTGTCTTTTATATTTAATATTACTTCGCTGTTTGAGGTCACCTGTTTAGTCCATTTTTCATGAGAAGTTAATATGTCATATTAACAATTTTTAAATTTCGTATCTATTGGCATTTTAGAAGTTAATATCACATAATTTAAGAATATTCAAAAATTTAAACTGCTTTATTATCCTCATAATTACAAATCCCTTTTATATTCTAAAGTATCTAGTAGCATATTCAAATACATACTTACATTTTTCTGCTGTCTGTGTATGTAAAGCTGTCTCTGAATTTTTGAAGATCAGTTATTTTTTTAAAACAAAAGTTGTTTTCTTCGTGAAATGTAGATAACACTTTCTTTATAATGAAGGAACGATTCCTGGTGAATTTATTCACAAATAACTTAATTTATTTACAGCAAATATTTTCTGCTACTATTTTTCCCGTTTTCATAAAGATAATCAAAATAATACTTAAACAACGCTTTAATTATTCATTCTGAACTTGACTCACCTACTTGAACAGTAAGAGAACTAAACTGTTCTAAATGTATAATTACTAATACAGGCTTTTAATGGAAACAAGGCAATGGCTAACAGCATTCTGCAGTCATTACATTTTTGTTTCTGAAAAAGATTACGTTAATATACTAATGAGGGAGAAATTTTTATTTTAATGTGTGACTGATTTACGGCTTTGCTCCTGAAAAATAAACTCAGGGAAACTAATACCATATTATATCTGAAGATTCAGTGAGTTTTTCTATGATGTAGTCTTAAAACTGCCCTTTTTTAAAGGCCATTCAGGTGAGGTCTGTAAAATAAAATAACTAGACTGTTGTAATGGTAATAAACGTAGGTACTTCTGAACTGTATGAGGTGTGGTAAACTTCTCCTCTTGGTAGTAAAATGCTATGTTATGAATTATTAGTGGCTTTTGTTCACACATAGTTTGAACAATATCCATCACACATATTAAAACTGTGTTCAGTGGTTCTTATTACAGTATATTTACATACTTATGAGAGATTCCTGGTCATGAGCAGACCATATACTCTATAGCTGTGGTAAGTTATTGAATGCGAATATCATTCAGTTTGGTGCAATTAATTGCAGTATTATTCTAAGTGCTCTCAACACTCTAGCTGCTAATTCTGTTTCGTGTCTGGAGACTTCAGCAGAAATGTGTCACCTAATTATGCCTTTTAACAATTAAATCATTAATGTGTACCAGAAACTCTGCTGAAGTTATATAAATCTACAGTATAATCAGAAATCTCACATAACAGAGTTTGAGCAGCAGATTACAAAAAAAGCCCTGCTTCATTTAGTGATGATCAGATCATTATCACACAGTGCTTGTGCTTTTAGACAGGACATACAATAGCACTATATACATTATTTCCTCATTTGGGTCTTCATATTTCGTTATGTGGAATACCATTTACAGAATTAATAAACACTTTCAAAGTAATTATCTTTTAATTAATAGACAGCTGCAGTCCTGATTTCACTCAACAGTTACATAAATGTAGCGTTGCTGAAGAAGACATGTAAAGTAACCGAAGAAACACTGTCTGTGTCATACAGGGCATATTGTAGCAATGAACTTTAAATTCTCTTTGCTAGCTGCTTTACTATATCTACCACATTTAACACTAAAATCGAGAGAATTTGATCTCTTAATAGTAGGACAAATTAACGTTGAAGTGGACAGTGACATGGCATAATGTTCGTCATCAATTTTCGTCACACTTATCCTGAAAGTAATAACTTAACAGCCTATTTATTGAGGCAGATGTGTGATTCTAACACTTAACAAATTACAGCAATTTCACCCATGGGTATTGTTATGGTGACTGATAGTGACTCTGCTCATTGTGAGAATTCTTGGTATAAGATTGTTGAAAACAGTCAGCGAGTTTAAAAGCAGTTAAAATTAAAATTTAAAATAGTATTGGTCTCAATCTTGTTAAAACATTTTTTTATTGGAGTGAGTGGCCGGTTTCGACTCTATGAAGGAGTCATCATCAGACACTAAAGATACATTGCCAAAGTAGAATAGATGTTATAATAAGCATATAAAAATAAGCTAAATAGTAACAAATTTTACCCAGAGCAGTGGATGGACACGTCTAGATGAGTTCCGTCGACCCTCGATGCTCGTGTAAGTGCTTACTGTGCATGGAGGGAATGGGTATCAATATGGCTGGTCACACCCAACGTTCTGAGTATGACATCATAAGTATCCAATCAGAAAACACGTTCATGATTAGATAACTTAATACATAACTACAAAGGAACATTTACAGTTGGAACACATCGTAACGTCAATTATCGATCATTATGCGTCAATGAATATAATTATAATATTAAACTGGTTCATTAGTATGAAATAAGGCTTAGAGTATGCTGCCCTCTAAACTCAGAACTACAAAATCTGCACCAAAGATTGTCGTTGCCCCAGCGTTTACGTGGATAATCGAGGGTTACCATGGAAATGGTGTCCTGTTCTCCTGTGGACGTTAGTGGTACTGTCAAAGATTGTACTAGGGGGAGATACGTCATATGTTATGGTTATGCTTGCCATAGAAATACGGTTAATTTTGCTCTCTTCTGATGTCAGTGCCACAGAAAATAACTCAACTATGGTGGAACCACACCAACATTTCAGTAATAACAGCCGAACGATGTTACTAAAGTGCACCGATAGTTGCCGTGGAAACGGCGTCCTAGCCCATTGACGCAGGCATCAGATGATCAGGGATTATTGTGTACTGCGAAAGATATCTCAACCGGTGACAATTTGGTCACGAAAACAGTGTTTCCATAGATATGTCGGCGGTTGCCACGAAAATAGCGTCTTATTCTCACTGTGACAATCTGTGGTGCTGTAATAAAGTTATAATTGGAGGAATTTGACGCCTTTGTCAATATTAGCATAGTGTACATCATTATGACAAAATTATACATCACAAAAGGACAAAATTATAGGTTTATAATGAGCTTAAAATTACGTTTTCTTCTAAAATCTGTTCACAAGACGTTGTCTGTGTCAGGTTGGACATAGTATAGATTCTAATATTGGCAACAGGATGCTAATGAAAGTGTATGGTGATTGGTGGGGACCAGATGCCTGATACTGCTATGGCAAAGTACAAAACGGACATCAAAAAAAGATACGATTAGCAATTGTAGTTCAATGTGATTAACAAAGATATCTGCTATGGTACCGGCTATGGAATTACCCATTGCCAGGCCATCTTTTCGAAAATAGATTTTACCATTGAAAGAGAAGTAGTTAAAAGCTAATGTGTGTTCTAGTAGATCGATGAACTCTGTACCTTCTTCTGTGTCCACAATTTTATGTTGTAATAAGTTATTTTTAATAAAATCAATTGTTTCTTTTATAGGTATATTAGTGTATTATTTTTATACCTAGTGATAAAGGAGGAATAAGTACCATTATGCTGTATCAGTATCAGCAATTGAAATAGATAGTAACAAAGCTTCACAAGTGTGAAGCAGAATATATTGTTGGTAACCATAGGCAACATAAAAAGGTCACCTCTGTGGCATTAAAAGTGAAGAATTAACAGCAAAATTCAATAATGCTGTACAACACATTAGGCAGGTTGTTCCAAATGAGGCTGTGGGATGTGGAATCCTTGACAAAGCTGAATACTCATACTACAAACACAAAGACAGCTTCATACAAGATATAAACAATGCCTTCTTTATGTATGGAAGCTAAAGAATTCTTCATTTTAAATGAATCACACAGAAAAATGGTTTAGAAAATAAATTTAGCTACCAAACTAATGGAGTACTCAAAGCAGTTTTGTCCTCAATTAAAGACATAAAGGGTCAACATAGTCAGTTTAGTGCCTTCTTTACCATGATAGTACAAAAATTGATGATGATAGAGAATGGGTCTAAATACAGAATTTTGCAGTCAAAAAGATCATAAAGAAAAGAACCATTTCCTATTTTTCAGTTGTCTCATTATCACTGAATATATACGTAAGGTCACTGGGATACTTAGATCTCTTTTGTTAGCAGGATGTTGAAGTCCAAACAGTGATAATGATATGAAGGTAAATGAAAAACAGAGTTCTGCACTTCACTTTGTTTACACAATGGGTACTTAATGGATGAGATTAAATAATATTAAATCATGCCAACATAAGCTTATTCATTATGCAAAACAAGAAACCACTCTCTGTGCCAGTTCCTAGATAGTTTTTTTCATACTGGCTTCACGTGATCGAGAAGTCTCTTCACCCTCGACAAGTGTCTATGTGGTGTGAACTGTCCAGTCACGGAATAATCGGTGCGCTATTCCTTGATGCCACAATGGCTACCGAACTGTTTATGAAGGTTGTGGAAGATGATTTCGTTCAAAGGGATGCCACTGTTCTCCTTTACAAGTTCTTCCACTAGCGCAATTTCTCAACCGTCACTATGAGGTGAGCCTACCCTGGTGTTGAGGCACCTTCCACAAAAGTTACACAGCTTTCAAACTTGCCACACCACTCATACACTTGCTGCAACGAAAAACACAAATCACCGAACTGCGCTGTCATTCTGCTATGAATCTCGATTAATTTGACACTTTCGCTACACAAAGAACGCAATACAGATCACTGCCGAATCGTGGTGCGTGTTGACCGCAGGGCGGCCATCTTGTTGTAGACGCTGCTGCCTTCTCCTGTATTGTAGCATTACTATGCTATCTGTCGGTCACTTTCTCTACCTCAAAGAACACTACAGTAACCTAACAAATGTATCACACAAATTTTCGAAATTTTATGGAACTTTTAAGGTTTTTATTTGAATCCTCCTCGTATATCTATACATACAGTATGAGAATTCTTATTGCAAATTAATCCAAATACAGTAAGAGTTTATATAGACGTAGGATTTAATGGTGTTTTCTCCTGTGTTTCAGGAAATCGTTAAACTTTAAGCTGAGCTGTAGCTTGTTGGTGTAGCTAGTTCATAGTATCTAGCATATCGCTTGCTCTCGACCCATGCGAGTCAAATGTTACATAGTTCTTTGAGCGGACGTGATAGTGTGTCAAGCTCTACAGTATATCAAGAAATCTCGTGTCATTTCGGACGTGAGTATCATTTACTCAGATGTAGGGGCTGTTGGAAACTGAGTGCGACAGGATATAAAACTGTTGACAAACTGTACCTTGAGACGACAGACTCGAAGATAAATCGCAAGCCTGATCGAAGCTAGAAGTCATTAAGAAAAAGAAATTGTGAGCAAGACGGTGTTTCTTCATTTATTACAACAAATTTGGTCGTGGTTCCTGTGATATGGCGCCAGTTATGAAATCCCTCACGACAGTTTGAATTACGTACTATGGTGATGATAAGAACATAAGAACATTGTAAACAGTCACTTCCACAGAGACCCCCTGATGCAAACCTGTCTTTATAACACAGCTGTACGGTGACAGATAAGTCACTATGTTCAGTGACACGCACCTGCAACAGGGTCTCCCTGGACAGCACGTAGAGCCCACCTATCTTGAGCTTGAGAGCCCTCGAGGAACCCAAGCTGAGCAGGAGGACCATACGCCAGGAGCGGACGTCTGCCTCGGGCCAGTCGCCACTGAAGACTGACCGCGGCAACTGCTCACTCTGCAAACAAAGAAAACTGGTCTGCACTTCCCTGTGGTGATACTAAATTTGGCACAGAAAGAATTGCAGTACTCAGCTATAAAACACTTTGACAATCTGCCCATTGAAATAAAATATTGTTTTCAAATACATAGATTTCTCATTAATAGCTCATTCTGTACCATAGAGGAATTCTTGAATAGAGATAAGTGGTAAGTTATAAACCTTTAAACCGCATACATGCAGCTATACCATAGCTCCATGCTTGATGGAGAGGCTCGGTTTAAGAGGTGCGAAGGGAAACCTCTTCACCATGTGTCCCGTCTGTGGCAAAATTAATTATTATTTCCAATGTCAGTCTTGACTCTGTAAGGCAATCCAGTTTTCTTCCGTAATTGCAGATGGTTCCAAAACGATTCGTATCGTCAAGCACAGTTCCAGCCAATAATTCACTGCAGATAATCATAAGCAGAACCCTGATACTCAAAGGAAACAGCCACTTTAATAAAATTCTAAAAGAAAAAGTAGTGGATTCATAGTGGCAGACAACTCCGTTCGCCTATGATGATCGTTATTACGTTAATTTTACCTCCGTTATAAATGACAAACATAGGAGAAATATGAAATACACTGATGTCCAAAATTAAAGTAAGAAATGGAAATTTTGCAAGGTTGCGTTTATTTTGCCACAATACCGTGTAAATTATTGACAGTAAAGTACACTCCTAGAAATTGAAATAAGAACACCGTGAATTCATTGTCCCAGGAAGGGGAAACTTTATTGACACATTCCTGCGGTCAGATACATCACATGACCACACTGACAGAACCACAGGCACATAGACACAGGCAACAGAGCATGCACAATGTCGGCACTAGTACAGTGTATATCCACCTTTCGCAGCAATGCAGGCTGCTATTCTCCCATGGAGACGATCGTAGAGATGCTGCATGTAGTCCTGTGGAACGGCTTGCCATGCCATTTCCACCTGGCGCCTCAGTTGGACCAGCGTTCGTGCTGGACGTGCAGACCGCGTGAGACGACGCTTCATCCAGTCCCAAACATGCTCAATGGGGGACAGATCCGGAGATCTTGCTGGCGAGGGTAGTTGACTTACACCTTCTAGAGCACTTTGGGTGGCACGGGATACATGCGGACGTGCATTGTCCTGTTGGAACAGTAAGTTCCCTTGCCGGTCTAGGAATGGTAGAACGATGGGTTCGATGACGGTTTGGATGTACCGTGCACTATTCAGTGTCCCCTCGACGATCACCAGTGGTGTACGGCCAGTGTAGGAGATCGCTCCCCACACCATGAAGCCGGGTGTTGGCCCTGTGTGCCTCGGTCGTATGCAGTCCTGATTGTGGCGCTCACCTGCACGGCGCCAAACACGCATACGACCATCATTGGCACCAAGGCAGAAGCGACTCTCATCGCTGAAGACGACACGTCTCCATTCGTCCCTCCATTCACGCCTGTCGCGACACCACTGGAGGCGGGCTGCACGATGTTGGGGCGTGAGCGGAAGACGGCCTAACGGTGTGCGGGACCGTAGCCCAGCTTCATGGAGACGGTTGCGAATGGTCCTCGCCGATACCCCAGGAGCAACAGTGTCCCTAATTTGCTGGGAAGTGGCGGTGCGGTCCCCTACGGCACTGCGTAGGATCCTACGGTCTTGGCGTGCATCCGTGCGTCGCTGCGGTCCGGTCCCAGGTCGACGGGCACGTGCACCTTCCGCCGACCACTGGCGACAACATCGATGTACTGTGGAGACCTCACGCCCCACGTGTTGAGCAATTCGGCGGTACGTCCACCCGGCCTCCCGCATGCCCACTATACGCCCTCGCTCAAAGTCCGTCAACTGCACATACAGTTCACGTCCACGCTGTCGCGGCATGCTACCAGTGTTAAAGACTGCGATGGAGCTCCGTATGCCACGGCAAACTGGCTGACACTGACGGCGGCGGTGCACAAATGCTGCGCAGCTAGCGCCATTCGACGGCCAACACCGCGGTTCCTGGTGTGTCCGCTGTGCCGTGCGTGTGATCATTGCTTGTACAGCCCTCTCGCAGTGTCCGGAGCAAGTATGGTGGGTCTGACACACCGGTGTCAATGTGTTCTTTTTTCCATTTCCAGGAGTGTAGAAACAATGTAAAGAACACAGGACGGAAACAACTGCAGCATGCACAACGATAGGCAAAAATGTTCTTCGTTTTTTTTCGGGTTAACAGATTTGAAAACACATTTCGACAACTGGTTGATGTGCTCAGCATAGGTTATTATGTATGGCTGCAATACAGGCATGACAATGACGGGGGATGCTGTAAGTGATGTCATCAGTCTCGTGTTGATGCACTCTTCATACAGAGCTGCTCACAAGTCTTGGAGAGTGGTTGGTGGAAGCTGACGTGATGCAGCCGGTCTCCCAAGTGCATCCCAGACATGCCCCATGGGACTCAAATCGGGAGAGCGAGCAACCACGCCATTCATGCAGTATCTTCCGTTTCCAAGAAAACATCGACCACACATGCTCTATGAGGTCGCGCATTATCGACGATCAATAAAAGTCTGGCCCACAGTATCTCGCAACAACTGCACATGAAACTTTCTGGCAGATTAAAACTGTGTGCCGGACCGAGACTCGAACTCGGGACCTTTGCCTTTCGCGGGCAAGTGCTCTACCATCTGAGCTAACCAAGCAAGACTCACGCCCCGTCCTCACAGTTTTAATCTGCCAGGAAGTTTCATATCAGAGCACACTCCGCTGCAGAGTGAAAATCTCATTCTGGAAACATCCCCCAGGCTGTGGCTAAGCCATGTCTCCACAATATCCTTTCTTCCAGGAGTGCTAATTCTGCAAAGTTCGCAAGAGAGCTTCTGTGATGTTTGGAAGATGGGAGACGAGATACTGGCAGAAGTGAAGCTGTGAGGACGGGGCGAGAGTCATGCTTGGGCAGCTCAAATGGTAGAGCACTTGCCCGAAAAAGGCAAAGGTCCCGAGTTCGAGTCTCGGTCGGGCACACAGTTTCAATCTGCCAGGAAGTTTCATCTCAGTGCACACTCCCATGCAGAGTGAAAATCTCATTCTGGAACTGCACCTGAAGTCCCAATATCTCGTCACGATACCTGGTAACCGTTAAACCTTCCCGATTCACCCGTACAATTTCGTGAAGAGGTGTTCGTGTGGTTAACATAGTCTCTGCCCACACCATTAGGAGCCCTTCTCGATATCGGTCTCTTTCCAGAATGTTTGGGTCCCGAAATCGAGTTCCACGTTCCCTCCAGATTCGAATCCGGTCGGAGGTCACGCTCCAGAGCAAATAGGGAGTGATCTGTGAAAAGGACATCTTCGTTTGTCGAGGTGGCATATTGATGACTCCACCCTAGACGTTCCCTTCTGTGAAGACGCGTGAGAGCTACACATACAGCAGGTTTTCGACAATAAAGGCTACTCTGCTGAAATCTTCTGTACACCGTTTGCCTCGATGCAACACACGCCCAGTGGACGCTGCGAGTTCGTATGCCAGTTGCTGTGCAGTACTATGGTGGTACCGTCGTGCCCTTACAGCCAAATAACGGTCCTCTGTTTCTGATGTCACACGTGGTCGGCCCTGCCCTGGTTCTCAAGGTATAGCTTTGGTCTCCTTGTCACCACATCCAAGAAACAACAGAACGATTCACATTAAGCCATCGGGTCATATCATTTAGTGACTATTCTGTTCCTTCTTCCTCTGGGCCTCCACAACGGAGTCTGGTAGGCGTCTCCTCTGTGCCACACTGCACAGTCTCTGACCGTGTACACAACGAATGTGAACTTGGGACTGCCCAGTTAACATTTCTACTTTTGATAGGCATCCTGCCTTCATCGTTCGCGTGGTTGTCCGTTGACCGGAATGCCATCTGCCGTCCAGAACACGGTCCTATGGACTTCTGTTGACAGTTTGTATGATTATATCGTGAATTAGACGCAGGAAGGGGAAACAGCAGCTGGCCGCGGTGGCCGAGCGGTTCTAGGCTCTTCACTCCGGAACCTAACTGCTGCTATGGTCGCAGGTTCGAATCCTGCCTCGGCCATGGATGTGTGTGATATCCTTAGGTTAGTTAGGCTTAAGTAGTTCCAAGTCTAGGGGTCTGATCACCTCAGATGTTAAGTCCCATACTGCTTAGAGCCATTTGAATCATTTGGCAAACAGGGATTTGTTTTAATTTTGGACACCAGTGCATTGTTTCCACTGTCAGTCTTGACTGTATAAGGCGATCGAATTTTCTTCGCTACTTGCAGCTGGTTCTAAAACGATTCACATCGCCACGATTATCCTTCACACAAGTTGGGTTGCAGCTGGAAGTTCATTGCAGATAACCATAATCAGAACACAGATACTTAAGGGATACAGCCATTGTTAGTAAATTGCTAAAAAAAAGTAGCGTTTTCATAGTTGCAGACAACTCAGTTCGCATATGATGACTGTAACTACGTTAATTTCACCTCAGCTATAAATGATAAAGACAGGAGAATGTATGAAATATATTGCTGGGCGACCGGACGAAATAACAAGTATGGTTATTTTTCTTGTGCTAATTTGATACAAAACTGTTGTAGAAAGAGATCTTTTAATGGTGCCATGCAGTATTTGAAAATTACTGGGGGAGGTGTTGTGCCTGGCCAGAATTGCTCATGGGGTGACGACGGAGCGACTGTACTCCTGCCAATATAGAGTTTCGGAATACCACTGCTATTATGAAAACAATATGAAATTTATTTACTTGTAGTTCATTTTGCGTTTGCGTAACTGCTTGGATGACGTAATGCATTTCTATTGCGCTAGGCCAAGACTTATTGCAACTGCTGTTGAATTTGCATTATTTGAAAAATTTAAGGATGGATATGGAACACGAAGCATGGTGCTTGTAATAATTGCTGGAAGAATATATATGAAATACATTACAGCAGTTATCTTATTTCTCATTAGTAGCTTGAAGATGTTCTAGTGGAAGTATTACAGTGTGACTATTAATTTGAAGAATCATTTGCAGTAAAACATTTTCGTTTAATGTGGAATAACGAATATCGTGGGAGCCATCGCTGCCAAAGCGATGTGCGCTCAGTGAAAGTTGGTTTTTAATCTCTGAAAGAGACCCAGTTGGAAGATCATTTTTCCTTTGATTTTGTTACTGTTCTTTGGTTCTTGTTATTTTGAGTTTTCTTTTGACAGATGATGCCTAAGATTGATTACAAAGTTTATAGCAATCCTGATGCGTGGTAATTATTTGGATACGACATATAAGTAGTCAGGCTACTTACAAAATAGTGACCCCGCCAGCAACCATAGATAGGCGAACAGACATGCAGTGCCAAACAAACACTACGTCCACACGCGACACATCTTCCGAAAGACAAAAACCGAATTCCGAAAACCGTTTTTCGCTGTCGTGTTTACATTTTAAGGTCTAAAGTGGATTTGCTAGCCCAGTTAAATACAGCGCCTGGGTAACATCTGGTACAGTTTCTGATTTAGTCAGCGCAATCACGGTTTTTCTTCATTTAGACGAGGCGTAAACAGCTTTAGTCTAATATTTGTTATTATTGTTCACTGTACAAAAAGCCACTCCGTCCATATTAGCAAAAATATTTTTAAAAACAAGATGAAACCTGACAGGCCAAGCACGTTTCAAAACCGGCTGCGTTTACATGGGAGCGAAACTCGACTGCCGAATTAGAAAATCGGCAGCTAGAAGCAGTTTTCCACAACAGCTTTTGAAATGTTTACATGACCACCCAGAAGCGCTACTGGGAAATCGGTTTACGTAATCCGGTTTTGGGAGCCCCACATAAATGGCGTGAATATCATCGCGTCATGGGACGACGAGCACGTATAAGAAAAACCAGTTGGCAGACCGCAGATCTTCGAGACAGGTTGCAGAGAGAGACTGAGGAGCTGAAATTGGTACTAGAGTAACGGGAGGGTTCTGTGGCGAGCCGAAGTATAGCAGTCAGCAGTAGATGTACAGCGACAAGCAAACAGAAGTTGAAGGCGCGGACGCCTCAGTTCCTGCCGGACAAACTGGAACTTTAGTGGGCGATGCTTGAGCTAGCATTTGAAGACAATCAGATAGCCAAAGAACGCGTGAAGTTTGCAATGGCAGTGAAAGCACTAAACGCCAGGGCGGCTGCTATGACCGCGCACATCATACTTAAGCCCCCAGCAGAATGGCAATATACGTGCTTGAAGAAATTGTTGATCGACAGGATGTGTAAACCTCTAGATCGTCGTATCCGACAGGTGCAGACGATCGAGCAAATGGAAGACAGAACACCCGCCGAATATTGGACGTACCTACGGAGCATCCTCAGAGAAGCAGAGTTACCAGACGCGACGCTACACCACACACGGCTTGTGCAGCTGCCGGGGACAGTCAAGACAGCGATAATGACCTGTGATAAAGACGACGTCCATATTATTATAACGTTGGCAGACAAAACTTACGCAACATTTGACAGTACACGTACAGCAAACGTGAAAGTGGTCACAGACGGTTGCGCACAGCACGAGACCACAACCATACGGAAAGCCAGAATGCTGATATCACTAAACAACTATACGTGCGTACAGATGCACTACACGTCAAGTGTCAATATTATTGCAAAACAAGAACTTGCCCAGGCGAGGAACAAGTGGCAACATCGGAGCTGCCAGAAATACGTAATAGGAACAGATTTGTTGGTATTACTGATGGTTCAGCGTCAGAGCAGCAAGATGCTTCAAATCATGTGCATACCCAAATGGCTACAGTGGCCGGCAGCAGGTGTGGCAGGTTGCAGTAACCAACAGGAAAACCTTCAGCAGAGAAGTGATCACGGTGAGGAAATTCGCACGGTGATTTACTTGTCACGCCACAAAGATTATACTTTGAAGATTTGTGTGTGTGTGTGTGGGGGGGGGGGGGGGGTGCGCTTCATTCAGGGTCAGACGTCACTGCACTGCCAATCAGAGACGATAGAACTGCAGCCAAAACTTCGCAAATGCGCTTCATGACAGCGAATAAGTCACCATAAGCAACATACGGGAAGTGTGAAATGGAAGTAGATTCAGAGTTCCAGCAGAATTACCGATGGACTTTTGTACTAGTGGAAGAGACATGGGCCATACTGGGTGCCGATTTACTTTGCCAGATGGGAATAAAGGTTATAACCCCCGCCCAGTTTCGAACCGAAGTTTACTATTGGCATACGCTGAAGATGAAGTTACATTTAATTAGTTTAGCATAATAGGCAGTAGCTCCTTTTCGTGAAACTCATTGTCATGCACTTCTGTTCTTGTGAAATCCAAGGAAAACTACTAAATGATAATATCTCTTTTGACAAATACTGGATTTTATTAATTAAAACACCCTTTTGTAAACCAACATTTATAAACACTCAACAGAAATCCCATACTGTGTGCCATTACGCCTATATTCTGCCACTCATCTCTGGCCACGTCAGCGAGCAACCGTTTCTAGCCTCTCGCACACCCGACTTCCACTCACGGACTCCAACACTCGAATCTCGCTCCCCCACCCGCACATTGTTGACTGCATTGCAGTCTTTGCATTAGTTTATGATCGCTGCATAGAGTGTATGATCGACACTACGTAAGGGTGCGGTACCCTTACATATCGCCACCGAAACAACACTTTAATACGATAAAATATAATGGCGACATTAGATTTGAATATTAAAGTTTAAAAATATATAGAAAGACAAAAAGGAGAAAAATTTTAAATTATAAAATTACAGTAATTAGTCAAAACTATGTCCTTATCGGTGCAGAACCTCAATTGATTAATAAAATTCTCATTTGAGTCCATGTTTACAAAATTTGTTTACATTTATGTATGGAAAATGGCATTCAGGAAATTAAAGTTAGCATCACTTAATTACACTGCATTAGTCAAATGGAAATGAGCGTTTGGCGTCACTGGCCGCGAGGCCCCTTGCGGGGCAGGTCCAGCCGCCTTGGTGCAGGTCTTATTACATCCGACGCCACATTGAGCGACATGCGCCCCGGATGGGGATGAAATGATGATGAAGACAACACAGCACCCAGTCCCTGAGCGGAGAAAGTCTCCGACCCAGCCGGGAATCTAACCCGGGCCCGTAGGACGGCAGTCCGTCACACTGACCACTCAGCTATCGAGGAGGACATTCGTCAAATTATATCATTAGCTCATTCAATCAATCACTGATTAGCAACAAGATAAGTCAGGTTAACAACAAATGCTTATGCATACTGCATTAACTTATTAAAATAACATGGCAACATGAAATCCAATGCTGTAACGTCCCACTGAAATAGCATGGCGAAAAGTGACACATTAATAAACAATTGTCCATTAGTGTTGACTGTTCATTGTAATTTGTCATAATGAATTGAATACTAACCATTATACAAAGTGCTATACCCTTACAAGGCACATATCAGCACCACACATATTAGTAAATATGGAGACGTCGTCACAGACATGCCAGTATAAAAACAAATCGGATCACGAGCTACACACACACTGTTTAGTGATAATTGGAGAAAGCAGAAAGCAGCAGCAACATTGCATTATACCAAAGGTGCCGCATAACACAGTGCATCACATTAGGATGTCTTGGGGTCAACCAGCCTCGCAGTGGCCACAGAGATTAGCCACAGATAAATTCTTAGCATCAGAAGCCGAATTTGAGGGTCTGTTAAAAACTAGAATCTCTGAGATATCTGGGACTTTAGATTTCGCTTACGGAAGAATTGTAACCGCAACACAGTCAGATCAACACACAGGGGGCCAGTTTTTAACGTTTCATTGTAACCGTTCCACGTGCACTGGCCATTAATGTTAGGAACCTCACTCGGATAGGAATTTGCATGTCGAGTATCTGGAGTGTGTGAGAAGATATACTTCAAAATACAGCCTACAGTATCAGGAATGCCACACAACATGGGTTACTATAGAGACAGTTAAACCTCTACATAGTAGATACGTTGAGGGGAAATCTTTCGAGGTAAACAATAGAAATCAGAGAGATCAAAGTACTCAGAAAAATTCCGTGGAGGCGACAAACGGGGATGGTTGCGATGTCTTCTTTCCACATGCCAATATCGAAGATGTCTTACAGTATCCTGCAGGCTGTTACAACGCTCTTGCCCCAAACACTTGTTCGCGCCGCATTAAAACGATGATGCTTTATCGTGACAGTCGTTACGCGCCGCTGTCAAAGGTAATCAAACAGAAAAACTATAATGAGAGTCCACGTGGCTAGTACCTGAGGACGAATGTGATAACCGTTGGTGTCATCTAACTGCAGCCTGTGACGTCCGAACAAGGAAGACGGTCGCGATACGACCACATTACGGACTTTTATCAGCACTGAGTGACTGCTGTTCAGCGAGCCTTCAAACTAAAAAAATAGGCGTTCCGCCAATTGATGACAAAAGCAGTAACCAGTTTCTACATGCCGGAACGCAGAAATCAAATAATGCGTTCTTTCCTCAGATGTTTCCCATCCTGTCTAAGGGCAAACTGTTGCAAACGACTGTTTTTTCTGTGTTGAGACGCCTCTAGAGAGAAGGGGCTGTTCAGATTTTGATGGAATTCTAGCAGTTGTCACCATTTTGTAGTAACTGCTGAGTTCTCTCGTGGTGGTTGTTTCATAGATGAAATTTGACGTTATTATTCCAGAGGATGTCAGGAATCTGAGTACGACTTCTTTACTCTACAGTTCTTCTTTGAGGTATAAATCGCAGTCTAATTTTACACAAACATCGAAGTAATACTAATATTAAAATGAAAATCACCAGAATGTCAGTTCTAACGATGGGACCAATACACCACAGCAACAGATATTTGACTTTCACTAAAGGTAGTTGTATCCTACGTGGAGACAAGCTGCACCACAACTAGCTGGTCCTCGATGTCCTGTAAAATGGCACTTGGACTAATTTGTCATTCTAGCTGGTCCCACACATGTTCAGTCAAAGACAGAATTGGCCATGGAAGTACCTCAGCATCACGAATAAAATTCATAGACACATATGTCATGAGCATTCTTATGTCGAAAATTGGCACTACCATATTGTTGCGATAGAAGTAACACATGAGGAACCAGAATGTCCGTGACTGACCTAAATTATAAAATGGTAGACTATAAAGTTATTACCCTTTAAATATTCACATAAAATACAAAAAATAAAAACAAAAATAAAAATAAAGAATATAAAAGCGCTATACAGTGTAGACAGTGAAGGAAATTTGTTTAACCAGAGGCTATAACCTCTTAGATTAGTATAACTAATGGTTCTGTTTTATGGGGCGGAAATTTCGGCATGGAATTGTATCTATAAAAGCCTGCCAAGGATCTTCTGGAAAGTTAAATTTTCTAATTTGAATATTTCGTTAATGACAATAACATGTTGTTTGAGTAAAAATAGGGGAGAGCAGAGTGCATTTATGCAGAGAAGTTTTACACGGAACCAGTGTTGCCAGAATGCTACCGACAGTGGAAGATTGGTGCTGTCATCTACTGAGGGCTCTCACAAACTTCACGGCACCAGATGAGTCACAGCCTTGATGCGAAGAACGTATCTGTGTTTTTGTGCAAAGTGAGTTAATTTTGTTTCTCAGGGAGCGAGCATACGTTTCAGAATTGAGACTAGATAAATACATAAATGTTATTCTATTTTACAAGGTGCAATTTGAAAGCCTCGAAATTTCTACCGGAGTTTCAAAACTAGTTCAAACATGGCGATGGGGCACGTTTACGCATTTATGTAGGGGCATCTGTAGCACTAATTTGAAGTTAAGGTGCTCCAGTCAAGGAAAATTTAAGGCGACAGCAGTTAGAAATGGACTCTAAAAAATGAATGGGAAGGAGAATAAAGGGTAGAAATTGCTAAAACGGCAAATGAATCTCAGGCAGAAGAAGTTAATTCTATGAGAGTAAGAACAATAAAAAGGAAAATGCCCACCCAAAGGCAAGTTTTGACATTATAACTCTCTATGTAAGGAGCGCCCGTATCAGGGAGTAAGGGGGGCCGCTCTTTCAAGAAAATGATTTGAAAGTCAGTATGACGCAGGGTTTTAACAGGGTCTGAATTAGATTTTTTATGGCTACTAAAAAGTCATTATTCACCTTCCAAAATATTGAAAACATTGAAAATACACTCCTGGAAATGGAAAAAAGAACACATTGACACCGGTGTGTCACACCCACAATACTTGCTCCGGACACTGCGAGAGGGCTGTACAAGCAATGATCACACGCACGGCACAGCGGACACACCAGGAACCGTGGTGTTGGCCGTCGAATGGCGCTAGCTGCGCAGCATTTGTGCACCGCCGTCGTCAGTGTCAGCCAGTTTGCCGTGGCATACGGAGCTCCATCGCAGTCTTTAACACTGGTAGCATGCCGCGACAGCGTGGACGTGAACCGTATGTGCAGTTGACGGACTTTGAGCGAGGGCGTATAGTGGGCATGCGGGAGGCCGGGTGGACGTACCGCCGAATTGCTCAACACGTGGGGCGTGAGGTCTCCACAGTACATCGATGTTGTCGCCAGTGGTCGGCGGAAGGTGCACGTGCCCGTCGACCTGGGACCGGACCGCAGCGACGCACGGATGCACGCCAAGACCGTAGGATCCTACGCAGTGCCGTAGGGGACCGCACCGCCACTTCCCAGCAAATTAGGGACACTGTTGCTCCTGGGGTATCGGCGAGGACCATTCGCAACCGTCTCCATGAAGCTGGGCTACGGTCCCGCACACCGTTAGGCCGTCTTCCGCTCACGCCCCAACATCGTGCAGCCCGCCTCCAGTGGTGTCGCGACAGGCGTGAATGGGGGAACGAATGGAGACGTGTCGTCTTCAGCGATGAGAGTCGCTTCTGCCTTGGTGCCAATGATGGTCGTATGCGTGTTTGGCGCCGTGCAGGTGAGCGCCACAATCAGGACTGCATACGACCGAGGCACACAGGGCCAACACCCGGCATCATGGTGTGGGGAGCGATCTCCTACACTGGCCGTACACCACTGGTGATCGTCGAGGGGACACTGAATAGTGCATGGTACATCCAAACCGTCATCGAACCCATCGTTCTACCATTCCTAGACCGGCAAGGGAACTTGCTGTTCCAACAGGACAATGCACGTCCGCATATACCCCGTGCCACCCAACGTGCTCTAGAAGGTGTAAGTCAACTACCCTGGCCAGCAAGATCTCCGGATCTGTCCCCCATTGAGCATGTTTGGGACTGGATGAAGCGTCGTCTCACGCGGTCTGCACGTCCAGCACGAACGCTGGTCCAACTGAGGCGCCAGGTGGAAATGGCATGGCAAGCCGTTCCACAGGACTACATGCAGCATCTCTACGATCGTCTCCATGGGAGAATAGCAGCCTGCATTGCTGCGAAAGGTGGATATACACTGTACTAGTGCCGACATTGTGCATGCTCTGTTGCCTGTGTCTATGTGCCTGTGGTTCTGTCAGTGTGATCATGTGATGTATCTGACCCCAGGAATGTGTCAATAAAGTTTCCCCTTCCTGGGACAATGAATTCACGGTGTTCTTATTTCAATTTCCAGGAGTGTAGTAGTATGGCCCACAACAAAATCAAAAATACATGGAATCGAACAGAAATTTTTTCATGTACAAGACAGTTTCATTCTATAACGACTGAGGTTTAAATTTTTGTTCACTCTTTAGGTAATTTTAACAACCATTGTTTGTTCTTAAAGTAATAATGATCATATTAATAATAAATAAAAAATATTTAGAACAATATTCATTAGGTTTCCCTCGTTGGATGCAAAATGATGAATGGGAAGGAACGTCGTTTTAAAGCTTCTAGCATGCGTTAAATTGTAGAATGTCACTGCCTGTAGATTGAATCCAGCTATGATTTAATGAACGTTAAGTAAAACTTTTTTTAAAAAATAACTTACTTCCCCTATTACATTTAGGGAATAATTTCGAAATTTGGATTTTTCTATAAGGTGACAGGAAATCTTAATAAATTTTTCACGTGAATAGATCGTTAACCGCACAATCAAATGTTCATTGTGGTTTACTGGACCACTATCACGTATTTTCTTATAAATGCCTTTGAAATGATCAATGTGAGACGCCAAGTCAGCTCGTGGTTCTCCTTTTATAAAACAAATTCTTCTAGATAATATAATGCTCGGTATTGTGTAGCATTCTAGTGAATGCTAAAATGAAATTTAGTGCCCTAAAACAACCTAATTGTTTACTTCTTACTCTCTTCAAATCATCCCACACGGCCTTCCCCTTAGGTATCATACATCGACAAATTAAAATATTTGTTTAAGATTTAGAACCTGTGCTCTATACTCAGTTACGTACAATTAGTTTTTTTCTTTGCGAACATGCTTCCGTGGTAACCAACAGTAAGAGAAGGCGACAACTAGAAGGCGAGAAGACTACAGTCTTATGTTTTATAATGTGTGAGTTGTTTGATTGCTGCACACATATTGTTATAGTCAAATTAATTTGAGTCGAAATCGCTGTTTTAGGACATCCATTAATTAGTAGGAACATGGAGTATCTTTAGCAGTCACGTCAGTGGATCCAACAACATCTACCACAAGGTTTATCCTGCCTCTCCATGGACCACCTCATTCGTATAGAACGAGTGTCTTGGAAGCACCAGCTTACGTGCTCAGTCAGGACACGCTGTATAGGCCCTATCTCTTGTCAGGGTGCACTCATGGGGAGTGGTACTGACCTGATTGATGATCCTCTGACCGAGCAGACAAAAGAGCGCCACCTGGTAAGCATAAAGCGTCGAACCCATCAACATCTTGAGGGTTTGCATTACCTCTCCGTCCTCCTGCAACAGCTGAAGCAACAATCTTTAGATGTGCGTTGCTCTCAAAAAGATTAAGATTAATTTTTTAGAGATAGTCAGCGTACAATTCTTTTATAATACCACATAAACCTATTTGTAATGACTAATGCTACAACGGAAGTAATCACTGATAATCTGGATTCCTTCTTCTTGAAAGCAAGTTGTAATATTTAGTTTTCTGGCAACAAAATACTATCGAGGAATTACTTCAGGTATGATAGCTTACTTGAAAATTTCTGTGTTTGTTACGACTCTACATAAGTAAATTTATTAAACTCCGTTGCCTGTAAACGTGTAAACGTGTAACATTTCATAGCGCTTACAACTGAAGTGTTTTCAAATATGCAATTCCCTCTTCTGTGTCCCGTTATCCACTATATTTAAATTCATGTTTTATTCTGTTTATAAATGAACTATGACATCTATTGAAAATGTGAAGACATTTAACTTTACGTAATGATAAGTTGCGTGACAGTGAGCAACCCGGGATTAAATACCACATACTATTGCAAAAGAGCGTTGCGCTCTCTGGAAAATGGAGAACATCCACTCTTCATATAAAGAGGGAGAGACCTGTAATGAAGTGGACCTAATACATTCTGAGATTTTTATGGAGATACTGAATACAATTGCCAGAATATGTTATTTGAGAGGACACCTTGATACATTTGTAACTCACAGAATTGCGACCAATTGTTGCCAGATTTCGAACTGCGATTGTGACTAATAAATTTCAGGAATTTGTTATACCTAATTTTAAGAATATATGGTATTAAATTTCAGGCACGTCTCTAGAGTTTTTCTTTCAGTTGCCTGAATCTCAGTATTCATGTTTGAAGATTTATTTCTACGCAAGTTGTTGGAATGTGTGAAGGATGAAAGTTAAATAGGGACTGCAACACGGTTGCTGCCTTTTGAGCAATTTGTCTGATTAAGTAATTTCGTTTCGTAAGTACAACTAATTAATAACCCGTTCATCCTCTACGCAGAGAGCCGCATTCACACAATTGTAGACTCCTAGCTACTTATAATCACGACACAAAACGGAAGAGTGGACGCTTTTGATAATGTAATATGACTAGCGCATTTCAGCTCTGATACGTTACAGCTTCACCGAACACATGATATCACACACACTTTAAGAAGATGTTCAGAAATTGGATTTTAACTGTCAGAACGAGGTTCCAGTCGCAATTTATAGAACTGAAGTGGTCTGATTCTTAGGACAAAACTTTTATTCAGTCACAATATTTCGCAGTAGTTAAAGATTTTTTAGAGTTTCATTTTCAGTCACATACACAAAAACATTTCCGTCAGGTTATATAAATTATTGTTGTAGGAATACAATACAGAGCAGAGTAAGTTCCAAGCATTCTTGAAGGTTCACTCTTGTTTCATGACAGCATACAGTTCTTACTTTTGAACGAAGACTGTTTCAAAACACTCTCCGTCTTTTTAATCAATATATTAAATCATTCTGCAGTAAAGTTAAATAATTAAGACATTCTTGTTACAAATATATCTTATAAACTGTGTTTATCATGTTACACTTGTGAACATAACAAGCTTCTCACGTATGTCTAAGGCACATCAATCAAAATGTGTTCTGCATAGGATCTGAATGCCTTGTAAAGTATACAGATATGCCGTTTCTGATACTTCAGTGACATTATTTCTTTAGAAAAAGTATGAATTTTTTATCCTTCTATTATCATTTGTTTATCGCCTGTCTATGACTAACCTTTGACTTATGGCATATGAACAAAAATATTTAAGGAGTAGGACGATGGAAAGTTCTTGCTTTAGGTCGGTGCATATGACTTGATTCGGTAGCCACGCGCAAATGTGAAACCCACGTTCCCATGCATTTAATTTTTCTTTGTATATTTTAGGTTACATTCCCACACATTATTAGTAGTTGAGAAGATTACCAACAGTCTAACGTCAAGAGTGACTTATCAGAAATTCCGTTGTACAGGGAAAGTTTTCTGCTTTTCCATGGTATTTATCAGCTAAATGAACTTATGATTGAGAGATACAATAAAACATCTGCCTGGTATGTTTTAAACTGTTCCTTTATTTTCAACAAATGTAGAATCCTTCTTGAAAGTAACACAGCAAAAGTATAGGATTCTTATTGTATATGAATATGTTGTTGTTCTGGTGTTGAGTCAAAAATTTGATTTGATGGCGCTCTGTATTCTTTTCTATCCCAGATAAGTTTCATTATCTCTGTGGAGTGACCACAAGATGCATCCGATAGAACCAGCATACTGTTGTAGTTAAGTCTTGGTCTTCTCTACAATTTCTACCCCCTCATCCCTCCCCCCCTCCTCCTCACACAAACACAAGCTTTTCAGAATTATCAAACAGGACTCTCTCTTAATGCCTCATGATGTACCCTGTCAAAATGTTCCTTCTTTTAATGTCATAACATGAGATTTAAAAAAAGTTCAATGTTGGTGATCATCAACAATTCAGCTCAAGATTTTGTATGAGGCACAAACAATGTCAACACTTATTCACATTTGGCTAAAGACATCCAAGCTTAGAAGAGCCATACAGAAGTTTAATTTCTGGATTCTCATTCAACACTGTGGGATGGAAAATTCTTAATTTGCTTTTTCACGTAGTCCTTAAAACTGACACTCTCAACAGTTTATATGACTACCTCCGTTATCTAATAGCGAGAACCTAATGACTTGTTTGTCCTAGATGAAAACAGCAGTGGCAGTATCATATTACTCTGCAGTGGAAATATCTCTAATGGAGTCCTATCAATGGCTTAGTAAAATACAGAGTGTCACTGACAAGCAAGCCGTTGACGTGGCATGTAATCAAGGTGCTCTCACAACGTGACGTAGGAGACACATGGCATTATCTCTTCATTCGTATTTGTGTTTCCAAGCCTTCGTAAATGTGTACCATACTACAAAATTGTTTCTTTTGGACTGGTTTATTTTATATTACTTTATATTTATCCATCTGTGGACGCTAATAACTACCCATACCTGTCCCTCAAGAGTTTTTCTATTCTCAGGTGATACAAGTATGAGAATGTTAATCATAATCGGTTATCTTATTGAAAAGGCAGTTAATGAAATATTTAAAAAAGTCAACTGTTTCAAAGCAAATGAATTATCTTTAAATTCTGACAAACGTCATTACAAGCAGTTCAGAACTTCTTACATAACTCCTCCAACTATAAAAATAGTGTATTTAAACAATTAAATACTTATCGGAAGTAGAATATATAACGTTTCTGGGAGTACAGATGGATCACAGCCTTAGCTGGTAACATATACCGTAGAATTAATGAAGTACTTAAGTGCAGCTACACTTGCAGTATACATGATTACTGCTAAAGGTAATTTAAAAACGAGGATAGTTGTTCATTTTGCAGGTTACCGTTGCTAATGAGTTAGAGAATCATTTTTTTCGGAACCTTATCTTCCAGCAATAGTGTTTTCGTAATACATAAGTCTGATTCAAGAATTATATCTGTAGTTAGTCTTCAACATCCTGCAGGGACCAGTTACAAAATAAACTTGATATTTTGACAACTGCTTCACAATACTTATATTGATCAACGTTCGTTGTCTTGTAAATATTTCCCTTTTCTCTATAAATAGTGACAAGCATGAATATACCAACCTCTAAGAAGACTTTAACAACTTAATATCTGTACAGAAATGATTCAAATGTGTCAGTACACACTTTTTGAACAACCTGCCAGAACATATTAAATAAGTTATCTTCCTAGACATCGTGATGGGGTTTATGACTGAATTAAAGAACTATGTGTTACGCAACTCATTGTGCTAATAACAGACCAAGATTGTGGGATACCTAAGTCAAACACAACTATCGATAACATCCTCAGTTTACTCACAACTGTGATCTTATCTCTTTTTTCGCCACCAGTTTGAAAGGACGGGATTCACGTGTGTTGGACTAGCACGTTACACTAAAGCATTCAAGAAAAACTTAATACTGTTCCAAAATAGTTCGCAACCTATTGACACATTGTTTATTTCAGTGTAGAAGTTTTTGGTCCTAAAATTTTTTACACTATAGATTCACTTTACTTGAGTTATAACAAATGCCACTTGGTTCAAATACTTTTCTAAATGTAATTTGTGTAATATTTTACGTAAATTTATTGTTCATTAAAAAGAAAACTAATATGTTCTAAAAATACACTTAACTTTCTTGTAAATAATTCAGTATCTCGTAAAAGCTAAACACACACTGTCCTTTACACGTGGCACATTTCAGAATCCCACAATTTAAAATTTTTCAACTTTATAAAATAACTTTTAGCATTATTTTAATGTTTTTATGTCTACAAGAATGAAAAATGATAAGTTTGTAAAAAATTGTTACTAATACAATTATAGTCATCAATTTGGACAATATAACTTCTAGAGCATTCTAGAAGTTCATGTTTTCATATATAGAACTGAAAACAGTTTTATTATAGACAACATATCTACAACTTACGAGTTTTTTTAACATTTAAAGTAGTATGGCGGTAAGAGGTTTATTGTGCATCCAGACACTGCCAGATACTTCACACTCACCACTGCGGTAGCGATGACCTGGAAACAGATGGAGATCGTGTTGCAGATGAGAAGCACTGACGTCGCGCGACTTAACACTTTCTGCAGGAGGCCTACGCAACTGAAAAAAAACAAAAACAAAGGAGAGGCGTTGATACAAGTTTCAGTGTGTGAACCTATGTCAGTGTGTCTGGCATGACGACGCTGAAGTGGCAGATTTATTCAGGATATCGAATGCTTGATTTATGTAATAAGCTTGTGTAAAGCCTGTCAGACTGACTTCAGTCCCAAATAATTTCGTCCGCGTCTATAGCTGAGTGGTCATCGCAGCTGGCTGACATGCTTGAGACCCGGTTTCGATTCCTGGTACTGCCAGGGATTTTTCCTCAGTGGGAGGACTGGTATTGAATGCACTCAGTATCGTGAGGCTAACGGAGGAGCTACACGACAGATTACTAGCAGTTCCAAGGTAAAGAAGCCCGACAACGATAGGGAGAACCGTGAGCTGCCCCTCCATACTGTATCTAATGACGCCATTGGTAGAAGATGAGAGTTTTCTCGGTGGGGCCTGAATGGTCCGTCTAGAACCAGAATTGAACTTAGATCACTTCTGAAAGTGCCTCGATAAAGATCTTGATAACAGACGTCATTTATCAAGCCCCACTGTAATATGTGTATCCGCCATTCGCCCCATTCATGGTGCTGTACAATGATTGACTATTGCACCAATGGTATAGCAATAGTGTCTACGATTAGTAATGTAAACGTCCTCGGTCCAGGTTCGACCACCGCCACTGCTTAAATTCTGAATAAATTCATCAGAAATGGCGGCTGAAGTCTTCCGGCATAAGAAGTCTCCCTCGTTCTGTCAATAGCCTTGGCCAAGAGGGCGGACGAGCAGACGGAGTTTCGGAGCACCCTCTTGCCCTTCAGGTGATAAATTGACCTACAAGGCCAAAGACTCAGCAATGATCAACGACATGACGATGCAGAAGGCAATGGAAATCTCTGCATTAAAGACACATACTGTGTATCCTCAGGACATGTGGTGCGTAATTGAAAAAGCTTCGTAATGATCTCTGCATTGACGAAATATTCCGGACTAGTCCCACATTCATATCTCCGGAAGTGATCATGAGGAAAAGATTGAATAACCAACGAAAAGATAACGTTCTACTTAGGAGGATTTAAGGAGTTTAAACGTGATAGGTAAGCTAGAAAATGTGAAGAGGGAAATTCTAAGGCTCAAACCAGATATATTGTGGCTATGTGAAGTTAAACGGAAAGCAGACAAGATTTTCTGGTCAGACGAACAAAGCGTAACATCATAAGCGGCAGAAAATGGTGCGACGGGAGCAGGATTGCTCATGAATACGAGGATAGGGCAGAGAGTGAACTAGTGAGCAGTCCACTGATAGAGTTGTTATGATCAGAATCGACAGCAACCCTGTAAGGTGTACCCACAATCAGATTTAGAATCAGATCACAATTTAGTAATGATGAAGAGTAGGCTGAAGATTAAGAGACTGGTCAGGAAGAAACAGTGTGCAAAGAAATGGAATACGGAAGCGTTAAGGAATAAAGAGATTCGCTTGAAGCCCTCTGCAGTTATAGATATTGCTATAGTGACTATCTCTGTAGGGACTTCAGTTGAAGAGGAATGGGCATATCTAAAAAGGGAAATCACAAAAGTTGGAAAGAAAACCATAAGTACTAGGAAGATAACGGGTAAGAAACCTTGGAATACAGGAGAAATCAGTTTAACGACGAAAGAAGTAAGTACAAAAATGTTCAGGGAATTTCAGGTATACAGAAATACAAGTTACCTAGGAATTAAGGAAACTAAAGAGAAATGGATACATAAAGAATGTGAAGAAATCGAGAAAGAAATGATTGTCGGAAGGACTGACTCAACAGACAGGAAAGTCTAAACAACCTTTGGTGAAAGTTAAAGTAAGAATGGTAACATTAAGAGTACAATGGGAATTCCACCGTTAAATGCAAAGGAGAGAGCGGATATGTGGAAGGAAAACACTTAAGATCTTTATGAGGCGGAAGACTTGCTTAATGGCGTGAGAGAAGAAGAAACAGGAGTAATTTGGAAAGAGATAGGGGATTTAGTATTAGAATCAGAATTTAAGAGAGGTTTTGAAGACTTAAAATCAAATAAGGCAGAAGGGATATACAACATTCCATCGGAATTAGTAAAATCATTGGGTGAAGTGGCAACAAAAAGACTATTCATGTTGGTGCTTAGACTGTATAAGACTGGTGGTATACCGTCAGACTTCCTTAAAAACATCGTCCACACCGTTCGGAAGACTGCAAGAGCCAACAAGTGCGAGCATTATCTCACAATCAGCTTAATAGCTGAAGCTTCCAAATTGCTGAAAAGAATAATATGCGGAAGAATGGAAAAGAAAATGGAGGATATGTTAGATGACGATCAGTTTGTATTTGGTAAAAGTAAAGCTACCAGAGAGACAGTTCTGACATTGCGTCCGATAATGGAAGCAAGACTGAAGGAAAAACAAGGTACGTTCATAGGTTTGGCGACTTGGAAAAAGCCTTCGACACGATCAAATGGTGCAAGAAGCTGGAACTTCTGAGAAAATTAGGGGTAAGTTATACGGAAAAATGGGTAATATGTATGAGAACCAAGAGGAAACACTCAGAGTGGAAGACAAAGAAAGAAGAGCTAAGATTAAAAACTGTGTATGAGAGGGATGCAGTCTTTCGTCCCTACTGTTCAATGTTTACATAGAAGAAAACAATGAGGGAAATAAAGGAAAGGTTCCAGAGTGGGATTAAAACTCAAGGTGAAAGGGTATCAATGATAAGATTAGCTGATGACATTGCCATCCTCACTGAAAGTGAAGGAGAAGTACAGGATGTCTTGAGTGGAATGAACGATGTAATGAGTACAGAATACACACTGAGAGAAAATCGAAGAAAGGCGAAAGAAACGAAAACTAGCACAAATGAAAACAGCGAGAAATGTAACATTAAAATTGATGGACGGAGCAAGGAGGATATAGAAACCAGAGTAGCACAGGCAAAAAGGGCTTTCCTGGCCAATGGAAATCTACTACTATCAAACATAGGCTTAGTCTGAGGAAGAAATTTCTGAGGTTGTACGTTTGGAGCACAGAGTTGTATATTAGTGAAACGTAGACTGCGGGAAAACCGGAATGGAAGAGAATCGAAGCATTTGGGATGTGGTGCTACAGGAGAATGCTGAAAATTAGGTGGACTGATAAGTTAAGAAATGAGAAGGTCTCCGCAGAAAGGGCGAGGAAAGCAGTATATGGAAAACACAGACAAGAAGAAGGGACACGATGATACATCTATTATGACATCAAAGAATAACTTTCATGATACTAGAGGGAAAAGTAGAAGAAGAAAGAGACTGGAAAACATCCAGCAAATAATTGAGAACATAGATAGCAAGTGCTACTCTGAGATGAAAAGATTGGCGCAGGAGAAGGATTCCTAGCGGGTCGCATCAAACAATCAGAAGACTGATAACTGAAAAAAAGAATTCTAAGAGTAGAATTAAATTTTGTAACGGTTCATGGGTTGTCTGCATTTATAATAAATTCGTAAACTGACTCCTGTTGTAAACTGTTGCATTTGTATGTAGCGAAGCAAAAAAATTTCCGCTTCTTTTACACTCGGCAACGGGAAGGCCATCCGTGATCCAGGGAGTAAACCACGTCACACAGCAAAAAGAGAGTCTTCACAGACCATGTTTTCATAAACAATGGCCGCCATCTGAAGATAATAAATGAACAAAAGCGGCCAGCAAAGCATTTATAGCATTACCTTTCATCTTTGACAGATTTTACTGTTTGTTAGAAATGATGATACACACTGTCTGAGCAGATGTATCCGGAGACGTCTACGTAATGCGAAATCGACCACTAGATCTCACGAAAACCTCACACACCAGTGTAGAAGGAGACCGGCAGTCTAGTGTTGTCAGCAGATAAGCAGTATCAGCAGAATGGATCAGTCAGGGGTGCTCAGTGAGTTCGAACGTCGACGGGTCATTGGAAGTAACCTAATTAATGTTTCCATCAGGGACATTTCAAAGCTCTGACGGCTGCGCAATTCGATTTTTGGTGATGTGACTGTGAAATGGAAATGAGAAGGGACAACCAGATTCAATCAAGACCACGTGACCTATTACACTTATGGACAGAGACTGTCGAGCACCCCCCAGGGGCTCAGCATTCATTTGCTGATTACGGGCTTGGCGACCCCGGGGTCCTGAGCTGGGGACTGGTCAGCGCCGCCAGTCTCCTGTCACCGTAACCCCCGGACATGCTTCAGCGACCACCGCATGGCGCGGCGGTAGAATGTTGTGTGCTGCGGGGAATTGTAATCTTGGCTTGACCGCCTGGATTGCGAGGAAGGTAAACCTCTATAAAAACCCCTCAATCTTACGGTGTGCTGCGCGCCTATAAGATGCATGGCTGTTGGGGTGGAACAGTCGCAAGCGGGCAACCTCTGGGGCACCTGCCACACCCCAGCTGTATAAGGCTTACCTAGGCATGCGGGGCTCTGTCTAGGTGGACTCCTAGTTCCCTAGCTGCTCGTGGGACCGAGATGGATCCTTCGAAATCCTCTTTTCCTCCTCCCAGCGGAAAGGGTGGGCCGCTGGAAGGTTCTAACACCCAGTCTCTTAAGAGAGCTCGTGCAGTCAGTCCCCCTGACTCCGGCCCTTCTTTGACAAGTCGAGTCTTAAGTAACAGAATGCATTCTGGTAACCCGAATGTGTTTCTCATTGTGAAACGGAAGGAGGGTAGTTTCGAGAAGGTTTCGCCCTTCTATATACAAAAGGATTTGGATGGAATCTGTGGCTCCTTAAAATCGGTGAAGCGCTTACGTAATGGGACCTTGCTAGGGGAAACTTCTACTTCCCAGCAAGCAACTAACCTTCAGTCTGCTAAATGCCTTGGAGAGTATGCCATAGACACTGAACTGCACAGCACCTTGAACTACAGCAAAGGTGTTGTGACGTGCTGGGATCTAGTTGACATTCCCAAGGAAGAACTGCAACGTGAGTGGGCTCCGGAAGGTATCGTTGATGTTCAACATATCATGAGGAGAGTTGATGGCAATCTTGTCAAATCCGACTCCTTTATTCTAACCTTCAGTAGCACGCAACTTCCGGAACATGTTAAAGCTGGCTTCCTTCGCCTTAGTGTGAGGCCTTATTTCCCGACCCCAATGCGCTGTTTCAAATGCCAGCGTTTTGGGCATACCACCTTAGGATGCAAAGGCGAAGCGACTTGTGGCAACTGTGGTAAAGCTGCTCATGAAGGAGTTAGTTGCTCCTCTCCAGCCAAATGTATCAATTACTCTGGGAACCACCCTGTTTGGAGTAGGGACTGCCGAATATTTTTAGGGGAACGCAAAGTCCAGAAAATAAAAACAACCAAGCGTATCCCCTATTGTGGGCCCAAGAAGATTTATAAGTCGATGCAACCTCCCACATTTGCTACATCTTTTGCATCCCTGGTTCAGAAGCCTACTCCAAAAGTCGATGCCTCAACACAGACAGAGGTGGTGAGTGTTGGCACTAATACATGCAGCTGTCAGTGCAATTGCAACGCAGCCAGTGTTTCAGAGCCAGTAGCCCCTATTCGAATGGCAGACAAAGGTACAGTGGCGAACTTGGGCCAGCCCCTGGCGCCTCCAACAGCTGAGGATGTTCCGAAGCCCAGTACAGCCATTACCACTCCCACATCAGCTCCCCCAAAGCCCACCAAACCGCAGAAAACTCCCGTACAGCAGCAACAGCGGGTCAAATCCCGTAGTAAACCATCTGACCATGCAGATGTTGTTTTCCGTGAGGCTTCATCTGACTCTTCCCCTGAGTTGATGGAATCCGATGTATGTGTGGGGAAATCATCTCGCCCCACGCCTGCCCCTCCACCTGCTGCAGTCTCCCCGCCCCGTCGGAGAGACAGGATGAAGGTGCTACCCCCATCATAGATGGCTCCCATACTTCAGTGGAACTTGCAAGGGTTCAGGACGCATGTGGAGGAACTTCGTGTACTATCGCAGGGTGGACCACTGAGTCTCTGTCTCCAGGAGACTTATTTCCATCCATCATACTCCCCTGAGATACGAGGCTACACACTCCACAAAAAGGACGACCTGCGTGGAGAGAGAGCTAGAGGAGGCGTAGGTATTTTCGTGAGGACAGACTACCCATCCTCGCCTCTCTCACTTACGACGACTTTACAGGCCGTCGCTGTGTCTGTGCACGTGCGTCATCCATTGACTGTATGCTCGCTTTACTTGCCCCCACATGATGCACTTGATGAAGCGGCCCTCACCGACCTTCTTACACAGCTCCCCCAGCCATTCATTATTTGTGGTGTTTTTAATGCCCACAATGTGCTTTGGGGCTCTGCAATTACCTGCCCCAGGGGTAGAGCAATTGAGAGGCTTCTCCTGTCATCCTGTGCCTACTTGCTCAATGGAGGACAGAGTACTCATTTTTGCACAGCGACTGGGCCGTTCTCTGCCATTGATCTCTCGCTTTGCTCTCCAGCTCTTGGCCCCAGTGCTCACTGGGAAGTGGTCGCTGACTTGCACGGCAGTGATCATTTCCCAATCTGGATTCGCCTGCCAGATGGCGTGGTCCCCGAAAGGAGACCACCACGATGGGTGCTCAGTGGAGCTAACTGGACACTTTATAGTCAGTTGGCCCAATTCGAACACTGTGCGAATGTTGAGGTGTGGGTGGATCATATTACCAAAACGGTCCACAGGCCACCGGAAGAGGCCACCTGTGCCTTGGTGGAGTGCCGAATGCCGCTCTGCAATCAGGACCAGGCGTGCAGCTCTGCGTCGGTTCAAGTGTCGGCCGACTGCTGAAAATCCTGCAGCCTTTCGGGTGGCGAGGGCAAGGTGTCGCCGCATTATTCGTGAAAGCAAGAAGAGGTCATGGCAACAGTTTCTGAACACCATTAATCGTTCCACCAACAGTTCCATTGTGTGGGAGACCATCAGGAGAATTTCTGGCAGAGGAGGAAGGTGCCCCATAGCTGCTGTAATGAATAACGGCACTCTCCACACGGATCCGCGAGACATTGCCCAGACTATGGCAGCGTATTTTGCCACAGTTACTGCAACAACCAGTCAGGATCCAGGTTTCCAGCGACATGGAGCCGTTGCTGAGAGATGTACTCTGGACTTCCAGTCCACTTCTCATGAAATTTACAACTGCCCATTTTCTATGTGGGAGCTGGATTCTGCGTTGTCTGGGGCTCGTGACACATCCCCTGGCGATGACAGGATCCATTACAGTATGCTATGGCACCTCACAATGCACAACAAAGAAATCCTCCTCGCACTTTTTAATGCCATTTGGGCGTCGGGTCACTTTCCTGACGCGTGGTGTGAGGCAGTTTTAATCCCTTTTTTAAAACCTGTGAAAGACCGCACGAGCCCAAGTAGCTACCGTAGTGTTGCCCTCACTAGTTGCATAGGGAAGACCTTGGAGCGGATGGTCAACCGCCGCCTTGTTTGGATGTTAGAATCCCGGCAACTCCTTAGGCAACTCCGATTAGGCGTTTGGATGACTGGGCGCAGAAGAGTGGTTTTAAGTTTTCCACCGAGAAGTCTGTATGTGTTCTTTTAACCGTTCTCGTTCGATTTTAACCTTTCCTGAGTTGAGGATAAGGGACACTATTCTTACTTTTAAAGACACGGTGAGATTTCTGGGGCTCATTTTTGACTCGAAGCTCACGTGGTTACCTCATCTTAAAGACCTGAAACGGCGGTCACTTAAGGCTTTAAGTATATTAAAATGTCTTAGCCACAGTACATGGGGAGCTGACAGGACTTGTCTGCTCCAGTTTTACAGGGCGGTTGTGCGATCTCGGCTCGATTATGGGTGCACGGTGTATGGGTCTGCCAGGCCTTCTTACTTAAAGTTGTTGGACGTTGTGCACCATGAAGGGTTTCGGTTGGCCACTGGGGCATTCCGAACTAGCCCCATACCAAGCCTCTGTGCAGAGGCTGGTGAACCGCCACTTCATATGCGGCGACGGCTACTTACAGTGTGCCAGGCGTATAAAACTTTGTCCACATCGTACACCCCTGCATACCATACCGTTGCTCAGCCTCCTCTGGCACGATTGTTTCATAACCGGCAACGTGCGACGCAGCCCTATGGGATTCGCGCACAGGATTGCCTCGCTGCGATGTCTATGGCTGGTCTTCGTGTTTTACGTCGCGGTTGGAGCAGATCTCCACCTTGGCTCCTCCGGAGACCCGAACTTATTTTAGATTTGACTAATTTTAAGAAAGATGGCACACCAGATTTTACATTCCAATCTCTGTTTTTTAACATTTTAGATGTGCATCACGGTTTCACTGTCGTTTACACTGATGGCTCCAAACAGGAGACTTTCCTTGGCTGTTCTGTGGTGTTCCCTGATCATGTTACCCGGATTCGCCTCCATGCTGAATATACCGTTTTCGCAGCGGAGCTCCACGCGATCCTGAAGGCACTGGAGCAGATGCATCGTGTTCGGGGCGATCGATTTCTTCTCTGCTCCGATTCTCTTAGTGCCTTACAATCACTGCAGAACCTATACCCAACTGAGGAGATGGTCCAGCTGATACAAGACCAACTGTACTTGCTCCAACGGCGGGGTAAAGAGGTATCCTTCTGCTGGGTGCCTGGTCATGTCGGCATATTGGGCAATGAACAGGCTGATCGGGCTGCCAAGGAGGCCTGCAGGGAGCAGGATGTGGTCCAGTGTCCTATCCCCTTGCAGTCCGTCGTCGCTGCACTCCACAGGAAGTGCATGGAGTTGTGGGAGGACGAATGGCTGGCGGTGACGGCCAATAAACTGCGGTCGGTAAAGTCAACCACTCGGCCGGTTGCTCAGGCGGAAAGAAGTGGCCCTCACACGTCTTCGGATCGGGCACTGTCCTCTCACACATAGCTATTTATTACGGCGGGAGACTCCTCCGTTTTGTGATGCTTGTGGTGTGCACATCTCTGTCCGGCACATTTTAACAGACTGCATTTTATACCGTGATGCAAGGGCAGAAGCACAAGTTGATGGGGATCTGCCCTGTGTTTTAGCTAATAATGAGACGCGTGTGTCTAGGGTTTTAAAGTTTTGTGATGTGTTTGGACTCTGGCCTAAACTTTTAGGCTGGAGGTTTTAGTGTATTGCAGAGTGGCTGACTCCTCCCTTTTCTCCTTGCGGTCAGCCAGCCACTTCCATCTGCTTCATTGTTTTAGCTCCCTCTACCATTTTCTTCCTGTGTTGTCCATGTTTTACTGCTGACGCCCTGCTTCATCCCACGCTTCGGTGTGGGTGAGCACATATTTTTCAATGATTGTCGCTATGATACTGAACGGGCGCTGAAGACCGTGCTGTCGTGCGCCCAAAAAACCCCTCTACTACTACTACTGTCGAGCATTACGGAGGGTGTTCGTCAATAGTAGCATGAAATCAGCCGAAGGAATCACCCATGAGCTCCAAAGTCCTATGACTGTGCGTGGGGAGCAAAAAAAAAATGGCGTACAATAGTCGGGTAGCATCTCATACGCCGAAGATATATGTGGTAAAAGCGGTGCCACTGGACAGTAGATGCTTGGAAACGAGTGACATTGAATTATGAATCACGCTGTGCCATGTGGCAATCCAGTAACGAAGTTTGGGCTTGGCGAATGGCCAGGGAGCGTTACCTGCCATTGGATGGAGTGCTATTAGTGAAGTGCGTAGGATGTGCTGTTACAATGATGGGATGTTATTAGTGGCTAGGGTGTGAATCCCTTATTGTGCTCAAAAAACGACAAATGCGAAAGGATATGAACAGTACAATAGCGGAACCGTTCAGAGACGATGGTTGTTTGAATCAGCGTGACAGTGCACCCTGTCATAAGGCAGCGCCCGTGACACTGTAGTTGGTGGCAATAACATTCTTCAAGTAGACTAGCCTGCCCAGAGTCCCAACCTGAACCCAACGGATGACACTTGTGATGAGTTAGAACAGCCACCACATCCCTAGCATCGAACATCATAACCTTCTCAGGTCTCAGAGACGAAGAATGGCCGGCCACTGCTCCACACACATTCAGAGACCTCATTGACAGTGACCCCAGCTGATTTCAAGCCGTCGTAAAGGCTAAGAGTGGATACACCCCATGTCAATGTTCACTAACAGGCGTCCTGACCCTTCTGATCAGATGATGTACAGTCGTGGACAAAACGAGCGAGACCCCTCGCCTTTTCGTTATGCTGATCCGCACGGCTTTAAAGTCTGCTACACAGCATAACAGGCAAGGCGACGAAGTGCTACCAACATACTATGCTCAGGCGTGAAATTGACAAACTATCTGAACTTTTTTAGGCTGTTTTAAATAATCTGTATGACTATATTATTGCTGATTAGTGTGTTAAATACAACACGTAAATGTAAGACAGAACTGAAAGAACAAACGCTAATTGGTATGAACTGTACCAATAAAAATGAATTTCAACTTATCGAGATAACATAACTGTTTTAGTAAGACAAAGAACCCCGGATCGTTACGAACTAGCAAAATATTATCCACATTCGGCCGCGAAACGGTCTGTGTCAACGTTCAGACCAGTCATACTGACCTACCATGAAAGTGTGCAAATTTAGCAATGCGGGAAGATTCATAACGAAATTCAGTAAAAAATCATTCAGTGCCACACTTAAGTCAGTTCCATTATTGACAGAAGCGGAAAAAGTAGGCAGTAACATGTATGAAATTCTACAAGAGTGTCATATTGACATGCACAGGGCGCCAGTACAGAATAAAGGTAGCGATAAAAAGTATTGGGGGCGCGAGAATTTCTTAAAATTGTGTTACTGATATTCTACCTGCCTCCATCAAGATTAGAACCGAAAACAAACCAGACATTCCTTTCACTACGCTAGCAGACAACCTAGGCAGCCCTCTATTATTACCCCAGACATGAATAGGCCGGCAATTTCGCAATGAAAATGGCAAAATGATTTGCAGTTTCTGTTGCATAGAGCTTTCTGGACTCAAAAACATGAATTTTCTTCCTTTATGTCACCGCTTATGTGACAATCATTCGGGATGTTTATCGAAATAGCAAAATACTGTTATTAGAGAGTAAATTTAGTAGGATTTTTCTGCAACACCCCAGGAAATAAACGGTTACACTGCTGCCAAACGTATTCTACACTGTTTCCAATTCTCCACTAGACTCGCCACAGCCGGAAAACGTTCATTAGCCTAAGTGTTTCTTAAGCTAGCTAGCAATGGGAATGTTCGCACTTCTAAACCGCGGTAGCATTAATACTGTGATGTGAATTACCACGTGTATAGACAAATGGATTCTATTTGCATTCCTGTAAACGTGATTTGGATCGAAATCGTAGCTACGATTAATATGCTGATGTATCGACTGCAACTAGAACATTTCGAATAAAGAGTAGGGGGTGTTATTTATCCGGCCCTCATCTTCAGTAGCTGTCGTAGCTGTTTTCGCTGTTAGGATGTCGTCATGTAAACCGGTAAAAAACGGGACCCTACTAGTCTCACTTTCTTGACCGTCTATCGGTCTATCCAATCCTTCAAACCCGTTTACTTCCAGAATGGGTGGACATAATAAGCGGAAATATATCGCACTTCTTGCGGTAACCGGACTCTTGGTTGTGTAAAAAAGTGAGCTTCTATGTCAACGCAATCTAAAGATGCGGCCGTTTATGTAAAGAAAATTTACGTGAAAGATCAAAAAATGGCTCCAAGAACTATGCGACCAAACTGCTTATGTCATCAGCTCCTAGACCTAGAACTACTTAAACCAACCTAACCTAACACACATCCATGCCCGGGGAAGGATTCGAACTAACGGCGCAAGCAGCCGTGCGCTCCGCGATATGAAACTACGGCTAACCCGCACCGGGAAGCTGTTAATATCATCTGATGATGCTAACAAGTTATTTACTTCTGGTGACTGATTTTCTGCGCAGTTCATTTAAGATAGAATAACGAAAATATATTTGATGTTACGGAAGACGAAGGACGCCTAATTCATTTCCCTCTCTTTACCTATGATGTTAGATTCGCAATCTGAGCATACGTATTAACCATAACCACACTTTAGCGCCACACAGAAATGTGATTGAAACACATTGGCGTACAGTTTTAGACATAAAAACTGACCGCCGGCCGGCCGCCACAGAGACTAAATACGAGTCTATTCACTTAACGTGGGCAATAAAACTGACTGGCCATCTGCACAATCTGGCAACACTGTGAGATGCGGAAGTGTTAGGAGGAAGTGTTGTCTACTTCCGAGATGTTCTCGGATTGTGTGAGCCCGTGATCTAGTGCTAGCCGGCACGGTAGCTCAGCGTGTTCGGCCAGAGAGCCGGTTGGCCTCTATAATAAAAAAACTGAGTGGAAGGATCAACTACCGAACTTGAACAGAATGTCTTGTGACGTCCGCAACGACCAAACGCAACGATCAATTATGAACACAAAAAAAGTGGTAATCAAATGGTTCAAATGGCTCTGAGTTCTATGGGACTTAACATCTATGGTCATCAGTCCCCTAGAACTTAGAACTACTTAAACCTAACTAACCTAAGGACATCACACAACACCCAGTTATCACGAGGCAGAGAAAATCCCTGACCCCTCCGGGAATCGAACCCGGGAACCCGGGCGCGGGAAGCGAGAACGCTACCGCATGACCACAAGCTGAGGAAAAAGTGGTAATTGTCATGCATTCTAAGCTTATGGTCGCCTGTTCGCGTCCAACTATTTTTTTTTTTACGACATTTCGGTCTAAAGTTATGAGTCTGATTGAGCATCGAAGATAAATCGCTTAATATTCTACCCACCAGCAATAACAAGTATTCCAGAAACAACTCCCCACGACAGCTCGTGGCTGCGCCGCGATCAGAACAGCTTACGCTCGAGCGTTTCCTCGCGCTGCAGCGGCTACCGGCCACCGGCCAGACGCCACCCGCCGCCTAAAATTCGGCGCCGCCCATGTGAACGCGGAGCCACGCTGTCAGTGTATGTATCAACTGTGTTTGGAGCGAGGGCTTTTGGTAAAAATACGCCAGAAAAAGATATACGTGTTTCAACAATGATCGTTTTGGCATGAATGATTTTCCACATTAAGGAAGTCTCGACTACTGATATATGTGATAGATTACCATTTAACCATCATGCGACATTTGCATTCAACAGGCAAAGTTCAGACGTCTGGTGTAGGAGTAGTGCATGCTCTAATTCGAAACAACAAAAATCAACGGAGTGACTATTATTGAATGTCATCAGGTCACTCATCGAGCATTCCTATACAGTACTGTTACTGGTGACGTGTTATGATGGCTTTATCGTTAACTTCCTAAGAAGAAATGAAAGGCTGAGCCCCACCAAAAGCGTAAACTCGAGGAGAGAGTAGTGTGAACATAATATTTTACATCTGATAGATCCAAAAGTGTGTTTTGGGCTACGAATTCTGCCGCCCAGTGTGTGTGCAACACAGATGGAATTTGTTGCCAACAACTCAGACACCTTTCGGTCGCAGTGAAAGAAAATCGAGCAACAAAACTACATCACCTGAGCTACTGCATGATAACGCACTATGTTGATTTGAGAAACAAAACTATCCAGGAGATTGATAGGAAAGTCGTCTCTCAGGCACTTGTGTTGATAGGGAAGTCCTCTCTCAAGCACTTGTCCCTCTCGTCATATATTTGTAAAATTTTACCTTTCCCGCTCTTGATCGATCAACCGTCAAGGCAATTCATTTCTAGACGAAAATACTCTTTAAACTACTCTAGTTTAATGACATGGTTAGAACCAGTAGGTTTCTACAGGCGTAGAATTTGTAAACAACTTTAGCATTGTCAGACGTTTTAGATATCGTGAAAGCAAGTTCTGCTGCTGATTAATTTCTCTTTGATAATTACTGTTGCGTTTAGTAAACTAATGGAAAATGCAATTAAAATATTCACTGTACTAATACAAATTAAATTCAGCTTACTACAGAAACATCACGACGGCAGTCTATCTTAATAAAGCATTAAGTGTCTGTGAGACGATTGAGCCTACTTTAACACGAATTAGTAGGATATTACCAACTTTTGACTTCGAAAAGATCTGTATTTATTTCATTTCCTCTACCATTCGTAAGTATTATGAAAATGTGACATTTCATAGATAAAATTATGTATTCACAACAATATGTTGGCAGAGGACAAAAGTGGCATTATGAATTTGGCAGTACCGTAAGGTTTTCGCTCTGACACTAAGAGTTACTGAAAGTAGCGAGACGAATTTTGCTCGAGCGTTGTCTTACGATTCCCTTATTGAGTTTTTATCAGCCTGCTTGTAGCTGTGCTACAAAAGAATTAAAAACCTGGCTTTCAGCGAGTCTCGAAAGGCGAACGAAAGCAGCTTGCGCCTGTTAGCTAAGCATGTTACCTGGGAACTGGTTTTTTCCTAAGGTGGGAAGCCATCCTTTTGTGGTTGAATTGTTGGCAAATGTCAGTCAGACGTGCGCCGTTGGTCTAAGCGTTTCGGTGGGTTGAATTTGTACCAAAGATTTTTCTACAGGTTTTTTCTGCTCCAAATAGAGAGTTGAAGTCTCCCATTAGTATTTTCACGTCATCCTGGTGAATTTTGCTCATTGTATTTTCGAGTGTGTTCCAGAATTTTTCGTCATTTTCGGTGTTTTTCTAATTTTCGATGTTGGTGGGAACACGTGCATTGATGAGTGTATATTTTTTCCTGGGGCTCTGAATGAGCATAGTCATAAGTCGCTTGTTGATGGGCCGGCCGCGGTGGCCGACTTGTTCTAGGCGCTTCAGTTCGGAACCGCGCGACTGCTACGGTCGAAATTCGAATCCAGCCTCTGGCATGGATGTGTGTGATGTCCTTAGGTTAGTTACGTTTAAGTAGTTCTAAGTTCTAGTTGACTGATGACCTCCGCTGTTAAGTCCCATAGTGCTCAGAGCCATTTGAACCGTTTGATTGTTGATGGGTGTGATTTCTTTCCAAAAAATGGTTGAAATGGCTCTGAGCACTATGGGACTTAACATCTATGGTCATCAGTCCCCTAGAACTTAGAACTACTTAAACCTATCTAACCTGAGGACAGCACACAACACCCAGCCATCACGAGGTAGAGAAAATCCCTGTCCCCGCCGGGAATCGAACCCGGGCGTGGGAAGCGAAAACGCTACCGCACGACCACGAGATGCAGGCGCTGTGATTTCTTTGACAGAGTTGATGATAGATCTGTGTTCGAGAAATGCAATGCCGAAGATTGGTACGCCTTTCACTACCTTTTGTTGTATTTTGCTCTTGAAGATGCAATGGTTTCCCTAATGCAATGGTTTCATTGTCAGTTAGTCGTGGTTCTTGAGGAGCAAGGATGAGAATTTTTTGTCGGTGGATTTCTTTTGTGAGATTATTTAGTTTTCGTGTTTGGATCAATGTATCGACGTTTACTTTTAAATGCAAGTTTCTTGCTTGTAGGGAAATTTACCAGAGATCTTCGATATTCTCTGCCGTGCTAACCTGGACTCTCCAGAATCCGAAAATCCAACTGCCGCCTGTCAACAGCCGGGTTGTGTACCACCTGGGGTAAAGTTGACTTTGCTTGCATAGTTCATGTTTGCTTGTGTTTCATTGGTTTAGCTTGGGTGATACCAGGATCGGACAGGACCAGAGGGTGCTGAAGCCTTTGAAAGCAAATATTTTCAGCCGAGCTCATTGAGCTAACAGACGGTGACCAGAGTAGCGGTGATTTTCCCTCAGACGTGTCTGGATTTTGGGTTCAACGGATTTAGTAGCCGTTCGGGATTGTGTTAGTATTTGGTTCACCCCTAGTATTAGATTTCCTCGGTACCACCCATAGGGGGAGGGTTTCCCCTATCCGCCACACGCGATTATTATTATTATTATTATTATTATTATTGTCATTATGTCATCACCAAATCCGATATGGTGTATCTTCCCACCACTGATATAGATGTGTATTGTTCGATTCAGTATTTCCTTCACATAAATGTGGGTTATAACTACGTTACATTGCTGCTAGTAGGCATATTTCTCACATTTTCGTAGACAGTTGCTACCTGTTACTCCATCATAGGAATTTATGTGCGCAGCATTGTTGCAATACAGACGTTCAAATTATCCGATTTCTGTAATTTCGTTTCGATACCAGATAGTTCTAATCGGATTCAGCCAGGAAGTCTTAATGTGGATATCCGACTACAACTCTCATCATGTGATACACTGGGTAAATCACATTCTTAATAGGACTGTTAAATATAGATCACTTATCTATGACATGGCCTGAATTCTTAAACACTGTGGAAAATAATAATCCAATGTGCTTATTACAAATACGTAATTTCAATATAAACATATGAACTAACGAGTTAGCAGTTTATTTACAGGAGCAGAGCGCCATCCATCATAGCGGAGCAGTGCGAGATTGGTTTCAGGGCCAAGAGAGGATAAAGTTGTTGCCGTTTGTTCCACGATCACCAAACATCAACCAGATAGAGAATATGTGGGCAAAGGTAACAAGGCCATTGCCACGTGGATCTACAAAAGCAAGCGACCTTTGGACAAATATAGAAAACATGTGTTGGGAAGTAAACCATCACGCAAAACTGTCGACGACTTAATGAAATCAATTCCCCTACGCCTTCGAGAAATCTTACGTAATGATCGTGGATGGGTTGGTTACTAAAAGTATAAAAAATGTTCAAATGTGTGTGAAATCTTATGGGACTCAACTGCTAATGTCATCAGTACCTAAGCTTACACACTACTTAACCTAAATTATCCTAAGGACAAACACACACACTCATGCCCGAGGGAGGACTCGAACCTCCACCGGGATCAGCCACGCAGCCCATGACTGCAGCGCCCCAGACCGCTCGGCTAATCCCGCGCGGCTACTAAAAGCATACTCGTCCACAAAACCCATGTGGACAATTATCTGATAATCGGTCAACCTTTGCTTTGTCGCAGCTCTTTAGCATACAAGTCCATTTACTTTCAGGCTCCTCCTTACAATTCTTGCAATGCAAGGTTATTGAAAAAACTCATCCGCTCTACGCCAACTGCGGAACTGACCGGGGCATGTGTTGTTCAACACACAGTAGTTCTCACCCTCACTGGAATCAATGAGTGTGTGTGTGTGTGTTTTCGTCTTCATGGACAATCTGAATCAATACTATTAACATTGGAGAGACAACCAACAATAAATAATTCATCAAATATGACTATAAAGTATTTTAATGCTTTGGGAAGTTAGAAACTGAATTTTCACCCAACCCACGTCCTGCATGTTACGTTAAGTAAGATGGATTAACTCCATCGTATCGTTAGCAGAGACAGTGCGCTCTTGTTGTCGAGGCTCGCGACAAGCGCAGCGATCAGCAGTGCACAATGCCGCCGCGATTTGTTGATGTTGGCTGAGCGTGGAAACTGCAGCAGACGCTTCACCATAAACAGAAAGAAATCACCTTGACTCTGACGGCAGTGAGCGGATATCACTGCCTGCGTGTTCTTATAGTAACCAACGTGAGACTCTACTCAGAGGTGCCATGGAGCAATTGCAACGGGTATCATGTCATTAGTCACCAGAATATTAACCAGTGATGAAATGTCCACTCTATTTTAATCCCAAGAAAATAGGAACCTTCTCACAAAGGAATGTGAGGTGATATCAAAATTTATCCAACATACAAAATTTAACTGCAGGGCTTTCATGTATGCAGTAGTAGCACACAAGGAAATATTGTGTCTTGGAAGCGTATATTTCATTTACATTTCTCATGTTAACGTACTTTTTTTAGTATGATGTGGGAAAATAAACACGAAAAACTTAAGATCCTGAGAAGCATATAAGTCATTTCCTCTTCTCATATCATAACTTTTGTTTTAGTATGAGGTAAAAAAAAAACAGTTTAGGGTTCTGAAACATAATGTGACACCAGATCCTTATCGTAGGCGCTATTGGAAACGCAAAAAGCAGGGAGCTGTCCATTCTTTTGTCCAAAAGTCTGTTTCCTTTCATGCATTACTCACGCTAGGAGATTCTTATTTAAGGACTTGTGGGCATCAAGTTCTTCAGCAGAACAAGGCCTACGTTATTGTGCTAATTACGGCATGGAAAAAAATGCAACAAAGACGAGTTCCCCTGGAGCACATGTCTGTATTCAACAATGACCGCAAGCTGCCACAACACTTAACAGAATCCTTGCGGCAGGCAACACAACTGTGCGTGCACTTCAGACTTCATTCAGTAAGACGTCAGGAGGTGGATGGAAAAGTCAAAGTCGTATTCAGTCCAGAATGAGGTGTTATTAAGGGCCGGCCGCGGTGGCCGTGCGGTTCTGGCGCTGCAGTCCGGAACCGCGGGACTGCTACGGTCGCAGGTTCGAATCCTGCTTCGGGCATGGGTGTGTGTGATGTCCTTAGGTTAGTTAGGTTTAAGTAGTTCTAAGTTCTAGGGGACTTATGACCTAAGATGTTGAGTCCCATAGTGCTTAGAGCCATTTGAACCATTGTTTGTTATTAAGGTAGTTGAACGTTCTAGCAATTACACTTCTATAATTCCCATATGAGTATTCCGATAGCCAAAAGAACCCGTTAGTGCGAAACCATCTGGAGCTGCATTAACATCAAACTGCAAGAACTTGAGACAATACGTGGACCGTTCTCTTCGCTAGGTGACTTATTACTGACATTTAGGATTCTCTCCATCCTAGGCGTAATGGAAATGGAACTTCAAAAGCGCTTTCCGCTATTCTTATCAAACATGTAAATCTTGTAATCACTGCGAGTTACAACTGCGTGATGATAATGGTTCAGGTTGTCAGTAGTTGTGGTGGTGTTATGCTGTCAAACTGCTTACAGCAACGTTAATGGTGGCGCACATAATTTAGCTGACTACCTACTTGAGTAAAGATAGTGTTGTGGCGTCGTCGCTTGTCTTCATTTCTCCTCAGCATGAGTAATCCGATTTAACAAACATAGTACTACATTCGCGGGCGGCTAATGATACAGTATGACTACAGAGAACATCGTGCGGGAATGAGTTGCTTAAAAAATATTACCCTCAGCTATGCAGCTGGAATGACTCATTACACAGGTACTTTATGTTGCACTTGGTTATGTGATCAGTTCGCTGCTATCCTGCTTCTACTGACTGTAAATAATTGTATGCTTCAAAAATGTTTCAAATGGCTCTGAGCGCTATTGGACCTAACGTCTGAGGTGGTCAGTCCGCTAGAACTTTGAACTACTTAAACCTAACTAACCTAAGGACATCAGACACATCCATGTCCGAGACTGGAGACGAACCTGAGACCGTAGCTGTCGCGCGGTTCCAGACTGTAGCGCCTAGAAACGCTCGGCCACCCTGGCCGGCATACTTGTATACCGACCATTCGTTATTTGACTAAATATGAACTGCAGTCTAATTCGCATGTATATGGCATAGGTTAGCTCCGGCACGAAGGTATGACTAAGGATTGGATGCCTTTGGAGTCCCGTTATTTTGATGGCAAGACAAATGTTCGCAAATCACCTCTATTGCCTCAAAAAACAATTGCATCTTAAATATCGAAGGACCGACGTCCATACTGTCACAGCGCGTTGAAATACAGCAACGACGGCAGATGAAAGTTTGTGACCGACTGAGCGTCGAACCTAGACCCGCTGCTTACAAGACAGACGTGCTGACCTCTGCACTATTATTTTTTTTTAAAGTTTGAGAAGACTTTCAGCACTAGGTAGGCGGAGGCAAAGAGGGCAGGGGTCGAAAATCCGAGGCCTGGCCAGAATGTCTCCCCCATTCCTTTCACTGAGCAGCTGCATTATTCACATGTATTCCATGTTTGCACTCATATATTCCTTTAAATTGTTGAACAAAATTGAAGTAGTAATTAAGGTAAAATAAATTACAGATTGTCGCCTCCAATGGCGTGCGTTCCTTGTGGAACATAACTTATAACAGTGAACAGGGTGACGGAAAAATAAATAACAAACATTCATTCAGAAATATATTCACAATTTAAGTTATTATGCACTGAATGCATAAGAGGTCTGTAAGGAATCCATATATTTATCAACAAATGGAAGAAGTTTCAGAGCCGGAGGGGGTTTGCCAAATTAGAACAGTTCTTTTTTTAGGACCAACGTAAAAGAATATTCCAGGAATAAAAAAAGTGAAAGAATAGTATTTGCTTCTAATCAATAAAACTGTCCACCTCTTTGTAGCCCACGTAAAGCAATAGATAAAAAATTTTAAACCATTCTTTATATTTGTTATTATTCTTTATGTTGAAATGTTCTTCTGCAATATAAAACATGCACTCTTCTAAGTTCCAAGTTTTGTTTATTACGACGTAAAACACAAACTGTCCCAGAAGCCACGAATAACTGTTATCCTTTGCGGACGGGTAACATTTCCAGTCGGGTTGTAAAGCTTCAGTTATCGGTATATGACTTTCTGCGGTTCTGTTGCTAGTGTTAATTTCTTCCTAGTCCAGTTGTAAATTCTGATTCTATTTTCACATAAGAAGGTGTGCGCCACAGTTTCTACAAGCCCACATTTGTCGCAGCATGAAGATGAATTTGATTTTTCATAATCGTTCCGCTGTGGGTATGGTTTCGTTGACAACGTCGCACCATGCGACGCTGACTCTAGTTGGTATAATTTTATTGTTGATATTTTTCCAGACGTTCCTCCAGTTTTTTGTAGGTTAATTCACCGGAATTGGTTTGCGTAGACAATGTCTGGTAATACACTCCTGGAAATGGAAAAAAGAACACATTGACACCGGTGTGTCGGACCCACCATACTTGCTCCGGACACTGCGAGAGGGCTGTACAAGCAATGATCACACGCACGGCTCAGCGGACACACCAGGAACCGCGGTGTTGGCCGTCGAATGGCGCTAGCTGCGCAGCATTTGTGCACCGCCGCCGTCAGTGTCAGCCAGTTTGCCGTGGCATACGGAGCTCCATCGCAGTCTTTAACAATGGTAGCATGCCGCGACAGCGTGGACGTGAACCGTATGTGCAGTTGACGGACTTTGAGCGAGGGCGTATAGTGGGCATGCGGGAGGCCGGGTGGACGTACCGCCGAATTGCTCAACACGTGGGGCGTGAGGTCTCCACAGTACATCGATGTTGTCGCCAGTGGTCGGCGGAGGGTGTACGTGCCCGTCGACCTGGGACCGGACCGCAGCGCCGCACGGATGCACGCCAAGACCGTAGGATCCTACGCAGTGCAGTAGGGGACCGCACCGCCACTTCCCAGCAAATTAGGGACACTGTTGCTCCTGGGGTATCGGCGAGGACCATTCCCAACCGTCTCCATGAAGCTGGGCTACGGTCCCGCACACCGTTAGGCCGTCTTCCTCTCACGCCCCAACATCGTGCAGCCCGCCTCCAGTGGTGTCGCGACAGGCGTGAATGGAGGGACGAATGGAGACGTGTCGTCTTCAGCGATGAGAGTCGCTTCTGCCTTGGTGCCAATGATGGTCGTATGCGTGTTTGGCGCCGTGCAGGTGAGCGCCACAATCAGGACTGCATACGACCGAGGCACACAGGGCCAACACCCGGCATCATGGTGTGGGGAGCGATCTCCTACACTGGCCGTACACCACTGGTGATCGTCGAGGGGACACTGAATAGTGCACGGTACATCCAAACCGTCATCGAACCCATCGTTCTACCATTCCTAGACGGGCAAGGGAACTTGCTGTTCCAACAGGACAATGCACGTCCGCATGTATCCCGTGCCACCCAACGTGCTCTAGAAGGTGTAAGTCAACTACCCTGGCCAGCAAGATCTCCGGATCTGTCCCCCATTGAGCATGTTTGGCACTGGATGAAGCGTCGTCTCACGCGGTCTGCACGTCCAGCACGAACGCTGGTCCAACTGAGGCGCCAGGTGGAAATGGCATGGCAAGCCGTTCCACAGGACTACATCCAGCATCTCTACGATCTTCTCCATGGGAGAATAGCAGCCTGCATTGCTGCGAAAGGTGGATATACACTGTACTAGTGGCGACATTGTGCATGCCGTGTTGCCTGTGTCTATGTGCCTGTGGTTCTGTCAGTGTGATCATGTGATGTATCTGACCCCAGGAATGTGTCAATAAAGTTTCCCCGTCCTGGGACAATGAATTCACGGTGTTCTTATTTCAATTTCCAGGAGTGTATAATCATAGATGGTTCTAGTGTTGGTTTGTGCTGGTGGAAGTCTTATACAGCCCCAATCGCCATAGTACTTTCGGACGTAATCTAGGCTGGCGTGCTACATTAACAGGAGCGTTCCTATCTCCAGGATCTAACGAGGGGAACAGAAGTTTCGTGATGCCTGTTTTAGTGACGTGTATTAGTTTAAAAGCACGTCTTTAATTCCAAGTCCTCTGTTTTACCTCTGCAATGTCGCCGTGTGGAAGGGTACTTTGAAGATATTTTGTTTCCACACATACCAAGATGCTACAGCTGATATTTGATGCGCAGTGACCTGCAGTATCGGTAAGAATGCTGCGACATGATAAATTTTGCTAAGTATGTAGGTATTTATAAACTGAACTTTGTGCAGTCAGTCTAACGATCGCATGTCATGGGCCTTCAACAAGGTTCCGAGGACATTAAGTTTCCGCTCCCAATTGTTCGTGGCTATACGCTTGAGATTCGCCCCTAATCACAATCCGAGTTGGAGTCTCTCTTCAGTTACATCTAACCAGTGCACACCTATTGCACTATTGTAAGAACCGACATGCAGTATTTTTATTTTAAAATTTTGTAAATTTGTGATAAGAACTTATGAGACCAAGCCCCCCGACCATTATTCCACTCGCTCGCGGCCACACTGTATTCCCGCGTGGGTTTGGACGATGTCGTGCGACTAGCACTGAAAACTTTAAATGAGCCGCCGAGACCCAAATAATTATACAGGATGTTTCAGGAGGAATGGTAAATATTGTAGGTGGTGGTAGTATAGACAAGTTGCAGACACAATGCCATATAACATGTGTCCAATTTTTATTTCGTACATACAGCTGGGTTCAATGCATTTCTGTTTCGTATGTTGGTCTTTACAGGACCCAGTTGTCTACATTTCCTTGAAAATGACTTCCAGCGTTATTGGAAGAGGTTCATTTGGCTACAGGAATGCCTCCGTTCCTCCAGCATGACGGGGCTCCTGCAAATTCTAGTCGTCAGGTGACACATTATCCAAACCTAACATTTTCTGGAAGATAGATCATTAGATATGGGCACTTTTCTGGGCCTTCAAGGTCCATGGACGTTCTCTCTTTGGATTTTTGCCTGTGGGTATGGTTAAAGGCGAAGTCTAGAAAGGAAAAGTAAACCCAAGAGCCGATTTGATCGTTCGGATTGTGAATAGTGCTGCCCTCATAAAAGAACGCAAAGACGACCTCAGAAGAGCTACACGTAGTGTTATCAAGAGAAGTCAAATGTGCATTGAAGTTGGTGGGGGAATTTTTGAAAATCAACTTTGGACGTCCTCATTTGCCTTTGATTTGAGTTTGTTTGGGTTACGTACTAAGAGCTGTATCTCTGTCCTCAATAAAAAGTGGACGCATTTATATGGAATTTTTTTATGCATTTCGTCTATACTACCACCTGCTAAAATATCTACTATTCCTCCTGAAACACCCTGTATATGGATATATGTGTGGTGTCTGTTCTTTCGGACATGTCCGAAAGAAAATGCTTCATGGCATTCTGCAACGACCTTCGATCTAGTTGTACGGGCTGATAGAGATTTCAGAGCTGCTTGGCTGTCTGAATAAAAGTAGATGCTAAGATTTTTGTAGGGTCCACTGTAATTCTCCTCCGAGCGCATGCTGATAGAAGATGTCATGTAATACTGTGGCCATCTTCCCTAAAGAGATTCTAGGCAGTACACCAGACCCGGTACAGTCATCTGTTTTCGACCTGTCAGTAAACCACTATATTATGTCTCCTGCACGGTGTAGTGGTTCGTTCTTGCACTGCTCCCTGCCTCCAACTGTTACATGGCAAGGTTTATTGAAACAGCTAGAAGTTATTGTATAGTTAGTCGGCATTTCCCGAGCCAGCGCCATACTGATTTGGGATTCCGTATATTCTAACTATATCCGGCTATTTCCAATTTTTAGTCTTTAAGTCCCTGCCGCTGTCTCCATTTTAAGCCACAGGTGTAAGGCGGTAATGTCTAGCGTAATATCAATCCCAAGAGTGGATATCCTGCTAATTCCATCTGTTTGTGAAAGCAGATCAGTCTCTGCACTTTGCCTGACTCCCTAGCAGCCACCTTCTGTTCGACTTTGTTCATATTATAGGCCTATAAATTATCAATGGTCTTTTTACAGAGGTGTATATCCAGTAAGTACTGGGTTTAGACCCCATTTTACCCTACAGCAGCTTCTAGTGCTTATAATATTGTCTTTCGCAGTAGAACACATTATTTATGTGAGGTGTTCATAATATGTTTCCATCCAGGGCTACCTGTAGATACATTACAACCCAGCTATATGTATGTTCAATAAAAATTGGACACATGTTATATGTCATCGTTTCTGCAATTTGTCTATACTACCATCTCCTACAATATTTACTATTTCTCCTGAAACATCCTGTATAATTATTTGGGTCTCGACGGGTCATCTAAAGTTTTCAGTGCTAGACGCACGACATCGTCCGAACCCTCGCAGGAATACAGTGTGGCCGTGAGCGTGTGGAATAATGGCCGGGGGTGGGGGTGGAGGGGGGGGGGGGGTACCGCGCGTGTGGTATGCGGCAAAGATGGGAATTCGCGTCTGATGAGGAGCGTGTGTAGATAGGTGCTGCAGAGAGGTTGGTTGCTGTGTCCCGACAGTGCCCACCGTCGAAGCTTCGAGTCCTCCCTCCGTCATGGGTGTGTGTGTTGTCCGTAGTTTAAGTTAGATTAAGTAGTGTGTAAGCTTACTTGGTCCCATTAGTTCTCACCACAAATTTACAACATTTTAAATCCAAAATACTGCATCTCGGTTCCTCAATAGTGCAATAAGTGCGTACTGGTTAGATGTAACTGAAGTGAGTCTCCATCTCGGATTGTGGTTAAGAGCGAACCCCAAGCGAATGGCCACGAACAATTGGGAGCGGAAACTTAATGTCATCGGAACCGTGTTGAAGGACCATGACATGCGATCGTTAGACTGACTGCAGAAAGTTCAGTTTATAAATACATACATACTTAGCAAAATTTGTCATGTCGCAGCAGTCTTACCGATACTGCAGGTCACTGCACATCAAATATTAGCTGTAGCATCTTGGTATGTGTGGAAACAAAATATCTTCAAAGTATTCTTCCACACGGCGAATTTGCAGAGGTAAAACAGACGACTTGGAATTAAAGACGTGCCTTTAAACTAATACATGCCACTAAGGCAAGCATCACGAAACTTCTGTTCCTCTCGTTCGATCCTGGAGATAGGAACGCTCCTGTTAATGTAGCACGCCGGCCTAGATTACGTCCGAAAGTACTATGGCGATTGGGGCTGTATAAGACTTCCACCAGCACAAACCAACACTAGAACCGTCTATGATTATATTACCAGACATCATCTACACAAACCAATTCCGGTGAATTAAACTACATAAAACTGGAGGAACGTCTGGAAAAATATCGACAGTAAAATTGTACCAACTAGAGTCAGTGCCGTATGGTGCAACGTTGTAAACGAAACCATACCCACAGCGGAACGATTATGAAAAATCAAATTGAGACCATCCCCATACTGCGACAAATGTCGGCTTGTAGAAACTGTAGCGCACACCTTCTTATGTGAAAATAGAATCAGAATTTACAACTGGACTAGGAAGAAATTAGCACTAGCAACAGAACCGCAGAAAGTCATATACCGATAACTGAAGCTTTACAACCCGACTGGAAATGTTACCCATCCGCAAAGAATAACAGTTATTCGTGGCTTTTGGGACAGTTTGTGTTTTACGTCGTAACAAACAAAACTTAGAACTTAGGAGACTGCGTGTTTTATATTGCAGAAGAACATTTTAAGCTGATGATTAATAACAAATATAAAGAACGGTTTAAATTTTTTTATCTATTGCTTTATGTGGGCTACAAAGAGGTGGACAGTTTTATTGATTAGAAGCAAATACTATTCTTTCACCTTTTTTTATTCATCTACATCTACATCTACATTTATACTCCGCAAGCCACCCAACGGTGTGTGGCGGAGGGCACTTTACGTGCCACTGTCATTATCTCCCTTTCCTGTTCCAGTCGCGTATGGTTCGCGGGAAGAACGACTGTCTGAAAGCCTCTGTGCGCGCTCTAATCTCTCTAATTTTACATTCGTGATCTCCTCGGGAGGTATAAGTAGGGGGAAGCAATATATTCCATACCTCATCCAGAAACGCACCCTCTCGAAACCTGGCGAGCAAGCTACACCGCGATGCAGAGCGCCTCTCTTGCAGAGTCTGCCACTTGAGTTTGTTAAACATCTCCGTAACGCTATCACGGTTACCAAATAACCCTGTGACGAAACGCGCCGCTCTCCTTTGGATCTTCTCTATCTCCTCCGTCAACCCGATCTGGTACGGATCCCACACTGATGAGCAATACTCAAGTATAGGTCGAACGAGTGTTTTGTAAGCCACCTCCTTTGCTGAAGGACTACATTTTCTAAGGACTCTCCCAATGAATCTCAACCTGGTACCCGCCTTACCAACAATTAATTTTATATGATCATTCCACTTCAAATCGTTCCGCACGCATACTCCCAGATATTTTACAGAAGTAACTGCTACCAGTGTTTGTTCCGCTATCATATAATCATACAATAAAGGATCCTTCTTTCTATGTATTCGCAATACATTACATTTGTCTATGTTAAGGGTCAGTTGCCACTCCCTGCACCAAGTGCCTATCCGCTGCAGATCTTCCTGCATTTCGCTACAATTTTCTAATGCTGCAACTTCTCTGTATACTACAGCATCATCCGCGAAAAGACGCATGGAACTTCCGACACTATCTACTAGGTCATTTATATATATTATGAAAAGCAATGGTCCCATAACACTCCCCTGTGGCACGCCAGAGGTTACTTTAATGTCTGTAGACGTCTCTCCGTTGATAACAATATGCTGCGTTCTGTTTGCTAAAAACTCTTCAATCCAGCCACACAGCTGGTCTGACATTCCGTAGGCTCTTACTTTGTCTATCAGGCGACAGTGCGGAACTGTATCGAACGCCTTCCGGAAGTCAAGAAAAATAGCATCTACCTGGGAGCCTGTATCTAATATTTTCTGGGTCTCATGAACAAATAAAGCGAGTTGGGTTTCACACGATCGCTGTTTCCGGAATCCATGTTGATTCCTACATAGTAGATTCTGAGTTTCCAAAAACAACATGATACTCGAGCAAAACACATGTTCTAAAATTCTGCAACAGATCGACGTCAGAGATATAGGTCTATAGTTTTGCGCATCTGCTCGACGACCCTTCTTGAAGACTGGGGCTACCTGTGCTCTTTTCCAATCATTTGGAACCTTCTGTTCCTCTAGAGACTTGCGGTACACGGCTGTTAGAAGGGGGGCAAGTTCTTTCGCGTACTCTGTGTAGACTCGAATTGGTATCCCGTCCGGTCCAGTGGACTTTCCTCTGTTGAGTGATTACAGTTGCTTTTCTATTCCTTGGACACTTATTTCGATGTCAGCCATTTTTTCGTTGGTGCGAGGATTTAGAGAAGGAACTGCAGTGCGGTCTTCCTCTGTGAAACAGCTTAGGAATATTCTCTTACGTTGGTCCTAAAATCAGAACTGTTCTAATTTGGCAAACCCCCTCCGGCTCTGAAACTTCTTCCATTTGTTGAAAAATGTATGGATTCCTTACAGACCTCATATGCATCCAGTGCATAATAACTTAAATTGTGAATATATTTCTGAATGAATGTTTGTTATTTATTTTTCCGTCACCCTGTTCACTGTTATAAGTTATGTTCCACAAGGAACGCACGCCATTGGAGGCGACAATCTGTAATTTATTTTACCTTAATTACTACTTCAATTTTGTTCAACAATTTAAAGGAATATATGAGTGCAAACATGGAATACATGTGAATAATGCAGCTGCTCAGTGACAGGAATGGGGGAGGCATTGTGGCCAGGCCTCGGATTTTCGACCCCTGCCCTCTTTGCCTCCGCCTACCTAGTGCTGAAGGTCTTCTCAAACTTTAAAAAAAAATAATAGTGCAGAGGTCAGCACGTCTGTCTTGTAAGCAGCGGGTCTAGGTTCGACGCTCAGTCGGTCACAAACTTTCATCTGCCGTCGTTGCTGTATTTCAACGCGCTGTGACAGTATGGACGTCGGTCCTTCGATATTTAAGATGCAATTGTTTTTTGAGGCAATAGAGGTGATTTGCGAACATTTGTCTTGCCATCAAAATAACGGGACTCCAAAGGCATCCAATCCTTAGTCATACCTTCGTGCCGGCGCTAACCCATGCCATATACATGCGAATTAGATTGTAGTTCATATTTAGGCAAATAACGAATGGTCAGTATACAAGTATGCCGGCCAGGGTGGCCGAGCGTTTCTAGGCGCTACAGTCTGGAACCGCGCGACAGCTACGGTCTCAGGTTCGTCTCCAGTCTCGGACATGGATGTGTCTGATGTCCTTAGGTTAGTTAGGTTTAAGTAGTTCAAAGTTCTAGCGGACTGACCACCTCAGACGTTAAGTCCCATAGCGCTCAGAGCCATTTGAACGATTTTTGAAGTATACAATTATTTACAATCAGTAGAAGCAGCATTGCAGCGAACTGATCATTTAACCAAGTGCAACGTAGAGTACCTGTGTAATTAGTCATTCCAGCTGCATAGCTGAGGGTAATATTTTTTAAGCAATTCTTTGCAGAATTAATGTAATTCCCGCACGATGATCTCTGTAGTCATAGTGTGTCATTAGCAGCCCGCGAAAGTAGTACTATGATCGTTAAATCGGATTACTCATGCTGAGGCAAAATGAAGACAAGCGACGACGCCACACCACTATCTTTACTTAAGTAGGTAGTCAGTTAACTTATGTGCGCCACCATTAACGTTGCTGTAAGCAGTTTGACAGCATAACACCACCACAACTACTGACAACCTGAACCATTATCATCACGCAGTTGTAACTCGCAGTGATTACAAGTTTCTCAAGCTTGTCAAGAATAGCGGAAAGCGCCTTTGAAGTTCCATTTCCATTACGCCTAGGACGGAGAGTATCCTATATATCAGTAATAGGTCACCTAGCCAAAAGAAGATTCCACGTATTGTCTCAAGTTCTTGCAGTTTGTTGTTAATGCAGTTCCAGATGGTTTCGCACTAACGGGTTCTTATGGCTATCAGAATACTCATATGGGAATTATAGAAGTGTAATTGCTAGAACGTTCAACTACCTTAATAACATCTCATTCTGGGCTGAATACGACTTTGCATTTTTTCCATGCAGTAATTAGCACAATAACATAAGCCTTGTTCTGCTGAAGAATTGTATGCCCACAAGTCCTTAAATAAGAATTCCTAGCGTGAGTAATGCATGAAAGGAAACAGACTTTTGGACAAAAGAATGGACAGCTCCCTGCTTTTTGCGTTTCCAATAGCGCCTACGATAAGGATCTGGTGTCATATTATGTTTCAGAACCCTAAACTGTTTTTTTTTTACCTCATACTAAAACAAAAGTTATGATATGAGAAGAGGAAATGACTTATATGCTTCTCAGGATATTAAGTTTTTCGTGTTTATTTTCCCACATCATATTAAAAAAAGTACGTTAATATGAGAAGTGTAAATGAAATATACGCTTCCAAGACACAATATTTCCTTGTGTGCTACTACTGCATACATGAAAGCCCTGCAGTTAAATTTTGTATATTGGATAAATTTTGATATCACCTCACATTCCTTTGTGAGAAGGTTCCTATTTTCTTGGGATTAAAATAGAGTGGACATTTCATCACTGGTTAATATTCTGATGACTAATGACATGATACCCGTTGCAGTTGCTCCATGGCACCTCTGAGTAGAGTCTCACGTTGGTTACTATAAGAACACGCAGGCAGTGATATCCGCTCACTGCCGTCAGAGCCAAGGTGATTTCTTTCTGTTTATGGTGAAGCGTCTGCTGCAGTGTCCACGCTCAGCCAACATAAACAAATCGCGGCGGCATTGGGCACTGCTGATCGCTGCGCTTGTCGCGAGCCTCGACAACAAGAGCGCACTGTCTCTGCTAACGATACGATGGAGTTAATCCATCTTACTTAACGTAACATGCAGGACGTGGGTTGCGTAAAAATTCAGTTTCTAACTTCCCAAAGCATTAAACTACTTTACAGTCATATTTGATGAATTATTTATTGTTGGTTGTCTCTCTAATGTTAATAGTATTGATTCAGATTGTCCATGAAGACGAAAACACTCACACACACACAGTCATTGATTCCAGTGAGGGTGAGAACTACTGTGTGTTGAACAACACATGCCCCGGTCAGTTCCGCAGTTGGCGTAGAGTGGATGAGTTTTTACAATAACCTTGCATTGCAAGAATTGTAAGGAGGAGCCTGAAAGTAAATGGACTTGTATGCAAAAAAGCTGCGACAAAGCAAAGGTTGACTGATTATCAGATAATTGTCCACATGGGTTTTGTGGACGAGTATACTTTTAGTAGCCGCGCGGGATTAGCCGAGCGGTCTGGGGCGCTGCAGTCATGGGCTGCGTGGCTGATCCCGGTGGAGGTTCGAGTCCTCCCTCGGGCATGAGTGTGTGTGTTTGTCCTTAGGATAATTTAGGTTAAGTAGTGTGTAAGCTTAGGTACTGATGACATTAGCTGTTGAGTCCCATAAGATTTCACACACATTTGAACATTTTTTATACTTTTAGTAACCAACCCATCCACGATCATTACGTAAGATTTCTCGAAGGCGTAGGGGAATTGATTTCATTAAGTCGTCGACAGTTTTGCGTGATGGTTTACTTCCCAACATATGTTTTCTATATTTGTCCAAAGGTCGCTTGCTTTTGTAGATCCACGTGGCAATGGCCTTGTTACCTCTGCCCACATATTCTCTATCTGGTTGATGTTTGGTGATCGTGGAACAAACGGCAACAACTTTATCCTCTCTTGGCCCTGAAACCAATCTCGCACTGCTCTGCTATGATGGATGGCGCTCTGCTCCTGTAAATAAACTGCTAACTCGTTAGTTCATATGTTTATATTGAAATTACGTATTTGTAATAAGCACATTGGATTATTATTTTCCACAGTGTTTAAGAATTCAGGCCATGTCATAGATAAGTGATCTATATTTAACAGTCCTATTAAGAATGTGATTTACCCAGTGTATCACATGATGAGAGTTGTAGTCGGATATCCACATTAAGACTTCCTGGCTGAATCCGATTAGAACTATCTGGTATCGAAACAAAATTACAGAAATCGGATAATTTGAACGTCTGTATTGCAACAATGCTGCACACATAAATTCCTATGATGGAGTAACAGGTAGTAACTGTCTACGAAAATGTGAGAAATATGTCTATTAGCAGCAATGTAACGTAATTATAACCCACATTTATGTGATGGAAATACTGAATCGAACATTACACATCTATATCAGTGGTGGGAAGATACACCATATCGGATTTGCTGATGACATAATGACAATAATAATAATAATAATAATAATAATCGCGTGTGGCGGATAGGGGAAACCCTCCTCCATATGGGTGGTACCGAGGAAATCAAATACAAGGGGTGAACCAAATAGTAACACAATCCCGAACGGCTACTAAATCCGTTGAACCCAAAATCCAGACACGTCTGAGGGAAAATCACCGCTACTCTGGTCACCGTCTGTTAGCTCAATGAGCTCGGCTGAAAATATTTGCTTTCAAAGGCTTCAGCACCCTCTGGTCCTGTCCGATCCTGGTATCACCCAAGCCAAACCAATGAAACACAAGCAAACATGAACTATGCAAGCAAAGTCAACTTTACCCCAGGTGGTACACAACCTGGCTGTTGACAGGCGGCAGTTGGATTTTCGGATTCTGGAGAGTCCAGGTTAGCACGGCAGAGAATATCGAAGATCTCTGGTAAATTTCCCTACAAGCAAGAAACTTGCATTTAAAAGTAAACATCGATACATTGATCCAAACACGAAAACTAAATAATCTCACAAAAGAAATCCACCGACAAAAAATTCTCATCCTTGCTCCTCAAGAACCACGACTAACTGACAATGAAACCATTGCATTAGGGAAACCATTGCATCTTCAAGAGCAAAATACAATAAAAGGTAGCGAAAGGCGTACCAATCTTCGGCACTGCATTTCTCGAACACAGATCTATCATCAACTCTGTCAAAGAAATCACAGCGCCCGCATCTCGTGGTCGTGCGATAGCGTTTTCGCTTCCCACGCCCGGGTTCCCGGGTTTGATTGCAGGCGGGGTCAGGGATTTTCTCTACCTCGTGATGGCTGGGTGTTGTGTGCTGTCCTCAGGTTAGATAGGTTTAAGTAGTTCTAAGTTCTAGGGGACTGATGACCATAGATGTTAAGTCCCATAGTGCTCAGAGCCATTTGAACCATTTTTTTGAAAGAAATCACACCCATCAACAATCAAACGGTTCAAATGGCTCTGAGCACTATGGAACTTAACAGCGGAGGTCATCAGTCAACTAGAACTTAGAACTACTTAAACGTAACTGACCTAAGGACATCACACACATTCATGCCAGAGGCTGGATTCGAATTTCGACCGTAGCAGTCGCGCGGTTCCGAACTGAAGCGCCTAGAACAAGTCGGCCACCGCGGCCGGCCCATCAACAAGCGACTTATGACTATGCTCATTCAGAGCCCCAGGAAAAAATATACACTCATCAATGCACGTGTCCCCACCAACATCGAAAATTAGAAAAACACCGAAAATGTCGAAAAATTCTGGAACACACTCGAAAATACAATGAGCAAAATTCACCAGGATGACGTGAAAATACTAATGGGAGACTTCAACTCTCTATTTGGAGCAGAAAAAACCTGTAGAAAAATCTTTGGTACAAATTCAACTCACCGAAACGCTTAGACCAACGGCGCACGTCTGACTGACATTTGCCAACAATTCAACCACAAAAGGATGACTTCCCACCTTAGGAAAAAAACGGTTCCCAGGTAACATGCTTAGCTAACAGGCGCAAGCTGCTTTCGTTCGCCTTTCGAGACTCGCTGAAAGCCAGATTTTTAATTCTTTTGTAGCACAGCTACAAGCAGACTGATAAAAACTCAATAAGGGAATCGTAAGACAACGCTTGAGCAAAATTTGTCTCGCTACTTTCAGTAACTCTTAGTGTCAGAGCGAAAACCTTACGGTACTGCCAAATTCATAAGGCCACTTTTGTTCTCTGCCGACATATTGTTGTGAATACATAATTTTATCTATGAAATGTCACATTTTCATAATACTTACGAATGGTAGAGGAAATGAAATAAATACAGATCTTTTCGAAGTCAAAAGTCGGTAATATCCTACTAATTCGTGTTAAAGTAGGCTCAATCGTCTCACAGACACTTAATGCTTTATTAAGATAGACTGCCGTCGTGATGTTTCTGTAGTAAGCTGAATTTAATTTGTATTAGTACAGTGAATATTTTAATTGCATTTTCCATTAGTTTACTAAACGCAACAGTAATTATCAAAGAGAAATTAATCAGCAGCAGAACTTGCTTTCACGATATCTAAAACGTCTGACAATGCTAAAGTTGTTTACAAATTCTACGCCTGTAGAAACCTACTGGTTCTAACCATGTCATTAAACTAGAGTAGTTTAAAGAGTATTTTCGTCTAGAAATGAATTGCCTTGACGGTTGATCGATCAAGAGCGGGAAAGGTAAAATTTTACAAATATATGACGAGAGGGACAAGTGCTTGAGAGAGGACTTCCCTATCAACACAAGTGCCTGAGAGACGACTTTCCTATCAATCTCCTGGATAGTTTTGTTTCTCAAATCAACATAGTGCGTTATCATGCAGTAGCACAGGTGATGTAGTTTTGTTGCTCGATTTTCTTTCACTGCGACCGAAAGGTGTCTGAGTTGTTGGCAACAAATTCCATCTGTGTTGCACACACACTGGGGGGCAGAATTCGTAGCCCAAAACACACTTTTGGATCTATCAGATGTAAAATATTATGTTCATACTACTCTCTCCTCGAGTTTACGCTTTTGGTGGGGCTCAGCCTTTCATTTCTTCTTAGGAAGTTAACGATAAAGCCATCATAACACGTCACCAGTAACAGTACTGTATAGGAATGCTCGATGAGTGACCTGATGACATTCAATAAGAGTCACTCCGTTGATTTTTGTTGTTTCGAATTAGAGCATGCACTACTCCTACACCAGACGTCTGAACTTTGCCTGTTGAATGCAAATGTCGCATGATGGTTAAATGGTAATCTATCACATATATCAGTAGTCGAGACTTCCTTAATGTGGAAAATCATTCATGCCAAAACGATCTTTGTTGAAACACGTATATCTTTTTCTGGCGTATTTTTACCAAAAGCCCTCGCTCCAAACACAGTTGATACATACACTGACAGCGTGGCTCCGCGTTCACATGGGCGGCGCCGAATTTCAGGCGGCGGGTGGCGTCTGGCCGGTGGCCGGTAGCCGCTGCAGCGCGAGGAAACGCTCGAGCGTAAGCTGTTCTGATCGCGGCGCAGCCACGAGCTGTCGTGGGGGGTTGTTTCTGGAATACTTGTTATTGCTGGTGGGTAGAATATTAAGCGAATTATCTTCGATGCTCAATCAGACTCATAACTTTAGACCGAAATGTGGTAAAAAAAATAGTTGGACGCGAACAGGCGACCATAAGCTTAGAACGCATGACGATTACCACTTTGTTTTTGTGTTCATCATTGATCGTTGTGTTTGGTCGTTGCGGACGTCGCAGGACATCCTGTTCAAGTTCGGTGGTTGATCCTTCCACTCAGTTTTTTTATTACAAAGGCCAACCGGCTCTCTGACCGAACACGCTGAGCTACCGTGCCGGCTAGCACTAGATCACGGGCTCACACAATCCGAGAACATCTCGGAAGTAGACAACACTTCCTCCTAACACTTCCGCATCTTACAGTGTTGCCAGATTGTGCAGATGGCCAGTCAGTTTTATTGCCCACGTTAAGTGAATAGACTCTGTGGCGGGCGGCCGGCGGTCCGATTTTATGTCTAAGACTGTACACTTGAGATATTTCGTTTCCCATGAAATGGTGGCTGACGATGCTGTGGCGTCTTCGAAGCGCGAGCTTCGTCAGTCCAAGATATCTCAGCACAGCTGAGCGAACGTTTTCTTCCGGTTGCTAGTCTAATGGACAATGGCAATACCGTAGAATACTTTTGAGAACTATGTGATCATCGATTTATGCTCGTGGGTGGTTCATAATTATGTTACTTAAATATCTCGATATTTTTATGTCCTTTAAAATACATTTGCTTCAAGATTCGTATTGAAGACGTAGTAAATGTATGTTATTTGGTCCAGGAAGCACGTTCCAACATAAATTGATGCTTACATTGACATTTATGTTGCGAATTAGTCGTCTTATCCATCACATGGATAACGAGGATGCTCCGTTTTGCTACACTTGTTTAATAGCTAACAAGGGAACCTCCCCATCGCACCCTCCTCAGATTTACTTATAAGTTGGCGCAGTGGATAGGCCTTGAAAAACTGAACACAGATCAATCGAGAAAACAGGAAGAAGTTGTGTGGAACTATGAAAAATGTAAGCAAAATATACAAACTGAGTAGTCCATGCGCAGGGAAAGTGTGAGTTCGGGAGCACCGTGGTCGCGTGGTTAGCGTGAGCAGCTACGGAGTGAAAGGTCCTTGGTTCAAGTCTTCCCTCGAGTGAGTCGTTTTATTTTTTATTTTCAGACAATCATCACCACACATACTGTTTATCAACAAATGTAGGAAATAATCATACAAATGTTCGACAATCATTCGATCCCTTAAGGAACTTTCCGATGCCTTACAGTTCGGAAAATATTCATTGACATTGTTATTGAAGTCGCGAGCTCTATATGCTAGATTCATATTGCCCACGGAATGCATCTCACGTATTTAATGCACTCTCTTCCAAAGTAGCGAACAGTCAATTGCCAGCCATGGAGCCTCGTTAGCAGGAATACTCTCTCTTCCGTGCGCTGTAGTCGACTGACGTCATGTGTTTCGATGTTTGTTTCGGTGTAGCGTCATCATACTACGGCGCAGTTACCTCGCATCGGACGGACGGACGGACAGATAATAATTGTCTGAAAAGAATAAATTCAAGTTTTCACTCGAGGGATGACTTGAACCAAGGACCTCTAGTTACGCAGCTGCTCACGCTAACCACGGGATCACGGCGCTCCTGAGCTCCATCTGTCCTTGTTGTTGCGTATCTTGCGCATGGACTACTCAGTTTGTATATTTTGCTTATTTTTTTCATAGTTCCACACAACTTCTTCCTGTTTTCTCGATTGATCTGTGTTCAGTTTTTCAAGGCCTATCCACTTTGCCAACTTATAACTAAATCTGAGGGCGGTGCGATGGGGATGTTCCCTTGTTAGTGGTATTGTGTGTTGGTGGCGTTGCCAGTTTACATACTGTGCATGTAACACACAATAAATGTGTTGGATGCCTCCTGTGATCAGTTTACTTGAAAAACGTTTGTTGTCATCGTAATTTATGTAACTGGCTCTCCGACTTCCAATTTGACACTTTGTGGAAAAATTGTTTACCTTGCTAGTCCTAGTTTCAAACATTGTCTGACAGAAAACGTAGGCATGAAGGAGTCAGTAAAAGAAATTATTCGCTATTATAGCAAACATTTGAATCCACTGAACACTTGAATTCTCTATATTGATTCTGAGAGTTTTGTTATTTCTCTTGTTATTTACTGTCTCAATGTCATCCGTGAGAATAAAATTAAAGGCAGTTGGATTAGGTTCCTGATCTACAAACTATGATTTAATATTCTGCGCTGCTAAATAAATGTTGAAGGTTATATTCTTTACGTAAAACAGAGTATCGGTTTCAGTCCTAGGATTGACGATAAAGTTCAGGAAAACAATTATAGAATAGTGGCATATCGATTATGGCTCCTCACCATCAACAATAGTTGTTATCCATAGTTTCGTATTTGCTATTTTACCGTCGTTACCCTTTACAGACCAACCTGATCTTTCCACAATGCCATTTTTGACTTGCTTCTTAATATGTCCTATAACTACAGATTCGTTGAAAATATTAACTGTTAAATATGCTATTCCACAAATTAAAAACTTCCAGTTATTCTTCATATCTTGAAACTTACTACCGTTGACTTTCACTGAAGAAAAGATACATGATAATAAAATGAAATCAAAGATTAGAATGTCAAAGCATAGTGTGAATGGTTAAAATGAAATGAACTAAAAATCATCTTCTTGTCTAAAACACGTTACTCTTCCAGAGAACTTCGGCATCTCTCAAAATTTTTTACACCTCTGATGTTAGCCACATGTGGACAAATAGTGGGTCTCATGATGCAGCACTGTTTAGCCGTCACAAAATAAAGCCTCAAAAATCAGTAAATAAAACTATTCTTCTACTGTTGCTCCGTATCGCATATACCAACCGCCCTCTGCTGCGACAACGACTCAAAGTCTATTGGGTATTTGATTTTTCTCTGCTTTTTCAGGCCTCCTTACCTCTCCTTCTAGCCCAACCTTTGGTCTCCATTTACGCCTTCATCGGCGAGCTTCTCCTCAATATTTTTCATTTGTGCTGAATTGTTTTGTACCCTTCTTGCATATACACGTGTGTCATGTATTTTTTAGAGACTGCATGAATATATAAGGTGTGTATTTCTTCTCTTGTCAAATTAAATATTACATATCTTGCTGTGGATTAATTTGTTTGTCCCCATTCCACTTACTGCGTTTCCTTGAAATTATATAAAATATACGTCTGTAAATAAAGAAAAAACTTGAAACAGCTGTTGCAGCTGATTGGTGAAGGGCTGAAAAAAAAAAACACCTCCGCTGATGCTGCTTAGTATCGCGTATAGCCTCCTTCGGCTTCCACAACAGCTCGAAGTCTGTTGGGCGTTGAGCCCACAACTCGAGCCACATAACTAGGAGATTCAAGTAACTCATTCCAAGCGTCATGAATCACATCAGAAAGCTGTCGGCGAGTCGACGGTGACTGCCCCTTTTCTCTTATTACTCTGACCATTTCTGCGCAAATATTCTCAATGGGATTCATGTCAGCTCCTTTAGGTGGCCATTCCATTACAGTAATATTACTATGGTCGTCGAACCACCTCTTAACCACACGTGCCATATGAATAGGCGAGCGATCTTGTTGGGACATGATCTGATCATCGCCAAATCTTGCTATCACAAAAGGCAACATAACGTTCTCCAGAATTGATATGTAATTGCGCGCATCGAATCTTCCTTCCACTTCCCACAGGAGCCCACACCCTTCGGCCGATATTTATGCCCATGCCTTTACCGACTCCCTGCCACTCCTTCGGCAACTGTAATATATTTTCGATTATACCTAGCACCTTTAGGCCGGTAAACAAGTACTTTTCCGGTTGATGCCGTAGAGAAAACTTCTTCGTACGTGAAAATCACTCGCCTCCAAAACTGGAGAGGTTTGTCGACATTTTCAGCAGCAAAAGCAAGGCGAGCTTCTCTGTGGGAAACAGTCAATGTCTCTTTCACAGCAGCGCTTCTTGCTCTCAGTCCACCTTCCCTTAGACGACGAGTGACGGTCTTACTGCTAACATTGAGACCCAAAGTCTGCTGAATTTGTCGTGCGTTGACAAATGGGTGGTTCTCACTGAAACGGCGTATCTGCTGATCCTGAGCTGCTGTTGTTTTGCGGCGACGGCCATGAGGCCTCCCATTCAGGTTAACACTCTCTTCCTTTCGTCTGATCCACCTGGCTACCGTCGACTTGGGAAGACACATAGTTCTTGCTATATAGCCATTTGAAGATCCCTCTGCATGGAGTGCTATTATAGCGCCCTTGTCTTCATCAGCCAGATGGGGCATTTAGCATTGACTGAATGATTCGTCGCGGTTAATATCTGCTGCGGAAACAGCGCTAGTAGGAAACAGACTGCCTCCTCCACGACGGCAGCCACAACGCAGTGGCCAAGTATGTGTAACACGGAAATCGATGGCATAAACGAGAGGTCGCAAGCCCGTACCCTTGTCATTACATAGTGGAGCAACTTAGAGTCTGTAATTTTTCTCAGAAGGGACTGGTCCACTCTTGCCATGTCTTATCCTGATAAATATTACATGAAATGAAATGCTTACGTTTCGAATATGCGGCAGCCCTAAAGCAAGAAACATTTCTGAAATATATGAGGCAACCTGAAGAACACTTCGTGAATTTTAGCTGTAGAAGGTTGCCTTATAAGAATGAAAACGTGTTTATCCTCGCTCGCCGTGTTTCCAAGTGGCGCAGTTTACTCTGAGGCATACATAATTCTCGCCAGGCGTAAGAAGCGACTCGACTAACGAGGCGAAGTCGCCAGGTGTCATAGGCTGATTGTCCGGAAACTTTGCTCAGTGAAGGAGAGGACAAAATAAGCGAACATGTGTTTCGACTTATGTGCAGACACTCGACCGTTTCCGAGAAAACGACGGTCAAAGTTATCAACGCGCTCTTGCTATAGTGTAGATACCTTCCGCAGTCGAGAACGCAATTGAAGCGGTGGCTCAGTGGCTACCGTCGTTCCTTCTTAACTTTGATTCCCGTGTTCGAGACCATATTGGGTTTTTTTATTATTATTTTTTCCTGCCTCTCTATCAGAATTATCTGCGAATGTTTTTTTTCTAATTTATGTTGAAATAATGTTGTCATTATTCGCCAATTAACTTTATGTGTAATTAATGAATTAAAAAAATAATAAACGAATGAGACAAGCTGATCTAAAATCATCTGGTCTGCCTCATGTATCGTTATATCCAAATGGTTTATAAATGTTAATCTACATTCAGATCCGATGATGACACCTTTAGTGTGTTGAAACCGGTTATCCAGTAAAACGGAATTTAAGCGATCTTTGCTTCTGAATTATTTCTACAACAGAGTGATCGCCCCACTATGCACTATGTGTACCCTTTTTAACTTATTTCTTTACACAGTAAATTAACTGACGAATAACGACAACAGTGTTTCAACATAAATTGGAATAAACATTCGTCGATAATTCAGGGAGTGAGGGGGGGGGGGGGGAGGAAGAGCCGGGTTTCGAACTCGCAGCACAAAGTTCCGAAGTCGCTATGGTAGCCGCAGAGCCACCGCTTCACTTGAATCCTTACCCGCTAAGAGGTATCTACACTATAGCAACAGCGCATTGAAAACTTTGACCGTCGTTTTCTCAGAAGCGGTAGAGTGTAAGCAGATAAGCCGAGACACGTGTTCGCTTATTTTGTCCCCTCTTTCACTGAGCGAAGTTTCAGCAAGATCGGGGTATGACACTTGGCGTGTCCCGTCGTAAGTAGCGTGCGTTGGGATTCAGTAGACAGAATGCGTCCACTTTCCTCGACTACTCATTGACATGTTTGGAAACTTTCTTTCTTGTAGTGGCACTTTGCATTATGAGGGTTGATTTTCCTGATAACGATCTACTAATGGACTTTGCTCCTAATTTACGTTACTGTGTAGTAGACCTACTGCAACTACTTAAACCGGAAATGTTTGTTTATTTGCATACTCCGCTTCTTAGTTGCTACATTTCGCTATAATATTTTCCTTTGTTTCAAAACGGCAAGTTAAGATGACCACTGCAACTTCGTAACATCAGTAACAATTTGATACTTTGAAACAGTTATATGTGGTGTAGAAGGAGTTTACTCTGTTGAATGAGGAATACATTAAACACGAAAGCTGCGTCCAATAACAATAATTAACTTTCGGTTACATGACAAAACACAACTCGAAGCACTGTCAGTTCATCTCAGTACCCAGTAAAACTCAAACTGGAACGATCGAGAACATACTTTTGTGGGGAAGACAAACGAATGACTGCGTTTTATTGGCCGCACACTAAGAATACGCAACAGGCCAACTGAAAACACTGCCTACACTACGTTTGTCCGTCCACTGCTATAATATCCATGACAGACGTGATTGACTGTGCACGCAAAAACGTCCAAGAAACGGTAGCACGATTTGTAATGTCACGAAATAGGGGAGAGAGGGGTCCCAGGTTTGATAATCGAGTTGGGGTAACATTCATGAAAACAAAAGTGTTTTTCGTTGCTGCGAGATCTTTTCACGAAATTTCAATCACCAACATCTGTTCTGAATGCCAAAACATTATTTCCTCGGGAACTTACACAGGAAGAAACCATAGTAATAATGTAGTTCAAGGCTCGCAAGAAAAGATTTAAGTGGTCCTTTTTCCCGCACACTGTTAATGAGTGGGACGGTAGACAAATAGTCCGAACCTTCTGCCAAGCACGTAAGTCTGGATTGCAAAGAAATCTTGTTGATGTAGTCATGTAGATGTAACAACGAAATTATGTTGTAATCGCGTCATTTGAGTTGAACATCGAAGTTGTTTGCTGTTTATTTACTTTTTGTTCATTAGTTTCAGCCATATACGAACACCTAGGCGCGTTAAATTGATATTGAAATAAAGTGTGATGCATGGACCAATAACAATAAATTCTTACCTACTTGTTATGGTACTGCAATGTCTGCCAGCGTCTTCAGAAGTGGATATCGCATACGACGTTCCTAGGGTGTTTATAAATGGATATTGCAGACGACTTCGAACAAAGTTTGAATGTGGCTTCGTAAAAGTTCCGTGATCAAACGATCTGAGTTGCTGGCGAATACAGTTTATACTCACTAGACAGTATATATCATCATTATACATGAGGTGAATAGGGTTCCGCCGGGTGCTATCGCCCAGCGGTTCCAGGCGCTTCAGTCACGAACCGCACGGCTACTTCAGTCGCAGGCTGGAATCCTACCTCGAGCATAGATGTCTGCGATGTCCTTAGGCTAGCTTGGTTTAAGTAGTTCTAGGTCTAGGGGCTGATGACATAAGCAGTTTGGTCGCATATTCCTTGAAGCCATTTTTTGACCAAAAAATGGTTCAAATGGCTCTGAGCACTATGGGACTCAACATCTTAGGTCATAAGTCCCCTATAACTTAGAACTACTTAAACCTAACTAACCTAAGGACATCACACACACCCATGCCCGAGGCAGGATTCGAACCTGCGACCGTAGCAGTCCCGCGGTTCCGGACTGCAGCGCCAGAACCGCTAGACCACCGCGGCCGGCACATTTTTTTTTTTTTTTTTGACCTTTCACGTGAATTTTCTTTACATAAACATCCATATCTTTACATTGCGTTGACATAGAAGCTCACTTTTTTACACCAACAAGGGACCGGTTACCGCAAGAAGTGCGATACATTTCCGCTTATTATGTCCACCCGTTCAGGACGTAAACGGGTTTAAAGGTTGGGTAGACCGATAGACGGTCAAGAAAGTGCGACTTGTAGGGTTCCGTTTTTACCGGTTTAGGTGACGAAATCCTAACATCGAAAGCAGCTACGACAGCTACTGAAGATGAGGGCCGCAAAAATAACACCCCCTACTCTGTATTCGAAATGTTCTTGTTGTAGTCGATACATCAGCATATTAATCGTAGCTACGCTTTCGATCCAAATCATGTTTACAGGAATGCAAATAGAATCCCTTTGCCTATACACGTGGTAATTCACATCCCAGTATTAATGCCACCGCGTTTTAGAAGTGCGAACATTCCCATTGCTAGCTAGCTTAAGAAACACTTAGGCTAATGAACGTTTTATGGCTGTGGCGTGTCTAGTGGAGAATTCGAAACAGTATAGAATATGTTTGGCAGCAATGTAGCCGTTTATTTCCTGAGGTGGTGCAGAATTAACCTAGTAAATTTACTCTCTAATAACAGTATTTTGCTATTTCGATAGACATCCCGAATGATTGTCACATAAGCGGTGACATAAAGAAAGAACATTCATGTTTTTCAGCCCAGAAAGCTCTATGCAACAGAATCTGCAGATCATTTTGCCATTTTCATTGCGAAATTGCCGGCTTATTCATGTCTGGGGTAATAATAGAGGGCTGTTTGCCTGGATTGTCTGCTAGCGTAGTGAAAGGAAGGTCTGGTTTGTTTTCGGTTCTAATCTTGATGGAGGCAGGTACAATATCAGTAAAGCAATTTTAAGAAATTCTCGTGCCCCCAATACGTTTTATCGCTACCTTTATTCTGTACTGGCGCCCTGTGCATGTCAATATGACACTCTTGTAGAATTTCATACATGTTACTGCCTACTTTTTCCGCTTCTGTTAATAATGGAATTGACTTAAGTGAGGCACTGAATGATTTTTAACTGAATTTCGTTATGAATCTTCACGCATTGCTAAATTTGCACACTTTCATGGTAGGTCAGCAACGGTAAGCCAGTATGACTGGTCTGAACGATGACACAGACCGTTTCGCGGCCGAATGCGGATAATATTTTGCTAATTCGTAACGATCTGGGGTTCTTTGTCTTACTAAAACAGTTATGTTATCTCGATAAGTTGAAATTCATTTTTATTGCTACAGTTCATACCAATTAGCGTTTCTTCTTTCAGTTCTGTCTTATATTTACGTGTTGTATTTAACACACTAATCAGCATTAATATAGTCTTAGGAATTATTGAAAACAGCCTAAAAAGTTCAGATAGTTTGTCAATTTCACGCCTGTGCATAGTATGTTGGTAGCACTTCGTCGCCTTGCCTGTTATGCTGTGTAGCAGACTTTAAAGCCGTGCGGATCAGCATAACGAAAAGGCGAGGGGTCTCGCTCGTTTTGTCCACGACTGTACATTCATTCTTAGTCAGATCGTAAAGAAAACAACCGACAGTAGATTTTCGAAAAGGCCGGCTATAGAAGGTGTTGGAATCTATTCACTTAGAAGGCGGTGGAATGTATGCGCTAGTTAGAATTAAAAGCACAGACCTCCTTTGATAAATTTTGATAGCAGTTTCTGTGAGCTTTAAGGTTGCTAGAAACAGCACGCAGATGAACCCAGTAAAACAAAATGACAATGTATCCGATACGATACCAGCGTGTTGGGCGTCAATTAATAAAACAGTGTTACTACTAATCAGCCGAATTTCTAAGCGTATATATGTATACAGGTGTACATATCAAAATATTATGAATCCGTAAAGGGTGCTACAGGAAAGAAAACTCTTCTATTCTTAAAACGATGCCCTGGCTATGAGCTAGCGAGACCTAGGGTTGTTGTTGTCGCCTGGAGAAGAGTTATTGACAGGTAGAGTCCACTCAACTCAGAGGAGCCAGTGAGTTTGACTTTGTGCGCTGCTTCGCTCTCCCCCCCCCCCCCCCCCCGCCCCCCTCTCATTTCCCCGGTTACGTCCGTAATTCCGTGGGTGGTGACAAGCTAATCGGAAGTCGACCAGAGTAAATGGCGCTATACGACAATTGTAATTACCTAATTATTCTGAAATTATGTATGGAATATTAACTGACTCGCCTGTTATGTTGTTATATTGATGTGACTCCTGTTGGGGCGAGAACAGGGGTCTGGGGGACCGTTATGCTGGCGCCCACACACGCCGGTCACTGTATCAGCTATTGTTTCTATTGTAAACTCATTGTTTGTTAGGGGACTTATGACCACAGCAGTTGAGTCCCATAGTGCTCAGAGCCATTTGAACCATTGTTTGTTGATTTGCACAATATGCATATTTTGGCGTTTTATTCTCCTTCATGGCATTCCTTTCGCGGAAGTTTAATAATCCTTTTCTTAGTTATTGTCTGTGGGTATCCCGATTCTATAATTTTTCGCATACTCGCATGTCGGTGAACGTATTTTAAAGCAACTGCATCGCGGTTTCCGAAGATAGTTTTGGCCATTTATCCTGTCTTGTCTGTAAATGACATAAAATTATTGTACGTGTCCGTGTTCATTATCACCAGTCAGTGTAATTTTCCGTGTTGATCGGTCTTGCATCTTTACTTTTCAAGCCCGCTGAAATAAGGCCCCAGGAGTAGATGACATTCCGAACGAACTACTGATAGCGTTGGGAGAGCCAGCCATGAAAAACTCTTCCATCCGGTGAGCATGGTCTATGAGGCAGCCGAAATACCCTCAGACTTCAAGCAGAATGTAATAATTCCAATCGCAAAGAAAGCAGGTGTTGTAGGGTGTGAAAATTACCGAACTATCAGTTTAATAAGTCACAGCTGCAAAAAAAAATGTTCAAATGGCTCTGAGCACTATGGGACTTAACTTCTGTGGTCATCAGTCCCCTAGAACTTAGAACTACTTAAACCTAACTAACCTAAGGACAGCACACACATCCATCCCCGAGGCAGGATTCGAACCTGCGACCGTAGCAGTCCCGCGGTTCCGGACTGCGACAGCTGCAAAACACTACCACGAACTCTTTACAGACGAATGGAAAAACTGGTAGAAGTCGACCTCAGGGAAGAACAGTTTGGATTCCGGAGAAATGTTGGAACAAGCGTGGAAATACTTACCCTACGACTTATCTTAGAAGATAGAAACCTACGTTTCTAGCATTTGTAGACTTAGAGAATGGACAACGTTGGCTGGAATACTGTCGAACTCTAAAGATAGCGGGGGTAAAACATAGGAAGCGAAAGGCTATCTACAACTTATATAAAACCCAAATAGCTGTTATAAGAGCCTATGGTGTTCAACATCTAGCCTCATGGCTCTCTCCTATTTTAGAATTTTTTATATTTTGACGAATATGCAGAGATGCGCCTTGGAAGACACGGCTGCAACAAGGGAAGTAGCCACGATGTTTTAATTTTATTATCAATTTTATTGTGCCTGGTGCATGTTACATTTTAGCGAGTTTTAACAGGTTCTTTTACTTCTTATTATTTCTGAAGATGGAAGCCTGACTTCCGAAACGCGTCAATCTTAGTTATAAGAGCCAAGCGGCATGTAAGGGAAGCAGTGGTTGGGAAGGGAAAGAGACAGGGTTGTAGCCTATCCCAGATGTTATTCAGTCTGTATATTGAGCAAGCAGTAAAGGAAACAAAAGAAAAATTCGGAGTAGGAATTAAAATCCATGGAGAAGAAATAAAAATCTTGAGGTTCGCCGATGACATTGTAATTCTGTCAGAGACAGCAAAGGACCTGGAAGATCAGATGAACGGACAGTGTCTTGAAAGGAGCATATAGGATGAACGTCAACAAAAGCAAAACGAGGATAATGGAGTGTAGTTGAATTAAATTAGGTGATGCTGAGGGAGTTATATTATCAAATCAGACACGTAAAGTAGTAGATTTATATTGGTATTTGGGCAGAAAAATAACTGATGATGGTCAAAGTAAAGAGGATATAAAATGTAGACTGACAATGGCAAGAAAAGTGTTTTGATAAAGAGAAATTTGTCAACATTGAGTACAGATTTAAGTGTCTTTTATTTATTTATTTATTTACACTCCAAGTTCCGTAGGACCAAATGAGGAGCAAATCTCTAAGGTCATGGAACGTGTCAGCACGTGAAATTACAACATAAAAGTAATAACCTGTAAAAATAAAATGTTTATGAACCTGAAAAAAGCCTGTCCATGAGTTTAAGTAAACACAATCATCAATACAACAAGAATCAGCTTTATTTTTCAAGGAACTCCTCGACAGAATAGAAGGAGTGACCCACGAGGAAACTCTCCAGTTTCGATTTGAAAGCGCGTGGATTTTTGAATTCGAGTGGTAGATTATTGCAAATGGATGCAGCAGTATACTGCACACCTTCCTGCGAAAGAGTAAATGAAGACCGATCCGAATGCAGGTTTGAGTTCTGCTGAGTATTAATTGATTGAAAGCTGCTTGTTCTTGGGAATAAGCTAGTGTTGTTATCAAGAAATGACAGTAAGGAGTACATATATTGAGAGGCCAATGTCAAAATACCCATACTCGTGAACAGGGGTCGACAAGAGGTTCGTGAACTTACACCACTTATTGCCTGAACCGCCCGCTTCTGAGCCAAAATTATCCTTTTAGAATGGGAAGAGTAACTCCAAAATATAATATCATACGAAATAAGCGAATGAAAATAAACAAAGCAGCCTAATTTTCGTGTTGAACGCTCACTCACTTCAGATACCGTTAGAATGGTGAAAATGGCAGTATAAAGTCTCTTAACAAGGTCCTGAATGTGTGCTTTCCGCGACAGTTTACTATCTGTCTGAACACCTAGAAATTCTAACTGTTCAGTTTCACTAATCATATGCCCATTCTGTGAAATTAAAACGTCAGGTTTTGTTGAATTGTGTGTTGGAACCTTTAAAAACTGAGCCTTTCTGTGATTCAGCGTTAGTTTATTTTCTACAAATCATGAACTTAGGTCATGAACTGCACTGTTTGATACTGAGCCAATGTTGCGCACGACGTCCCTTGCTACCAGGCTAGTGTCACCAGCAAACAGAAATATTTTAGAGTTACCCATAATACTGGAGGGCATATCATTTATATAAATAAGGAACAGGAGTGGCCCCAACACTGATTCCTGGGGCACCCCCACTTGACTGTACCCCACTCAGACGCCACATCACAGCCATTCTCAACACTGTGAATAACGACCTTTTGTTGTCTGTTGCTAAAGTAAGAGGTGAACCAATTGTGAGCTACTAACCGTATTCTGTAATGGTCCTCCTTCTGGAGCAATATTTTGTGATCAACATAATCAAACACCTTAGTTAAATCAAGAAACATGCGTAGCGTTCGAAATCTTTTCTTTAACCTATCCAATACCTCATAGAGAAAAGAGAATAAAGCCGAACTGTACATCTGATAATAAATCGTCTCATATAAAATCATCAACTATCCTTACATACACAGACTTTTCAATAACTTTAGCAAACACTAATGGCATAGAAATAGGTCTAAAATTGTCTACATTATCCCTTTCTCCTTTTTTATAAAGCGGCTTTACTACTGAGTAATAGTTCAGGAAACTGACCATTCCTAAAGGAAAAATTACAAATATGGCTAAATACAGGGCTAACATGTGCTGCACAGTACTTTAATATTCTGCTAGGCACTCCATCACATCCATAAGAGTCCTTAGTCTTCACTGATTTTATTATTGACTCAATCTCCCCCCTGCCTGTATCACAGAGGAGTATTTCAGACATCAATCTCGGAAAGGCATTTGCCAAGAAAGTTTTATGATTCCCTGTAGAAACTAAATTTTTATTTAATTCGCGAGCGATGCTCAGAAAATGATTGTTAAATATACAGGGTGATTCAAAAATGCATGTAAATATTTCAAGGGTGTATTTGTGAGGTAAATATAAGACAAAAATGTTCTATACAATTTTTTCCATACTTGGCTTATTACAGAGTTATGAACAAAACAGGATAATACATTCAATACAACGTAAGGTATTTAATTCCCAGAGTTCACAGTTTAATTACAGTGCATTTGGACTAACAACGCAAACTGATAAATAAACGTGACGTAACAAACTGAAACAATTCCTCGCGAACACTGTATTAATTTAGGTCCTGTTGATTGAACTACAGCAATGCACAATAACTAAGGAAAATTGAAGCATTTTACAGACTGTACTGTACTGTACTGTATTTGCACAAATCTTAATGCAATGCATGTTCAAAATGCTGTCCCTCAACTTGCAGACAGACCCGTGCTCGTCGCATCAATGATCTCTGCACATTACACAGTCCGTTCAACTCTCCACGAATAATTTCACAACCACCTTCAATTCTTTGTTGTAGCACTTCTCTGTTCGGTACTGCAGAAGAATACACCAATGTCTTTAGTCGGCCCCATAAATAAAAGTCTAAAGGGTTCAGGTCAGGTAATCTGGCTGGCCAAGCAATTGGTCCTCCGCGACCTATCCATCGATGTGGATACGCAGAATTGAGGTACGCCCTTACGTTGAGGCTGTAATGGGCGGGAGCACCATCGTGCATAAACCACATGGTGGCTCGTGTTGCAAGAGGGACATCCTGTAACAATCCAGGCAATTCTCCCTCCACAAATTCGCAGTACGCGTGCCCATTCAGCCTTGGAGGCAGAACATGAGGTCCGAGTAAGTAATTCCCCACAATACCACACCAAATGTTTATGGAGAATTGATGTTGATATCCACGCACAATTCTCGCGCCAGGATTCTCGACAGCCCACTGGTGCATATTATGCGAATTGATTACACCCGCACGAGTAAACATGGCCTCATCTGTGAATAATATCCGCCGAATGAACATTGGATCATTCAAATGACGCTCTTGTAACCACTGGCAGAATTGCTGACGGCGAGGATAGTCTTCAGGTGTCAATTCGTGCACTTTTTGCAGGTGAAATGGATGCAACTGTTGTCTCCGAAGCAGCCGCCATACAGTAGATTGTGGAAGTCGTACAGCTGCACTAATTTGTCTCGTACTGATAGATGGATCTTGGCCTACCAGGTCCAAAACATGTTCCTCGACGTTCACTGCATGCTCAAGTGGTCGACCTGAATGCGGCCCAGGACGAATGCCATACTCCCGCATACGTCTGTCCACAGATACAAACGTCTGATGACTTGGTAACCGTCTTCCTGGAAACAGCTCACTGTACCTTCGTCTTGCTGCAAGTGCATTTCCATCTGCTGCACCATACACAAGGTGCATATCAGCATACTCACTGTTTGAGTACATCATGTGCACGAAACCTTTGGCCTTCCGACGATGAATGAACGACAGGACGTACTTTTCCGTTACCAACAACATCAGCGCCATCTTCCGTACAGTAGGAGTAAACATCACGTGCAAACAAAAACAAACACTATTCATGCAGTTTCGAATCAACTGTTGGGAGATACGTATGTGAATTACGTACCAGAATATGGCATCCTGCTGCTTGCACTGCCGTCGTTTTGATACGGACATGACTTTCGTATTTAACGATAACTCTGGAATTAAACGTTTATGGAAAAACATTTATAGAACATTTTTGTCTTATATTTACCTCACAAATACACCCTTAAAATATTTACATGCATTTTTGAATCACCCTGTATATCTGATTTATCAGCAGCAGAAATATTTTTTCTACGAACTGACTTTATATCGTCGACGTTGTGCTGCTGACCAGACACTTCCTTCACAACTGTTCAAATGTGTGTGGATTCCTAAGAGACCAAACGGCTGAGGTAATCGGTCCCTAGACTTACACACTACTTAAACTAACTTATGCAAATAACGACACACACACTCATGCCCGTGGGAGGACTCGAGCCTCCTGCGGGAAGGGCCGCGCAATCCGTGACATGAGCCCTAGACCTAGGGGGTAGTGCAGGATCTATCTCTCTGAGCGACCTTCAAGAAGAATGGGTATTCCAACAGAGAGATATATCGTGCACTACGTCCTAGACTGACAGCCAGGATGGACGACGATCGACACCAACCAAGGGGAAAGTGTTCTTACCATTCATCAGTAAGGTCACTGCTCGCATTGGAAAAATTTTAAGCAAGTACGATGTGGAAACTGTTTTCAGACCCACCACGAAAATAAAAGAATGTTTAAGATCCGCTAAAGATAAACGACATCGTCTAGCTATGCCAGGTGTCTATAAAATTCCGTGCAGTTGTGGAAACGTCTATTTAAGCACAACAAAAGAAGCGTCAACATCTGGCTGGGTGAACATAAAAGGAACTGACGCCTCGGACATATTGATAAATCGGGTGTAGCGGAAAATGTGTTTCAGGAAGGTGATCATGTAATAAAGTTTAGTGAGACGACCGTCATAGCAAAGACGTCCCACCGGGGACTGAACAGCACAATAACGATGAAAGAGTGGTTCGGTGTGGGGCGGCGGAGTTGTGAGGTGGACTGCGGTAGTCGTCGTTAGGGGGTTGTGGACCACTGCGGCTGCGGCGGGGACGGAGCCTCTCCATCTTTTATCGTTTCTAGACCCCCGGTTAACATACAATACAATACAACACATCCACGAAGGAAGGCGCTTACAAGGCCCCTGTTCGATGAATTCTTGAGTATTGTTCATCAGTGTGGAATCGTCACCAGGTAGGATTGATAAGAGAAGTAGAGAAGACCCAACGAAGAGTGGAGCGTTTCGTCACGAGATAGTTTAGTAGGCGCAAGAGTGTTATAGAGACGCTCAACAAACTCCAATCGCAAACGTTACAAGAGCAGCGTTGTGAATTACAGAGAGGTTTACTACTGAAATTTCGAGAGAGCACTTTCCAAGAAGAGTGGGACAACATATTACTTCGTCTCACATTCACCTCGCGAAATGATCACGATGAGAAAATTATAGACAATAGTGCTACTGCCGAGACTTGCCAACAATCATTCTTGCCACGCACTGTACGCAAGTGGAACAGGGGGGGGGGGGGATCAGTTAGTGGTACCGAAAGTATCCTCCGTCACACACCGTTAGGTGGCTTGTGGAGCATGATGTAGTTGTAGATGTCTTCCTATGTTAAGACCATTGCGCAACAAAAGTGACACATTGTCAGGAAAGAGTAACTGCACAGAAGTTTTGAAATGGATCAGTGACCAAAGGGTGGATTCTTACTATCGAGGAATTGAACAATTGGTAGACCGCTCCGTGCCTATATTGAAAAGTAATGTCAAGTATCTATGTCACTTTTAAGTATAGCGCAGCATTCGATAAAAGTTACTTGGCCTGTCATAATAGTGTACAACTTACTTTTTAAAGTGTTCTCGCAACAAACTGAGTCTGTATCTAGTGCCTAGAGGTACTTCTCATTGTAGAATCCAAATTATAAACCTTACATGAGCACTGTAGTCGTGTACCACTGTGTCTATCACTTTGGAGTCACATGGTCACTTCCACCGTTTCTTAAAATAGGACTGCTTACCCGATAATGATATGGTGGTGCTGAACGTTGATCAACAGCTGTTGATACGTCTCGTCTTCCGAATTGTCTGTATGAGGAGTTCTTCCCTGCAGAGAGTCAGGATATGGCAGTTCCAACAACGACGGTAATTTCTTGGTAGACTGGAGCTTTGAGTCGCTGGTGTCGCACTCTGAGGCGGGTAAGAGCTGCAAGGGCGGCCCAGTTCCAGCGGCGAGGTTGTCGTTGAGGACCGCCAGCTCCGCGGACACCTGCAGCATGAGTGCGATCAGCGAGACGTCCACGAGCACCGTGGTCTCAGACACGGCCCATCCAAAAGCGAACTGCAGGCAGTACAGGATCTCGTAGACCGGCGACGGTTGGGTGTCGAATGGCACCCACATAGGAATGGGCAGATCTCGCCTGACTGGTAAACCATCTTCAGACCTTGGAGCCGTTATGATCCTGATGATGGGAGCAACAAACCAGTACGCTGAGTTCACTCTGTAGGTCACCTGTAGAGGTAAAAAAGTAAGGCACATCAAGCAACGATTAAACAACAAATACCAGAAATAGGAACGTTCCTATATTATTGATTTGCGTAAATATCGACACCTTTCGTTAACAAGTATTTGTAACATTTGCGTCAAAAAATGGCTACCTTCTATTCTGTAATGTTGTACAATATAGTGCCAGCCTACTGTAAAAGACAGAGGGAAGATGGCGTTGGATGACATTGCACTTCCAGCATGGAACCTGGGTCTTGTGGTTGTCAAAAGTCACGCAAGAGCTAGGCAGCGATATACACTCCTGGAAATTGAAATAAGAACACCGTGAATTCATTGTCCCAGGAAGAGGAAACTTTATTGACACATTCCTGGGGTCAGATATATCACATGATCACACTGACAGAACCACAGGCACATAGACACAGGCAACAGAGCATGCACAATGTTGGCACTAGTACAGTGTATATCCACCTTTCGCAGCAATGTAGGCTGCTATTCTCCCATGGAGACGATCGTAGAGATGCTGGATGTAGTCCTGTGGAACGGCTTGCCATGCCATTTCCACCTGGCGCCTCAGTTGGACCAGCGTTCGTGCTGGACGTGCAGACCGCGTGAGACGACGCTTCATCCAGTCCCAAACATGCTCAATGGGGGACAGATCCGAAGATCTTGCTGGCCAGGGTAGTTGACTTACACCTTCTAGAGCACGTTGGGTGGCACGGGATACATGCGGACGTGCATTGTCCTGTTGGAACAGCAAGTTCCCTTGCCGGTCTAGGAATGGTAGAACGATGGGTTCGATGACGGTTTGGATGTACCGTGCACTATTCAGTGTCCCCTCGACGATCACCAGTGGTGTACGGCCAGTGTAGGAGATCGCTCCCCACACCATGATGCCGGATATTGGCCCTGTGTGCCTCGGTCGTATGCAGTCCTGATTGTGGCGCTCACCTGCACGGCGCCAAACACGCATACGACCATCATTGGCACCAAGGCAGAAGCGACTCTCATCGCTGAAGACGACACGTCTCCATTCGTCCCTCCATTCACGCCTGTCGCGACACCACTGGAGGCGGGCTGCACGATGTTGGGGCGTGAGCGGAAGACGGCCTAACGGTGTGCGGGACCGTAGCCCAGCTTCATGGAGACGGTTGCGAATGGTCCTCGCCGATACCCCAGGAGCAACAGTGTCCCTAATTTGCTGGGAAGTGGCGGTGCGGTCCCCTACGGCACTGCGTAGGATCCTACGGTCTTGGCGTGCATCCGTGCGTCGCTGCGGTCCGGTCCCAGGTCGTCGGGCACGTGCACCTTCCGCCGACCACTGGCGACAACATCGATGTACTGTGGAGACCTCACGCCCCACGTGTTGAGCAATTCGGCGGTACGTCCACCCGGCCTCCCGCATGCCCACTATACGCGCTCGCTCAAAGTCCGTCAACTGCACATACGGTTCACGTCCACGCTGTCGCGGCATGCTACCAGTGTTAAAGACTGCGATGGAGCTCCGTATGCCACGGCAAACTGGCTGACACTGACGGCGGCGGTGCACAAATGCTGCGCAGCTAGCGCCATTCGACGGCCAACACCGCGGTTCCTGTTGTGTCCGCTGTGCCGTGCGTGTGATCATTGCTTGTACAGCCCTCTCGCAGTGTCCAGAGCAAGTATGGTATGTCTGACACACCGGTGTCAATGTGTTCTTTTTTCCATTTCCAGGAGTGTATATATAGGTTAACTAAACTTGTGGGGTACCGACTGGCCGAAAGAGGAGGCAGCAGATCTTGTGTCAGAAGTTGCAGGCCAGAGCTGGCAAATTAGTCGCGGAGGGGAGGCCACCAGGAGCAGACTATATCGATTGTATCTCCTGCTCCTTACAGTGTTGCACTAAAAGTAGAATCGGTATCGGTGGCTTTGTTGATTAACAGATCGGAAGTGACTGTCGTTAATTACTGTCAGTCTTAATGTTTGTATCTGCATATTCGCTATCTGTTATTCCGAGGTCTTGTTGAGGGTCGTTAATAGGTAACGAATGAAGTGTAATGCTCTGTGAATGTGATGACGACGCTACAGCATTCACTGATCAGCCAGAACATCATGACCACCTACCAAATAGCTTGTATGTCCTCCCTTGCCAAGGATAACAGTGGCGACGCGTCGTGGCATGGAAGCAAAGATGCCTTGGCAGGTCTGTGGAGGAAACTGTCACCACACCTACACAAACAAGTTGCCTAATTCCTGTCAATTCCGGGGAGGGGGAGCATGAGCTCTGACGCGACGTTCAATCACATCCCAGATGTGTTCGATCGGGTTCAGATCTCGTGAGTTGGGGGGCCAGCACATCAATCGGAACTCGCCACTGTTTTCCCCGAACCAATTCATCACGCTGTTGGCCTTGTGACGAGACGCATTATCTTGCTGAAAAAAGCAACTGCCGTCGGGAAACAAGATCGTCATGAAGGGGTTGTCTGCAACCAGTGCACGATAGTGCTTGCCTTGCACGAGCTCCGTTGCACCCGTGGATGCCATTGTGAATATTTCCTAGAGCATAATGTAGCCGCCACCAGCGTGTCTCCACCCGCGATACAGATGTCAAGGAGCTTTTACCCTGGAAGACGACGGATCCGCACCCTCCCATCGGTATGATGAAGAAGGTACTGGAATTCATCGGACTATTCAACGCTCTGCCACTGCGCCAACGTCCGGCGCCGATGGTCACTTGCCCATTTCACTCGTAGCTGCCAGTCCCGTGGTACACACACGTAGGACGTCGCCTGCGGAGGCCCTTCGTTAGGAGTGTTCGGTGCATTCTGTGATCAGACACACTTGTACTCTGCCCAGCGTTAAAGTCTGATGTTAGTTCCACCACACTTCGCCGCATTTCCTGTTTTACCAGTCTGCTGCCCAGCCTACGACGTGCGTCATCTGTAATGAGGAATGGCCGCCCAACCCCACGACGTCTGGACGTGGTTCTACCTTCATTTCTCCAAGTTTCGAAGACTTTCACCACAGCACTCCTCGAACACCCGACAAGTCGCGCAGTTTCCGAAATGCTCTTGCCGAATCTCTGTGCCATCATAATCTGCTTTCGGTCATAGATCGCGCTCCTTTCTAATGCTGCCACGGACAGCTCGATACTGCATGCACCGTGCGGGTGTCTGACTAGTTCCTCGCCAGGTGACTCTGCTATCGGCTGGACGGTTTTCTATCGATAGTACGTCGGTCGTCACAATGTTTTTGCTGATCAGTGTTCAAAAATGGCTCCGAGCACTGTCCCCTAGAACTTAGAACTACTTAAACCTAACTAAGTTAAGGACATCACACGCACCCATGCCCGAGGCAGGATTCGAACCTGCGACCGTAGCGGTCGTGCGTTTCCAGACTGTAGCGCCTAAAACCGCTCGATCACCCAGGCCGGCGCTGATCAGTGTGATTAGATAACTATACATAATCCCTTTTTAAATCGTTGTACGCTCTTTACTGTCTTATTCAATAGTTGAGGATTCCCTTCACAATTCACCATTGAAGTTATACCTCCGCCTCCAGATCGCACGAGCCCACGACCAGCACTTCCACTGCAGCGAAAGGGGCATCATCTGAAAGAAGCAGATCAGATCAACAACCGCGAAATGTGAAGGACTTGTGTGTCTCCAACGACGATCTCGTGTACAGTCTCTCTGGTACGAATAGGGACTGATACAGATCATGCCAAAACAAGGGGAGTACTGTACATTTGTTAAATTCATAGTACCGTAAGAAATAGCAAGGGACTTCAAAAAGTTAATTATACGTCATTACTAAGGCAGGCCATGTTACTGAACGTTGCACAGTTCACTCCAGTGACACAGATATATGACGCTATTGTTTAAACATAGTCAGCAAGTCTTTGTTAACAATGGTCGAAACGCTCCACCAATCATTCAGTTCATCGACGATAGAAATCCGCTCCTTGGTCATGCAGCCATTCGAGAACAACAGTGCGAACATCCTCATCATTGGCAAATATCCTTCCACCCCAGATGCTCTTTCAGCCTCCCGGAAAGATGGGAATCTCATGCTGCGAGACCTGGGCTACCCTATCAGCATCACTCACCATATAGCGGAGATACTGAGTCGCAGATAGGCACAACAGAAAGAATGTCTGCGCGGCCTCAGTCAAACTGTTGGCACCATTTTACTACGAGTGAGCGCGACATTGCATCTGTTTCGTATACCAACAGAACATCATGGCGAATCTCTGTGAAATTCACCTTTCTCACTGGAAGAACCGTACTGTCCCACGTGCTTCAAACGTTTCCATTTGCCGCGACATGGCGGTCGCACACTGTGATGGATGTGCTATCAATACCGCAGCAGAATAGTCTGTGCAGAAAACCAGGAAAGATGTACAGTCCTCTCTGCTGACAGTGTGCCGTCCTTTTGCACCAATGTTCTTAGCATGGGGCGACATATGTAACTTTCTTTGTGAAGTCCTTACGTGTCAGAGTGTTGGTCATGGGATGGTATCGGGGAAATTATAATTTTTTATTCTTTAAAAAATGCTTATCCTAAACCGGTGCTTTTATGATAAATAAAAGTTTGGAATGAATCCGTGTAATAGCGGCATGTATAGGTAGTATAAAATTTATATCTAGATTTATATCTTGTTTGCAATTAGAATAAATCTATCTGATTTACTGCATACGTTTGTGTTTCATTTTCTACTCAAGTTGGTTCTTGAAAGCATAGTAGCACATAAAGCAGCATGTCTTCCGTGTGCCAAATAACACAGAAACTAAAAAGCGCTTAGTGTGGTCCGAAAATTCTCAATTTCGCCTCTTTTCTAATGATGCAAGGCGTCTAGTGCACTGATGACCCAATGACACGCTCAACCCACAGCGTATGGAGTGTATAGTTCAGGTTGGAGGTCATTTTGTGATATTATGAAGGTGTTTTTCGTACTACGACCTAGAGTCCACTCACTCAAGCTACCGTGAACATACATCAGGGTGTTTATTTCAATGTTTTCCGTGGCAAAGTCTTGTCGTTTCTATTACTTCTTCATGATGAGTCTGCTATTAAAACTCCCGCCTTCTATGGTGACAGTACCCATCTTCATAGGGTTGAACGAATATGTTCTTGGTTTGACAAACACTCAGGTACTCTCTCATACCTCTTCCCACTAGCTAAATAATCCAATCTTAATGCCACAGAAAATGTCTCGTACTGTTTTGAACAACAGGTGACACGTGGAAATCAGCATCCCAGAAATTCGCTGGCTCTACGAGATCTGATCGTCAATGAGTGGCTTCATTTGGTTAAAGAACTTGTTGACTCTCTTCGTCCCCGAATCAATGCCTTCAACAAATTCAGTTGCAGCGTTACAAGGTATTGGTCTAAAAGCTTCTTGTGGTGACTAAATTGCTTATTAACGGTGATCTACCATTATTGTTTACCTTCCCTCTTACCATTTTCCTCTTTTGCCAATCCTGCTCAAAATTTGGAGAGGAACGTACCACAGAGTGAGGCTTACCTGCAGAAATCGATGCATTTTGACAGCAGTGGCGTGGTTACGGGCCCTGTGCCCTGCGCGATCGGCAAAGCGCTGACGGGACACCGCCAGCTGCCGCAACAGCTCCGTCACGCGAGTCCCGTCCAGCGAAAACGAGAACATCTGCACAGCAACACCAGGTGCGAGGCCGTTAACGAAGACAGCGAATTTCATTAGCACTCACACTCTTCCACATTTCGCTCCTGTTTCCGTTGTTGGCAAATATAATGGAAAATGAAGCACATATATTTATCTCTATAAATTTCCTGCAGATCCATGAACCCGAGACACTCTAGCTTGCGTTCTATATCCTCTTATTCACCAAGAAAAATTTTAAAATATTAAAAAAATTCCTCTCCTTTCCCTTACGGAACATCTATGGATTTCCGTCTCTTCCGTTAAACATGACTTCAACCCCGTAATCGATTCCTCCTGACTTCCAATCATTGGAAGCTGACGTGTATCTACAGCCCCAATCTCGCACATATACACTTTCCACATCCTCTCCAAAAGAAATTTTAATTTGCTCCCATATCCGACCATGAAATCTTCCTAGAGTTACATCCACCCTCCCAGATTTATCAGAATTCCTATTCTCCTCTCATTGCGTGTACCGTTCTTCTCCTCACTCCTCCCATTCTTTCCAAAGACAACTCACTTCTTTTCGCATTTCATGGCATCAATAACTAACCCATATCACACTCCATCACTGGACTCGCATTCGGGAGGATGGCGGTTCAATCCCGCGTCCGGCCATCCTGATTTCGGTTTTCCGTCTTTTCCCTAGATCACTTCAGGCAAATGCCGGGATGGTTCCTTTGAAAGGACACTGCCAATTTCCTTCCCTAATACGAGCTTGTGCTCCGTCTCTAATGACCTCGTTGTCTATGGAACTTTAAACACCAATATCCTCCTCCTCACACTTCACCTCAAAATCTATAAAATCACACCCTTCATCCATCCTTATTATATGGAAGTTCGCATAACAATCACTTGCATCCACAACAATAAAAAATTGTGAAATGAGCATATAACAAAAAAGTTTCGTTATTTTTCTTCTAATATATCATAAAAAAATCGCTTTCCACTCAACTGAGAACAAAAAACTATATTTTCAGTTAACATTAAAAATAGCAAATTGTTATTGCTATTATCAAAAATATTTCATACTTACTCTTAACCTTAAACCAACCTGGCCACTGGCTACTCAATCTACTAAACATCCAATAGAATGCCAACCCTAGACAGAAACAACTAACACAAATAAATGTCCGCACATCATCCTTGCTTCCTTCCGTCCCTCCTCCACCATCACCCATTCTCCTCTCCGTGAATTTCGTCTACATATCTCCTCCGAAAAAACTCTCGATCTCTGTCCAAACTCTTCAACGTCGTGCCATCAACCTCACTTTTTTCATCTGCCCCCCCCCCCCTATGAATCATTCAACAGCTCTTCATATTTGGTTCTCTCAACTTGCCTACAGAGAACACATGTACACTATATATCTCGCAAATTCAACAAACACATTTACCGCCTCATTTATTTCCAGTGACGATAAGCTGTCATTCGTACACCAACGCATAGCTCTCATGCAATGCTCTCCTAATATAGCTTCAACAGATTCATCAGGCAACGGCCTTGCAAAGTTGGTAACATCGGTTCCCGCACGCTCACCGAAGTTAAGTAACGTGGGGCCTGGCTAGAAGCCGGCCGAAGTGGCCGTGCGGTTAAAGGCGCTGCAGTCTGGAACCGCAAGACCGCTACGGTCGCAGGTTCGAATCCTGCCTCGGGCATGGATGTTTGTGATGTCCTTAGTTTAGTTAGGTTTAACTAGTTCTAAGTTCTAGGGGACTAATGACCTCAGAAGTTGAGTCCCATAGTGCTCAGAACCATTTGAACCTGGCTAGAACTTGGATATGTGACCGTCCGGGGAAAACTGGGTGCACGCGGTATTCAGGAACCACAAGTCGCTGGAGTGGCGTCCAATTGAAAGACTTGCGCAACAGCATAGTGCCACACTACATTTATATATTTAATAGAGACATTCTGTCAGACGACTAAACGGTGTAGGTCACGAAATTCTTTTATTACATGTCACACTTCTTTATCGCTTCTAAAATAAGAACTCCCTCCCTTCCCTTACCTTTCCGTTCCTCTCCATGACCTTTGCCCAGCCTTCTTACCAGACCCACGTTCATTTATGACACGTTTTATATTTTCCTTCCAGAACTGCTGAAATCAGTAAATCCTGTGAATTGTGCTCGATGACAGTATTGTGAAACGCCTACAATGTTATCTAACACATTGCGTTGCTCGGAACAACAACCTATTCTTTTATCAAGTCAGCTACAGTTTACAATATAAATTATTTAAAAAAAAGACTTCATCACCTACTTAACTGCAAAGGAACATGGCAATAGGTTAAAAGGGAACGACAGTGTGACGGTGGAAAATATTGCACAAATTCAGGTTTTTCTTTCTCCGTACAGGAATGTAGTATACAAATGGGAATAGCTGCAATGAATAACGCATACATAGAAGTTTCAATTGCTATTTTTCTATTGAAAAATATTAATATCTTCACTGTGTAATTGGGATTTTCCTGAGACAGCGCTGAATGGAGGTAGATCGACGGGTGTCGCTGTGACTCCGGTTGTAGTTATGTGAAACATGAAGTTAACATATTACTCTGATCCTCATACATGTGATTTTAGTTCATCATAGGGATCTGCAAAATAAAAGAAGTGCAAAATTACAAAGATTTGTAAAAATGGACATTTTTGGCGCCTTTTTTTTTCACCGAAAAAAATCACTAAATATCGACATAAAAAATCGGCTACGTTCAATTGAAGAGAATTCAGTTTGCTTCAAGGGAGACGGAGAACCATTAAAATTATCCGAAAATTGTAGCGTGAGTGACGACAAACTTGCCGAAAAACATGGTTTTGAGAAAAACGCGTTTAAAGTTTGACTAGTATTTATCGCATAAAAAGGAACAAAGCTTGAAACTTACGGGATATCATCGATGTCTCGTCCACAATAACAGGTAGGACTGAGAGAGGAGATAGAGAAGATCCAATAAAGAGCGGTGCGTTTCGTCATGCGATCGTTTAGCTGGCGAGAGAGTGTTACGGAGATGCTAAACGAGCTGCATTGGCAGGTGTTACAAGAGAGGCGTTGTGGATCACGGAGCGATTTACTACTGAAACTTCGGGATAGCACTTTCCAGAAGGAGTCGGACAACATATTACTTTCCCCCAAATACATCGCCGGCCGGAGTGACTGAGCGGTTCTAGGCGCTACAGTCCGGAACCGCGCGACCGCTACGGTCGCAGGTTCGAATCCTGCCTCGGACATGGATGTGTGTGTCGTCCTTAGGTTAGTTAGGTTTAAGTAGTTCTAAGTTCTAGGAGACTGATGACCTCAGATGTTAAGTCCCATAGCGTACTGACCATGAGGAGAAAATTTGAGAAATTAAAATACAGAGGCTTACCGACAATCATTCTTCCCACGCACTATTCGCGAGTGGAACGGGGTTGGAGGAATCAGATAGTGGTACCGAAAGTACCCTCCGCCACACAACTTTAGGTGGCTTGTGGGGTATGATGCAGATGTAGATGTATCGCTCCGGCTAGTGGATGGCCACTTTCTGCTACTTTTACCTGAAAATCCCTCATTTTCGTCCTCAAAGCCATTTTCGTCGCTAAGAGCATCGCCGCTGGCGCCTCTATCTTCACGGAATCGGCGCACTTCATTTGAAGGGCATGTGTCACGTGCATTAATGCAGTATGACCTACATTGAATAAACATACGGCCAAATTTGAAGCAATGTTGACAATTTGGCTTCGGCTGGATGTTATGGTTCAAATGGCTCTGAGCACTATGGGGCTCAACTGCTGTGGTCATAAGTCCCCTAGAACTTAGAACTACTTAAACCTAACTAACCTAAGGACAGCACACAACACCCAGCCATCACGAGGCAGAGAAAATCCCTGACCCCGCCGGGAATCGAACCCGGGAACCCGGGCGTGGGAAGCGAGAACGCTACCGCACGACCACGAGATGCGGGCTGGATGTTATGTTTGGAGTTTATCGCCAAATGAGACTATTGACACTTTCGTTCACATTTTGGGTAAAACCGCCAAAACAAAGCTCCAGCAAATCAGGCTTACTCAAATCGGTATAAATAGGGGGCGTGAGTTGGGATCCGGTTCTCTAATGCCGAGGAGTGCCGTGCCCGCTCGGCTTCAAACGCTCACAGAATCGTTACTTTTTAGAGTTCGCGCATATTACTTTGCGGAATAATTCTTCAGTGTATATACAATCGAACTCCGTAACTAAATTTTCGACCGTCGCTATGTCGTTTCCCCTTAAAGCAGAACATGGAATGACAGAATAAACTGAACGAAACTAAAAGCAATACAATAAGCAATATAATAATTTCGAAGACGGAATAATGTCACATCCAGAGCAAGCGAAAATAATCCTCCTTTTGTCATAAAAATTTTCAGTTATTGATCACAGATGCACTTTATTAAGATTGCCGATTTCGGTGTGTATATACTGTACAAGAAAATTACAAGATTTATTTTTTGTCGAACAGTGGAAAAAATTAATCTGAATCTGACGCTGGATACGGGAATGACAATGAAGTGCATAATGAATCAATGGCGAAAATACGCTGCACTACGAGTAAAAAATGTAGCACCCAAAAGACATGGTCGGATGTCAACGTAATCTTGTACACGCACACAGTTTCGTTGGATGTGTAAATGATGAGTTACAGTTGTGTGGGACAGGTAAAACGGCGACCAGAGTACAATGTGTTGCTTGTGTTTAGTGTTCGTACCAGGCCTTCTAGGGTATATGAGGGGTGTGAAGAGCGTAAGATGTTGAGTGAATGCTGTGAGCGAAACGGAGATGCTGCGCGCTGTTGTGAGACAGCGTTATCAGCGATTGAGGGAGTTTGAGAGAGGCGTCACTATTGCACTCTCCATTTGGCGGGCTTATCTAATAGATCAAAATCAAGATTTATGGGGCACTTGGATGTGACACTGGGCCGCTCTTATATTATATTACAACTTTTGAGGGCAGGCGTGCTGAGTTTCCGGGTTCCGCTCAATAGGTCAGGAGTCCACTACATACAGGATGCGTCTACACGGGTAGCGGGGACTGGGTGGTTTTTTACTTTAGAGGGTCCCAGGGAACCACAGAAAGGGCGTCCTTCTAAAAGGGGACAGGTAAAATAGTGAGTTGTAGAAACGATCGGTGTCGTAGTTGTAATTAGTCGTAGCTATGTTGGGCAGGAACCATAGCTCCAAGCCCTAAGAGAAAGCACTCCAACTAGTTATAGATACAGAAAGTTGGCTAAAGCCGGAAATAAGTTCAGCCGAAATTTTTTTAAACGATATAACAGTGTTCCGAAAGGATATATTAAATACAGTTCGTGGTGCAGTATTTATTGCTGTCAGAAGTAGTTTGCCTTATAGTGAAATTGAAGCAGATAGTTCCTGCGAAATAGTATAGACAGAGGTTATACTTAGGAACCTGACTGAACTATTAATTGGATCGCTTTACCGACCCCCAGACTGAGAATATATAGTTGCTGAACAGTTCAAAGAAATCTTGAGTCTCATTTCAAATAGGTACCCCACCCATACAGTTATAGTCGGTGGTATCTTCAATCTACCCTCGATATGCTGAAAAAATTATACGTTTAAGGCTGGTGACAGGCATAAAACGTCATCCGAAACTGTACTGAATGCTTTCTCAGAAAATTATTGTGAGCAATTAGTTCATGAGCCCACTCGAAGCGTAAATGGTTGCGAAAGCATACTTGACCTCTTAGCAAAAAATAATCCTGGAGAAATAGTGATTATCGTGACGAATACAGGACTTAGCGTCCACAAGGTAGTTCCTGTTAGGCTGAATTCCATAACACCTACAACAATCAAAAAGAAACGCAAAGTATATGTATTTAAGAAAGCTGATAAAAGTGCTCTTAACGCCCTTTTAAGACAGGCTTCCGATCTGATCATGTAAAAGAAGAAAAGTTGTGGAATGATTTCAAAGAGACAGTATCAACAGCAGTTGAGAGATGTGTACCACATAAATCAATAAGTCATGGTACTGATCCGCCATGGTACACAAAAAACGTCAGATCGCTGTTGCAGAAGTAGCGAAAAAAAGAATGCCAAATTTTAAAGAATGCAAAATCCCCAAGACTGGCAAAGTTGTACAGAAGTTCGAAATATAGCGCGTACTTCAATGCGAGATGCTTTTAATAATTTCCATAACGAAACTCTGTCTCGAAATCTGGCCGAAAACCCAAAGAGATTCTGGTCATACATAAAACACACCAGTGGCAAGACGCAATCAATACCTTCACTGCGTGATAAGAACGGTGAAGTCACTGATGACAGTGCCACTAAAACAGAGTTATTAAACTCGGTTTTCCCAAACTCCTTCACCAAATAAGACGAAGTAAATATTCCTGAATTCCAATCAAAAACAACTGCCAAGATGAGAAACATAGAACGAAATAGATACCCTCGGTGTCTCAAAGGAGCTTAAATCACTTAATAAAGGCAAGGCTTCTGGTCCAGATTGTACACCATTCAAGCTCCTCTCAGAGTATGCTGATACAATAGCTCCATATTTAGCAATTATATACAACCGCTCGCTCATACAAAGATTCATACCTAATAGACCGGAAAATTGATCGTCACACCAATACCCAAAAAAGAAAGTAGGAGTAATCCGTGGAATTACAGGCCCATATCACTAACGTCGATTTCCAGTAGGGTTTTGGAACATATACGGTATTCGGACACTATGAAGTGCCTCGAAGAAAATGATTTATTGACACATAGTCAGCACGAATTCAGAAAATATCGTTCTTGCGAAACACAATTAGTTATTTATATTCATGAAGTAATGAGTGCTATCGACAGGGGATGTCAAATTGATTCCATATTTTCAGATTTCCGGAAGTCTTTCGACACCATACCTCACAACCGTCTTCAAACCAAGCTGCGTGCCTATGGAATATCTCTTCAGTTGGCGACTGTTTCGTGATTTGCTGTCAGAAAGGTCACAGTTCGTAGTAATAGACGGTAATTCATTGAGTACGACAGAAGTAATATCTGGCGTTCCCCAAGGAAGTGTTGTAGGGTCTCTATTGTTCATGACCTATATTAACGATATAGGAGACAATCTTAGTAGCCGTCTTAAATTGTTTGCAGATGATGATGTCATTTACCGTCTTGTAAAGTCATCAGATGACCAAAACGAATTGCAAAATGATCTAGATAAGATATCCGTATGGTGAGAAAAGTGACAATTGACCCTCAATAAATAAAAGTGTGAAGTTACACTTGAGTACTATAAGAAATACACTAAATTTCGATTACGCGATAAGTCACACAAATCTGAAGGCTGTAAATTCAACTAAATACTTGGGGATTACAATTACAAATAACCTAAATTAGAACGATCACATAGATAATGCTGTGTGTAGAACAAACCAAAGACTGCGATTCATTGGCAGAACACTTAAAAAGTGTAACAGGTCTACTAAAGAGACTGCTTATACCACGCTTGTCCGCTCTATCCCGGAGTATTGCCGTGCGGTGTGGCATCCGCATCCGGTGGGAATCACGGATGACATCGAAAAAGCACAAAGACGGGCGGCTCGTTTTGTATTAACACGAAATAGGGGAGATAGCGCCACAGACATAATACGTGAATTGGAGTGGCAATCATTAAAACAAAGAGTTGTTCGTTGCGACGGGATCTTCTCATGAAATTTCAATGACCAGTTTTCTCCTCCGATTGCGAAAACATTCTGTTGGCACCCACCCAGATACGGAGAAATGATCATCACGATAAAATAAAAGAAATCAGGGCTCGCACAGAAAAATTTAAGCGCTCGTTTTTCCCGCGTGCCTTGCGACAGTGGAACGGTAGAGAGACAGCTTGAAGGTGGTTCATTGAACCCTCTGCCAGGCTCTTTATTATGAATAGCAGAGTAATCACGTAGATGTAGATGTATATGAAAAATCGGAAAATAGTTACAAATTACGGTGTGCACACATTTTATTCAACGTTAAACGTCACTGCAGATATTTGGATTTAAGTTGCGACATGTTCGATATGCCTGCCATCACTGGCGATGATGTGGCGCAGACGAATAGCGAAATTCTGCATGATCATTGAAGGCGTCGCAATATCGATGCTGTCGATGACCTCCTGAAGGCTGTTTCCAGCTCATCAATGGTTTTGGGCTTATTGGTGTACACCTTATCTTTAAACACAGCCCCACAAAAATTAGTCGCATGTATTAAGATCAGGGGAATATGACGGCTAATCGAGACCTACGCCAGTGTCCTCTTGCTACAACAGAGCCAGAATGCGGTCCCCAAAGAGCTCCTCCGGGATGATGGGGTCGAGTTCCGTCTTGCATTAAACACATCTTGGCGAAATCAGCGTCACTTTGGATAACGGAGATGAAATCATCTCCCAAAACCTTCACGCACCGTCTGGTAGTCACCGTGCCATCAAGGAATATCGCACCGATTATTACGTGACTGGACATCGCACAGTCACTTGTTGAGAACGAAGAGACTTCCCGATCGCGAAATGCGGATTCTCAGTCCCCCAAATGCGCCAGTTTTGCTTATCGACGAATCCATTCAAATGAAAGAGTGGGCTTCGTAGTTAAACCGACAAATTAATTCCCATCATGCCCCGCAGCCAACCATGCAGTTTGAACGTTCTAATGCAAACCGTTCAGAAGTTATGACGATTTTATTTCATATAGTTCAATAATTGTCAACCTGTATATTATAAGCAAATTCTCCCCTGATGATAGAAAATCAACGCCCCCGGCTTTTTTTTTTTTGTCTCGTTAATTTTTTAAACCAGCAGTCCGTAGATCCCAGTTTCCTGCAAATTGATCTGCGAACACTTGCCCCTTTTGACGATGACTTTTCCGGTACCGGTTGCCGCGGGTTTCGAATTCGTGCCAGACTGCATAGACCTCGATTACCACTAGAGATCTCTCCAGCCGACGCGCCGTAAGCCATGGCTGCGCGCGCACTTCTGGCCCGCGTTTAATGAGAGCGCCACGGTGAAGCACGTGGTCCCAGCGGCCAATAGCAACGTTCTTTTTTTTCTTTCTGTTTGCTACCGCCTTTATCCCGCATTGTGCGCAGGGTAGGCAGGGTTAAGTACGGATTTGGCATGGTGAATTTTTAAGTGATGGCCGGATGCTCTTCCTGCCGCTACCCCAAGACCCCCCAGGACGGAATTTGTGCAGCCCAGCTGTCTGCGTCTAGTGTAAATCGTGAAATGGTGTGAATGTGTTTCAAATGTCTGTGAGTCATGTATCTGAGACGGGACGTGGGGACCAGCCTGGTATTCACATAGTAGGATGTGGAAAACCGCCTAAAAACCACATCTAAGCTGGCCGGCACAGCGGCCGTCGTCGTTAACCCGCTGGGCGGATTCAATCCGGGGCCGGCGCCCCCAGCCGAGTCCAGATAGTAGCACGTTAGCGCTCTCTGCTATCCTGGCGGGTCCAATACCAACGTACTCTCGCTCATCAGGCAGTCTCATCAGGCAGTCTGATATTCGCGGTAGTCTATCGACATCTCGCCTACAGACAGCATGTTTACTTGGTTTCCGTGTACGAGTGGACGTTGTGGATTCGTGAGGTTTCATCTACATCTACATCTACATTTAGATTCGCTTGTGACCCCGTTGCTATTTGCTTGTTGTTGTTCGTTAGGTCTTGCTCGGTCGTCCGTCGTTGTTCGTGTTCGTCCTTCCCCGTTCGTACTGTTTGTTTCCGGCCCCCTCCCGTTTGGTCCCGCCACCGCTTTCCTTCTCGGCAATCCCACGACCGTTACAACTTTCGCATCCCTTCACTTTTTTTTCTGAGAGAATAAAGTCACTATGTCTCTCTGGACAAGTTTCGTTGAATTCAATAACCATTATTTAGAGATGTATGTTTGTTTCTGCAACAAAAAAAAATTCTTTGTTTGCTACATTTTAGCAGACGTCAATGCACTCTCATTCACTACCTTGGAAGTGAGCCCGATGTCGGTCAGGCAGTTATAAGCGACGAAAGAGATTTGCGGGAGATCAGTAGGGGTGTTCACGATGAAGCTGCCGTTGACCATGAAGAGGAGTGCGATGTGCGAGACCATGGCGAAGGCGAGCAGGAGCCGGTGGCGCAGTCGGCGGCCCGGCGGCGGCACCCACAGCCCCAGAAGTCGCAGCTCCCCCAGCACCGACGACAGCGGCCACGCCAGCTCATCCTCGTCCTTCCCCATCTGCAACACCCAGCCAGAAATGTGTCGTCACATCGGTGCTAGTTGTTGCTGTGGCGCTACACGTGGGCAACAGTGGAAGAGATGTAGGAGAGGTTCAAATGCCTCTGAGCACTATGGGACTGAACATCTAGAACTTAGAACTACTCAAACCTAGCTAACCTAAGGACGTAACACACATCCGTGCCCGACGCAGGATTCGAACCTGTGAACGTAGCGGTCGCGCGGTTCCAGACTGTAGCGCCTAGAACCGCTCGGCCGCTCCGGCCCGCTGGAGGAGAGGCTACGGACTTTCCGACCGGAGTGTTTTCGACCGTTTTGTAGACGCAGTAGGCGCCGTGGGACTTCCGTCCAAGTGGTTTTGCACAGTGTGTGCCGGAGTGCACAGTTTTGCACAATGTCGTTTGCGGTGTCACCGCCAGACACCACACTTGCTAGGTGGTAGCCTTTAAATCGGCCGCGGTCCGTTGGTATACGTCGGACCCGCGTGTCGCCACTATCAGTGATTGCAGACCGAGCGCCGCCACACGGCAGGTCTAGAGAGACTTCCTAGCACTCGACCCAGTTGTACAGCCGACTTTGATAGCGATGGTTCACTGACAAAATACGCTCTCATTTGCCGAGACGATAGCTAGCATAGCCTTCAGCTACGTCATTTGCTACGACCTAGCAAGGCGCCATTACCAGTTACTATTGATGCTGTAAAACATGTACCGTCAAGAGCGACGTTCACCATTTATGGATTAAAGTTAAGTATTCCACAGCTACGTCCTTTTTTGCTAGTCTAATTTCCTTGTCCTGTTCCAGACCTCACGCCAGCCTGCGTGAGCTAAAACGCGTGCATTTCGGCTACCTCTCAAAACCGGGTTGGCTCTCTTGCCAATCCACAACATCGTTTGCCACCAAATCTTGCCTCACTGTTGGATTTCCGTGAAGTATCTGCCACGGTGCCACACTGCCAACTGTTAACGAAGATACAAGCATGCGGAATTTATTCCAAGGTATGTGAGTGGCTCGAAGACATCTTAAGTAACAGATTCCTCGACTGCGGATGTTCATCACAGACAAAGGTATCTTCAGAAATGCCCCAGGGAAGTGAGATAGGACCGCTGCTATTTTCTGTATATGTAAATGACATGGCGGGTAGGCTAAGCAACAGTCTGCAGCTGTTCGATGATGAGGCTGTGATGTATTGAAAGGTGTCGTCGATGGGTGACTGAAGGAGGATGTAAATGTCGTGTGAGTAGGGCCTCCCGTCGGGTAGACCATTCACCGGGTGCAAATCTTTCGATTTGACGCCATTTCACCGAGCGCTGTGACCGATCGGTTCTAAGCGCTTCAGTCCGGAACTGCGCTGCTGCTACGGTCGCAGGTTCGAATCCTGCCTCGGGTATGGATGTGTGTGATGTCCATAGGTTATTTAGGTTTAAGTAGTTCTAAGTCTAGGGGACTGATGACCTCATATGCTAAGTCCCACAGTTCTTAGAGACATTTGAACCATATTTGACGCCACTTCGGCGACCTGCGCGTCTATGAGGATAAAATGATGTTGATTAGGACAACACAACGCCCAGTCCCTGAGCGGAGAAAATCTCTGACCCAGCCGGGAATCGAACCCGGGGCTGTAGGATTGACATTCTGTCGCGCTGACCCCTCAGCTACAGGGGGTATACGGTGGCTAGCCCTAATGTAAAAAAAATTAAGTTACTGTGGATGAGTAGGAAAAACAAACTCATTATATTTCAGTACAGTTTCAGTAGTCTACTACTTCGCACCGTCACGTAGATTAAACATCTAGTCTTAACGTTGCAAGGCAATATCGAATGAAATGAGCGTGTAAGCACTGTGTTATGGAGGGTGAATCGTCAACTTCTGTCCATTGGGAGAATTTTAGGAGAGTGTGGTTCATCTGCAAAGAAGACCGCATAAAGGTCACTAGATCGACACACTGGTGGGGACCGTTCAAGGGTTTGGGATCCTACCCATGTAAGAATCAAGGAAGATGTCGAAGCAATTCGAAGGTGGACTGCTAGATTTTTTTTACAGGTGATTTCGAACAAGGCGCAAGTATTACGGAGATGATTCAAGAACTCACTGGAGGGAAGGCGACATTTTTTTCTAGAAGCGCTACTGAGTAAATTTAGAGAACTGGCATTCGAGGCTGACTGCAGAGCGATTCTAAGGCCGTCACGTAAGGACCATAAAGATAAGGTTAGAGAAATTAAGTCTCGTACAGGGGTATATACACTACAGGCCATTACAATTGCTACACCAAGAAGAAGTGCAGATGATAAACGAGTATTCATTGGACAAATATATTATACTAGAACTGACATGTGATTACATTATCACGCAATTTGGGTGCATAGATGCTGGGAAGTCAGTACCCAGAACAACCACCTCTGGCCGTAATAATGGCCTGGGCATTGAGTCAAACAGATATTGGATGGCGCGTACAGGTACAGCTGCCCATGCAGCTTCAACACGATACCACAGTTCACCAAGAGTAATGACTGGGGTATCGTGACGAGCCAGTTGCTCGGCCACTATCGACCAGACGTTTTCAGTTGATGAGAGATCTGGAGAATGTGCTGGCCAGGGCAGCAGACGAACATTTTCTGTACCCAGAAAGGTCCGTACAGGACCTGCAACATGCGGTCGTGTATTATCCTGCTGAAATGTACGGTTTTGCAGGGATCGAATGTAGAGCCACGGGTCGTAACACATCTGAAATGTAACGTCCACTGTTCAAAGTGCCGTTAATGCGAACACGAGGTGACCGAGACGTGTAACCAATGGCACCCCATACCATTACGCCGGGTGATACGCCAGTAGGGCGATGACGAATACACGCTTCCAAAGTGCGTTCACCGCGATGTCGCCAAACACGGATGCGACCATAATGATACTGTAAACAGAACCTGGATTCATCTGAAAAAATTACGTTAGCTGATAGCCCATGCTGCTGCAAACGTCGTCGAACTGTTCGTGCAGATGGTTGTTGTTTTGCAAATGTCCCCATCTGTTGACTCATGGATCGAGACGTGGCTGCACGATACGTTACAGTCATGCGGATAAGATGCCCATCATCTCGACTGCTAGTGATACGAGGCCGTTGGGATCCAGCACGGCGTTCCGTATTACCCTCCTGGACCCACCGATTCCATATTCTGCTAACAGTCATCGGATCTCGACCAACGCGAGCAGCAATGTCGCGATACGATAAACCGCAATCGCGATAGGCTACAATCTGACCTTTATCAAAGTCGGAAACGTGATGGTACGCATTTCTCCTCCTTACACGAGGCATCACAACAACGTTTCACCAGGCAGCGCCGGTCTACTGCTGTTTGTGTATGAGAAATCGGTTAGAAACTTTCGTCATGTCAGCGCGTTGTAGGTGTCGCCACCGGCGTCAACCTTGTGTGAATGCTCTGAAAAGCTAATCATTTGCGTATCACAGCATCTTCTTCCTATCGGTTAAGAGCGTTGCGTTCAATTCGGGGTTGGGACGCTGCTGTCTGTTTTAGACTGTGCGTGCTCTGATGTGACGTCATCGCTGCCGGCACTTTGGGCGCTACGTTGTTCGCAGAAGTAGAGCAGTATTTTTCTTTGAAATTGCACGTCTAGTATCGTACAAGCAACATGGGGAGTTTTGTAGATGATCTGCTGAAGATTCCCTTTTCCAGTAGATCTTTGGAGGAGAAAGTGAGAGGCCAGCTCCAAATTTAAATCTGACAATTGGGAAGGCATGGGAGTGAACTTACTGTTTTGGCTTAGAGCACCATGTGATTAGAAGCGTGTAGATGCCTGTTACAAGTTCCAAGAATATTTCGTCTGGGAAAAGATAAAACCCTCTCTAAGTATGTATAGGTAGAAGATACGGAATTTTGAGCTCTATGCGACATATCAGTGCCCTGACACAGTGGTCCAGAAAACTGACTGGCCACTGTCGGTTTGGGTTCGATTGTCGTTGGTACCATTTTTCATCATTTTATTTTATTCCTCGCAATGTAAAACTATTAATTATATAATTTAAATATGTTTAAGCAGTTCAGTTTATATATGTAAGATTAATGTATTAAATTTTGTTACTATTAGTACCCATGTAAGTCAAAGGGCTATAGGTGGTGGTGAAAAAAGCGAGTAAAGTAGGAAATTTAGTATGAAAGTGTACGAAAAGAGTTGACCCTGTGGGTGTGATATTCATAAAGTACTTTCTTTCTTCCCATGTTTCTTATTCAGGAACAGTGATGTATGGGGTACAGGGGCAGTTAAAGATTTATAACATATTAATGCATTAGAAAAAACAAAGCGGAAATCATAAACATATATGAAGTTTACTCGCTCGTAGCACATTGGCCGCGCAGGGTAGCCGTACGGTCTAGGACGCCTTGTAATGGTCCGCGCGGTTCTCCCCGTCCGAGGTACGAGTCCTCTATTGGGAATGGGTGTGAGTGTTGTCCTTAGCGTAAGTTAGCTTAAGTTAAATTAAGTAGAGAGTAAGCTTAGGGACCGATGACCTCACAGTTTGGGCCCATAAGACCTTACCACAAATTTCCAGATTCCGTAGCACAGTGTGCAACGCTAATATCGTACCATTAGTAGGTTGAGCTTACCGTGACAAGTTAGTGGAAAGAGAACCTGCTTTTTTTGTAATATTGTAGCACATTAAAATTTTTCATGAGCTGACAATGAGCCTAAGCTACTCGATTAAAAAACGGATCCACAACCGCCGGAAAAGAGTCCACGCAGAAAAGTCAGAACCTGTTTTCCAAATTTTTAAAGAGGAATTCCGTGATTTGAAAACTAAGGGTGTAGATTTCGTAGCAATTACGCCATATTATGATAACTCCCAAGTCTGGATTGCGTAGAGAAAGAATAGAAACTACTGGTATGACCCAGAGATTAGGAGATTCAACTGAACGAAGACATTTTGACATTAACTGAAGGTAATAGCCATTCGAAAATTCACAATGGTCCTGTTCCTGACGAAATAATCCTGATGTGAAGATTGTGAAGAACCGTAGAAAATCCTGCATGAAAATGCAACGAGAAATTTGACAGGTGTTCGAAACAGTTCAAACAACTGTACACAATACATGACGACGTCGGAAACGCAGAAGAGGATACGAATATATTTTCTGTTTCACTTGCTTCCTTACCATAAAAAATTTAAAACACATACGGAATATTTTTTCGAGAGTGCTTGACTTTGGAAAAGCAGCAGTTAAAGGAATGAAAACAGTGTTTCTCGAAACATCCGTTACCGATTGCAATTTTCACTTTGGCTAGTGTCTATAGAAAAAAGAAATACATATACTAGGATTGACGGAGGAATATAAGGATGGACAAGAAGTCAGACTGTTTTGCTGCAGCGAGACATATTCCACTTGCTGTGGCGCCTTAGACAGCAAGCACCGACGACAATACGCGGGGCATATATACAGGGTGTTTCAAAAATGACCGGTATATTTGAAACGGCAATAAAAACTAAACGAGCAGCGATAGAAATACACCGTTTGTTGCAATATGCTTGGGACAACAGTACATTTTCAGGCGGACAAACTTTCGAAATTACAGTAGTTACAATTTTCAACAACAGATGGCGCTGCAAGTGATGTGAAAGATATAGAAGACAACGCAGTCTGTGGGTGCGCCATTCTGTACGTCGTCTTTCTGCTGTAAGCGTGTGCTGTTCACAACGTGCAAGTGTGCTGTAGACAACATGGTTTATTCCTTAGAACAGAGGATTTTTCTGGTGTTGGAATTCCACCGCCTAGAACACAGTGTTGTTGCAAAAGACGAAGTTTTCAACGGAGGTTTAATGTAACCAAAGGACCGAAAAGCGATACAATAAAGGATCTGTTTGAAAAATTTCAACGGACTGGGAACGTGACGGATGAACGTGCTGGAAAGGTAGAACGACCGCGTACGGCAACCACAGAGGGCAACGCGCAGCTAGTGCAGCAGGTGATCCAACAGCAGCCTCGGGTTTCCGTTCACCGTGTTGCAGCTGCGGTCCAAATGACGCCAACGTCCACGTATCGTCTCATGCGCCAGAGTTTACACCTCTATCCATACAAAATTCAAACGCGGCAACCCCTCAGCGCCGCTACCATTGCTGCACGAGAGACATTCGCTAACGATACAGTGCACAGGATTGATGACGGCGATATGCATGTGGGCAGCATTTGGTTTACTGACGAAGCTTATTTTTACCTGGACGGCTTCGTCAATAAACAGAACTGGCGCATATGGGGAACCGAAAAGCCCCATGTTGCAGTCCCATCGTCCCTGCATCCTCAAAAAGTACTGGTCTGGGCCGCCATTTCTTCCAAAGGAATCATTGGCCCATTTTTCAGATCCGAAACGATTACTGCATCACGCTATCTGGACATTCTTCGTGAATTTGTGGCGGTACAAACTGCCTTAGACGACACTGCGAACACCTCGTGGTTTATGCAAGATGGAGCCCAGCCACATCGCACGGCCGACGTCTTTAATTTCCCGAATGAATATTTCGATGATCGTGTGATTGCTTTGGGCTATCCGAAACATACAGGAGGCGGCGTGGATTGGCCTCCCTATTCGCCAGACATGAACCCCTGTGACTTCTTTCTGTGGGGACACTTGAAAGACCAGGTGTACCGCCAGAATCCAGAAACAAGGTGAAGCAGTACATCTCATCTGCATGTGAAGCCATTCCGCCAGACACGTTGTCAAAGGTTTCGGGTAATTTCATTCAGAGACTACGCCATATTATTGCTACGCATGGTGGATATGTGGAAAATATCGTACTATAGAGTTTCCCAGACCGCAGCGCCATCTGTTGTTGAAAATTGTAACTACTGTAATTTCGAAAGTTTTTCTGCCTGAAAATGTACTGTTGTCCCAAGCATATTGCAACAAACGGTGTATTTCTATCGCTGCTCGTGTAGTTTTTATTGCCGTTTCAAATATCCCGGTCATTTTTGAAACAACCTGTATGTAGTGCGGGCTGCGGCAAGAGCAGCGCCTACAGTGAGACGACACGGGACTTCGCAACCACGGAAGCCAGCGGCCAAACCAGCAAAAGGCATTAACAACACTCCAGCCAGGCCATCAGGCGGTATAAAAAGCGATGATAGGGGACTTTGACTGAACGTATCTCTTCACGTGCCGAAAATAGGTCCTCAAGTATCCGTATGCGAGGCGTCTATTTAGCCCGGCCTGCGAGCTCTGAACACGCATCTGCACAAACATCAGACGCTTCAAAATAGAACCTTCTGCACCATCGCAGGAGCAGACCCATACACCCTCAACACACACATTAATGACCTCTTAGGCGAAAGATCGATCCCTACACAAATCAAAGGGAAGTCGAAATGTCTGTACGAGGAAGCTTCCACTTCGACCCACCATCTTATTTATCAGTTATACACCCCGACGCTTCGGGTAACAGACCAATCTCCACGTTAACCAGACAATTTATGGCATAACAGATTACGGACATATAGTCATACATACAACAAATGTCATTTTCAAACATCATTCTGCCATGCTGAAGGGTCAGACGAGCAAAGAGGCTAGCAAGCAAGCGCATAGCAGTTCCCTTGCGGCCAGCAGCCGGAAGATCTTCACCTACTCCCCACCTAAGACTCAGCCAACGCCCTGGACAGCATGATACCTCCACGGTCCTGAGACTCGACCACTTATAAGCCGGAATAAATTGTGAGGGGATGTTCTTATGACTAAAACGTTCGGAAAATCCGCCGCTGAAATATTTGTGATCGGAAACACCACGTTGATGTCAAGGGTCGCAAAGCGCACGGTCGGAAAGCTAAGGATACCGCTGGAGTAGTGTTTCCAGGTGTCCCGATTATCGTGAGATGCTTCGATTTTTAGGGATGTCGTGATCCATCCCCACTAAGCCTTATGCGGGACTCAAAACGTCTCGGCTTTGGGCCAATGCTAACGATACGAAATACTGTGTAGACTCACTTCAGAAATGGTCGAATCAGTAGAAGACATTCCCTGAGAATTGCTGATATCCTTGGGGCATAAACTATTCCATCTGGTGTGGAAGACATATGAGACAGGGGAGATACCCCCAGTCTTCAAAAGGAATATTTCAGTTCCAATTCCAAAGAGCGCAGCTGCTGACAGGTGCGAATATTACAGAATTATTAGTTTAAAAAGTCATGGTTGCAAAATACTGACACGAAACGTTTGCAGAAGAGTGGAAAAACTGGTTAGACCCGAACTTAGGGAAGATGAGTTTGGGTTCTGGAGAAATTCTGGAAATCGCGAGGCAATACTGACCCTACAACGTACCTTAGGAAACGAGTTAAAGAAAGGCAATCCTACGTTTACAACTTTTGTAGACTTTGAAAGAGCTTTCTACAATATTGACTCACATTTGAAATTCTGAAGATAGCAGGGGTAAAATATAGGGAGCAAAAGGTTATTTACAACTTGCACAGAAACCAGACTGCAGTTATGAGTCGAATGGCACGAACGGGAAGCAGTAGTTGAGAAGGAAGTGAAATATGGTTGTAGCCTATCGACCTTGATATTCAGTCTGTACATTGAGCAAGAAGTAAATGAAACCAAACAAAAATTTGAAGAAGTAATTAAAGTTTAGGGAAAACAAATAAGAACTTTGGGGTCTTCCGGTGACATAGTGATTATGTCAAGTACATCAAAGGATTTGGAAATACAGTTGAACGGAGAGGACAGTGTTGGAACGAAGGATATAGTACATGAACATTAACGAAAGTAAAGCAAGGGTAATGGAAAGCAGTTAATTGAATCAGGCGATTCTGAAGGAATTATACTAGTAAATAAGACACTGAAAGTAGTAGACGAGTTTGTTTGGCAGTAAAATAACTGATGATTAGCGAAGTAGAGAGGATATTAAATGTAGATTGGCAACGGCAAAAAGGCATTTCTGAAGAAGGGAAATTTATTAACAATGAATACAAATTTAAGTATTAGGAAGTCATTTCTGAAATCACTTTTCTGGAGCACGGAACTGAAACATGGACTATAAGCAGTTCAGACAAGAGGAGAACAGAAGATTTTGAATCGTAGTGCTGCAGAAGAATGTTGAGTATTAGGCAAGTTTTGCTGCACAAGTTCAGCGACATTCCATTTTCAGGGAACCAGTCAGTTCCAAGAAAAATTTATTTGCGTTTTCAAGACCTAGCATTTGTATCGTCAGCTTACGGCGTCATTTGCACCAGTATGGTGGGGCACGTGGTCAGCGCATCGCTTTCCTAGGCTCTGTTAGCTTTCCGAATCTTGGATTCACTATTTTTCAGCGAAAAAACTCCTCAGTAGCATTACGATAAAATTAGAGATATTTGCTCTTCTGTCGATGGGTGCGAACAGTGTTTCAACCAGTATACTGGTTACGAAAGGGGTAGGAAGGAGGAAAATGAAATTGTTATAACAGTGGATAAAAGTAACAATAATCTCCTTGGTGGAAATAGAATAGATGTCAAACCAAAAACATGCACCAAAACGGATAACTACAAAACAAGAGAGAAAGAGAGGTCACAGGTTCAAGTACCTTGTGGAGATGACATAGGTAAATGAGGTAGAGAAAAAAACTCGCGAACAGAGAAATCAAAACATGACTCGAACTTTCTGGATAATTGGAAACGTCTATAACAAATCATGCCTAACACGCAACGTAAAACTGAGGCATTGCGACAATCATATAACCTGAATCCTTATGCACATCAGAAGCGATAGTTATAGAATGGAATGGTGCACTAGGAAATATCAAGGAACTAGAGAGAAGAATATTAGAAAAATCCTAGGCCCCATAAAGCAGAAGAAGGTTACAGACTGCAGAGCAGACAAGACACCGAATAGGTATCTAACATAGTACATGAAATGAAGAACCGTCGACTGAAATGTTTAGGGTAGATCAAGACAAGGCGGACCCCCCAAAAAACTAAATAGATCTTGGAGTATACAGAAAGTACAAGAACATGAAGTGAAATACCGAAATCAGAAAAGACCTGAAGGATAGCAGCATAACAGTTTCAGATATACAAGACAGATACATACAGTCACAAACCAAACCACTCAACTGAAAGTGAACCAAGAGGTCAAGAAACTCAAGTCAAGAACAACTTTGTCGGAAGAAATGAAGAAAATGCAACATCAGAAGATGAAAGACGCATAGAACATGAGAAGTCTTACAACTGGATGCTTCAAAAAAAAAAAAAAAAGTAGTTCAAATGGCTCTGAGCACTATGGGACTTAACAGCTGAGGTCATCAGTCCCCTAGAACTAAGAACTATTTAAACCTAACTAACCTAAGGACATCACATCCATGCCCGAGGCAGGATTTGAACCTGCGACCGTAGCGGTAGCGCAGTTCCAGACTGTAGCACCTAGAACCGCTCGGCCACTCCGGCCGGCTGGATGCTTCCCATGGTCCTCTAGCGGCCTATACATGTATAATAAAGGACATTACGAATAACAGTAATATTGATTAGTTTGGCGCATTTATAGCTATGTTTAGTAACTTCAGAAACAGAATGGATAATGAAAGAGAAGAAGATTGAAATGTCAGTGACATTAGCTCTTAAGAGAGAGCAGGTTTTCAATACAGGACTCTGTCGACAAGGATGAGCAAGCAATGGTGGGAATTCGGATAGACGAAGAGTGGGCGATAAGAGTTAACTACTTAGTGGCTATTGTGAAGCAAGGTCTACCATCAGTTGTTTTTTGAAATTTGAAGGTACTTTATTTTTTCCGATATTTTAAGCAAGGTCGTTCCGAAGTTGGGTTCCTGATACAGCAAATGATTTTGGGTAGATGGGTGTGTCTTATAGTCGTACAGGGAGGATATTACCTTGTTTAGAATGTATGTTTCTGTGCTGTTCCGATGGCAGTATAGGAGTTGAAGTTAAATAACAGGGAGTGCAATGATTGAGAAGAACGATTTCCTAAACTCATAGTCAAAATGGCGACAATTCCGCCAAGGAGAAGAGCAATTCCGTCTCAGAAACTACGAGGTGCTTCTCAAATTTTCCAAGAATATGAATATTGCGCCCAAACAATCAGCAGAGCAAACTTGCACACCAAAACGCCTCTAGTTGCAGAAATGATGTAACACCTTAAGCTGCTGTTCAGTTTGTTCTTTGTTGTCCGGCCGGTTTAGGTCACAGACCATTGTCTAGCACAAATTTTTGCTAGCACCAAGATTTATATACATACTTAAAAAAACCACACTGTCAAAGAAAGAACAATAAAGAGTGGACATGTCAAACGCTCTAAGCGCCAATTTGTTCACAAAACGCGTCTCGGTGCTGCTGTGTTCTCGGTCCCTTCCTCATGTCCCTAGACTTGTTCCAAGTGTCAAATCATGGAAAATATATTTCAACCATTCACTACGAGCTGATGCATGGTATTTGTGGCAAACAATGCTTTCCTCTGGCGTTCCAGGTACCACGCGGCAAGGTCTCGTCCGTTTAGCTTGGGATAGTTTTAAGAGACGACACATAAGCTTTTGGTGAGTGGGTGCAGCTTCTTGAGCTGCGATGGAGATTTTCCAAGTACAGACGAAAGAAGAAAGGTAAACCAGGTATTTGTGCCGTAAGATTTACATACGGATGTCGAGATAGCTAAAGTCATGAACCCATTCCATGTAATTCCGATACTTTGATTTTATAGATGCTGATGAAATATTATTGTTAATGAATGAGTGAAAGATCTCCAGATTCAGTATGATCAAAGTATCACGTACTCATCCATCTAAAACAGCTATTAAAAATTCTTATACGAAACGGAATAAGAGAAAAATGTGAATGTATTCAGAAGAGAAAAGACCATGGGTTATGTATACCATGTCGTACTTCATCTGAAACACCAATCATGTTTATCCGATGCAAAATACAAATACCTTTTGACGATGTTACTATTTCTTTCTCAATAGAACAGGGAGTTATTCAGTAAACTTTGCAACATCTGATTCCAAGAGTGGAGTTGTCTAAGAAACAGAAGTCAATACTAAGAGATTTGTCTTGAATCTAATTTTGTTATTCTCCTGTAAAACAGTAGAAGGATATGCGAGATGAATTTTGCTGACTACAGTTCTACTAATTAAAAAGTTACTCCTGCATTCCCGTGCTTTTATTATCAAAAACAAAACGTAATGCCTCAATATTAATGGTACTTAAAATATAAACTTCCTTATTGACAATTGGAACCAGTTAGTTCCCTGGTGTAACACTTGGAACGCAGTTAATAAAATAGGTATTTTCTAATTTGTCTCATTTTTTTTTTCAGGGATGACGTGAGGAGCATGGAAATAGAAATGATTGTATGGCGCCAGTGGCTGGGAGTTCCCAGACGAGAAGTTCGGCCGCCAAGTGCAGGTCTTACAGAGTGCGACGCCACATTGGGCGACCTGCGCGGCCGGCCGGAGTGGCCGAGCGGTTCTAGGCGCTACAGTTTGGAACCGCGTGACTGCTACGGTCGCAGGTGCGAATCCTGCCTCGGGCATGGATGTTTGTGATGTCCTTAGGATAGTTAGGTTTAAGTAGTTCTAAGTTCTAGGGGACTGATGACCTCAGCAGTTAAGTCCCATAGTGCTCAGAGCCATTTTTTTTTCGACCTGCGCGTCGACAGTGGGGATGGAATGTTGATGAGGACAGCACAACACCCAATCCCTGAGGGGAGAAAATCTCCCTCCCCAGCTGGGAATCGAACCCCCGTGTCTGGCAATCCAACGCACTGACCATTCAGCTAACGGGGCTGACGTGAGGAGCATAATTCTGTGTTGTCAGAATACCCTTTCAATATTTTCGTACAAATAAATTTTGTTCAAAAAGAGATACACTTTTTAAAAAATGATTTATTTTTCCAGTATCTTCCAATCTTCATAGCGTCCTGATGTGTGGTTCTGACACAGAAACGACAGGTTGCTGTAGCAACTACATAGATCTGAAAATGAGCAAGGGAGATCGAATCTCGTTATGTATTGGAAACTGTGCAACTGAGGTTGAAAAATAAACATTTAGAATTTTTTTCAATATCACTTGCTGTTCTCTCACGACTATTATGTCGACTGTAGTGAAGGGAGATTATTTTTCGATTCTACTAACAAATGTAAGACATTGTCCTAAAAACGTTTCACATTTCCATTCTTCAAATAATGCTTTGTCAAGGAGAAGTAGCAAGTGTCAATTACTAGCAAAAACCTGTGCTGGATAATGGTCTTCGAACTAAACAGGACGCACTACATGGAATATAATGAATAAACTGAACAGCAGCTTAACCGTTTCAGGTCTGAATTTTTTCTGGAGGAAGAAAAATTTTTCCTTTATGTGGTCATGCTCTTAGGTGAATTTTTAGTGACTTCAGATACAAGATTTTTATAAAAATATGTACCCAGTTTAAAAATATAATTTGTGCACTTGGCTTCATTTTATGGACTAAAATAACTAATTACGAAATATTCTCTATAGTAATTAACAGTAAAATGATCATTCAATGATTACTGCGCAAAATAACAATAACAATATTCAGTTATACAGCGGAATATGGCGAACCAACCACCTTGTATTCTGGTGCTCACGAGCTGTTGCGAACTGCTACAATGACTTGTTCTTATTTTCGTAGTGATGCCCAACAGTTGCGTTTGATGACATGTTTGAACATTCACAAACGAGTACCTCAGGTTTCCATTGGGAAAAAAGTCTTCTGTGGAAGCTAAGACACAGTAAAAGTTAATGTGCACAATCGTAGCCAAAGGGTCTACAAGAGTTTGAGTGTTACTTGCTGTCATTTCTACTATTTGTCTAAATAATACCAACAAAAATATTTTCACCTCTAGTTGTGTGCCGCGCGGGATTAGCCGAGCGGTCATAGGCACTGCAGTCATGGATTGTGTGGCTGATCCTGGCGGAGGTTCGAGTCCTCCCTCGGGCATGGGTGTGTGTGTTTGTCCTTAGGATAAGTAGTGTGTAAGCTTAGGGACTGATGACCTTAGCAGTTAAGTCCCATATGATGTCACACTCATTTGAACGCGCATTCTAGTTGTGTCTTTCAGCTGCCACATCTCTGTGAGTGCATTGGTCTGAGGCTCGTTGACAATTTCTTTAATCCGAGTTCTACTCTGTATTCCAATTTCGAAATGGTTGATTTGAGGAAACAAAGGACCTGAATTAAGTATTTTTTAAGCTCCGAATACTGCGGCTGAAACACATCACATGATATGGGAGACTTTTAGAGAGAAAGCTTTGAACCATGCAGGAACATTTGAGTGAGTTAAGCTGTTTAAAGATGGCCGGTAACTGTGGATGGTGATAAACACTCAAGCCTCACCATGCACAACTCCGGAAACGATCGCGAAAGTGCCTGAAGTGATCCACAAGACAGAAGGAAGCAGGCCATCCATGATGTTTGTGAAATCGTTAGAATTTCACAGGCGACATGTCAACACATTTTACCTGATGAACTGAACACGGGACGAATTGCAGCGAAGTTCGTTCCTCGTCTTTTGAAGGCAAAGCGTGCACTGAACTGTAAACAAGAGATTATCTAAAAACCCATCCAGGGTTATAAGTACCGATGAATGGTGTGTGTGTGATTACGAGGGCCGGCCAAACGCTGCACAGTGTGCAGACGTGCGGAAGTGCTGCACATGTGCGCACGTGTGCGACAGCGACATCAGTTATTAGACATGTGTCCTAAATGAACGGCGGCGGCTCCACTTCCCTGTTTATGTGGTACATGCAAGAGCTTGTTTGTGAAAGATTTTTCTGGGTGATGAAAATGAATAAATCAAGGTTTCGATCAAGCATAAGTGATGAAAATCTTCGCAACTGCTTGCTTGCGTTTGTCAATGAACAGTGCTTTTGCGCCCGATTTTAACTATATCATTTCTCATGACGAGTGATAAACGTGTTTGGATTTATTCCTTTCATAATTAAAAATTATTGTTTACTAATTGTGCATTATTGCCTCATTCTGCTCCATGTTACATTATTATCAGGAAAATTGGTCATTAAACCGATTGTTCCAATGTATACTTACATTTAGGAGTTTTTATTAGTGTGAGAAGGGCTACGCTCAGCTGAAGTCGATAAAACATAACATTCATCTAATTGTCGATTACTATGGAGATTTCAGACTGAACTGATGAAAGATATAGCAATAATGGTATTGAAATAACAGGTGATATTCGAGAAGTCTGCGGTTATCATTCTGTTCAGAGGTCAGTGAGACAGAAGTTATGTGGGTGTAACTGAGGGCATCGAGAATCAGTTATAGGAAACCTTGCATTAGTTTAATGTTATTTGAAATCATGAATAAGGTTAGTTGGAAGTCGCTAAGTGCTCTCTTTCTTAAATACTAGATCAAAAACATTACGCGTATTTACGTGCCGTCAGTCAAGCTGCCTTAATAAAAACCCACGAGTGTTAACTGTATTGCTTGTCTTACTGGGCTAAACTGTCAACATAAAAGTAGACGTCTCAATGAGCAGACTGTGACAGTAATGTTTAATACGCGAAATACCTTCCCATGGTTGGCTTGCAAGCTGTGGAAAGAGCACTAGAATTCGCCGGTACAGAGTATCCCAGCAAGTGGATAAAGCGACATCTATGCGTAGAAACATGCACTACATGAACGCTGACGGCTGCGGCGTGCACGCTGTGACGCGGAAGTTGCACATGTGCAGGAGCGCCGCACGCGTGCAGAATTTCTGGCCGGCCCTGGTGATTACGATTCTGAAACAAGACAACAATTTTTCACTCTGGAAGACTCCGTCCTCTCTGTGACCCAATTCCAATGGTCCAATGGCTATGGGCACTATGGGACTTAACATTGGAGGTCATCAGACCCCTAGACTTAGAACTACTTCAACCTAACTAACCTAAAGACATCACACACATCCATGCCCGAGGCAAGATTCGAACCTGCGACCGAAGCAGCAATGTGGTTTCGGACTGTAGCGCCTATAACCGCTAGGCCACAACGACCGGCTCTGTGACCCAAAAAGCTCGCCAAACTGACGGGAACATCAAGTTAATAGTAAAGAATTTCTTTAATACCAAGTAATTGTCCATTAAGTACTTCTTCAATGAGAGAAGTTCTGCTGCGAAGTTTTGAAAAGACTGAGGGAAGATGTTAGACGCGAATGGCCTGGGAGATGGGAAAAAAGGACTGCTTGCTGCATCATGACAAAGCACATGTACACACCTCGCTCATTGTTACATAACTCATAGTAAAAAACAAAAGGACATTTGTCCGCTACTCACCCTACTCACGCCCTTACGATTTCTTCCCCTTCTTGAAAATGAAACAGTTCTCGAGATTCAAGAAGAATCGCAATTAATTTTGAACACGATTCAGCCAGCAGACTTCCAGCACTGCTTCCAGCAATTGAAAGTCGCTGGAGCGTTGGATGCAAGTGCGAGAGGACTTTTTTGAAGGAGACAGTGGAAGTTGATGAAGGTATGTTTCTGATTTTTAAGGAAATTTTCTCGGAAATTTTTCTTTAGGTGATCATGACTCACCGCGCCTGACAGTGGAGTAACTACGCTTACCTGCACGCCTTGCTTGCAAATACTTCCAGCAGCAGTTTTCTAAGTATCGTTACTACGAGAGCCAGCGCCGAAGCTACGGGATGAGGCGACGCTATGAGCCGTTAAAAAGGAACCGCTTTTCGCGTTACGACACAAAACCACCAACGATTGCGTGACACCACCTCTCGTTAAAACAGGTTGTCCCTTCAAACAGTCTGTTTTCGAGAATGCCACTTATCTTCCACCAGACCCCTTCTCTTCCCTCCCCGGGAGCATAAAAAAATTATATCAGATTGTCGCCGATGAAAAAGTGTGACAGGTTGGAAACAGTCCTCCAGGAATTGTCGCCATGTCGTGTTCATTATGCACGGCTTCGATGTCCGATATCCCTGCCGCATTGCAAAATACTGCGGCTTGTTTCCACTGCGAAGACGTCAGACACGAATTGCTGCTGCTCGCAGTCTTTCGAGCGTTTCTAATCATGTACTCTGAAAGAACGGCTGTTGTTATTGTTTGTTCAGTCTTCGACACTCGGAATACGGAACGCGTTACACCAACTACAGGTACAGAGTCAATAAAAAATGGCGTGAGAGTTTCATCAGGCAGCCGGCACTGCCTCAAGCGACATAACCTCGATTAAAGCGAACGTTTAGCTCTAAGAGAAAAACATTACGCAAGGTGACCTGATCATTTTTCAATGACTGGTTGACGCCCTGTGTGGTATTAGGCTTCCTCCACTATTGTGCCGTGAATTGATCCATTCAGTTTCGTGATTTAGGAAAAATTGACGTGCTGTCCATAGAGATTAAGCAAGTGCCTATGTTCTCTTATTTTTTATTCGAATTTTTTAATTCTGTTTTTTATAATACAGTCAAATGCTCGTATGACACTGTCGTACAAAATAAAATAAATAAAACAATATAGTTTCGCGATTTACAGCTACGTTTATATTCTTTCGTCTTGATGCATTTTTCTACCGATGTGGAGCTTGCTTGAGCACTTGCATACCTGCTGTTACCTCACTTTCATTTACCATTAAAAGAAGAAAAAGAAACGTGATCATGATAAAAAAAAATAGAATCACTCTGCCTGCGACTATATGTGGCAATGGGAAGAGGTCTGACGCCTTTTGCAAACATGTTAGCAGCATTTAAATGAAGACTTCCGGTGAACAAGTTAACAAAAGATTTACTGACTTGGCACTATTATTTCGTGGCGATATTTAACATATTAGTCCAGTTTTACTAGATTCTGATTCACAGCGCAGGAACACACGTTTTGCATGTCTGAAACATGGCAAGGGGCTACCTCCAGAGTAAATCTTCAGTAATCTTCGAGATATGGTTAGTAAAGTGTCTTTTGGCCCGCCCGGTTAGCCGTGCGATCTAACGCACGGCTTTCTGGGCGGGAAGGAGCACCTGGTCCCAAGCAGGAATCCACCCGGCGGGCTTGTGTCGAGGTCCGGTGAGCCGGCCAGTCTGTAGATGATTTTTAGGCGGTTTTCCATCTGCCACGGCGAATGCGGGCTGGTTCCCCTCATTCCGTCTCAGCTTCACTGTGTCGGCGATTGCTGCGCAAACAAGTTCTCCACGTACACGTACACCACCATTACTCTACCACGCAAACATAGGGGTTACACTAGTCTGGTGTGAGACGTTCCCTGAGGAGGGGGGGGGGAGGGTTAACCAGGGGCCGAGCCGCACAATAACCCTGGGTTCGGTGTCAAGAGGCGGAGGGGTGAAGTGGACTGCGGTAGTCGTCGTGGGGCTGTGGACCACTGCCGCTACGGCGAGGGCGGAGCCTCTCCGTCGTTTGTAGGCCCCCGGTTAACATACAATACAAAACGAAGTTTCTTTTAGGTCGACATGTTTAAAGAAGCGATTTTTTGTGAGCCCTCAGCGTCGGAATAACGTCGGGTAATAAAGGAGGCTGAATCGCAATGAGTTTTTTTAAAGTTGTGATATGAGGAAGTTTTGGATAGAGCGCACCTGTAAAAATGGTTCAAATACTGAAGAATATGTGAACCTGTGCTCCGATAAGCGAATATTTTCAGCGTCTCGTATAAAGGAAGAAGACCGCCTCCATAGCTGGATGGTCAGAGCGACTGACTGTCATTCGAGGAACCCTGTTTCGACTCCCGATACTGCCAGGGACTTATCCTTGCCGGGAGAACTGGAATGGGGCGCACTCAGTCTCAAGAGCCCAATCGAGGAGCTGCTCGACCGACTGGTAGCAGTTCCAAGTTCAAGAAACCCGACAACGACCGGGCGAGCGGTGTGCTGACCACATGCCCCTCCATACCGCATCCCATGAGGCACAGGATCACACGGCAGTCGGTCTGCTCGGTTGGCCCGTCTATGGCCGAAACGAAGAAATTTACCTTTGCCTACCTCGTACGAAGGAGGCGGACATAAATAACTATTGCATATTTATTATACTCTCATGTGGCTTGCGGCTGTCATATAATTGGGGAAGTGAGACAAGAATCAAAATTATGTTAAACTCTTTGATGGTGTACTATCGAAAAGAAATTATTAGACAGAACAGGCAGGGGGTATTCTGGTGTCTAATAATTATAACGATTAACTCATACCCTCAAAAAAGGAAGTAAAACAGCCAGTAGAGTCAACTGGCTAGCTTACATGTCTACCTAAAGCATCTGAAGGAACCATAAGACTTCTCTGTATGAAATTTAAATTAATAATTCCAAAGAAGCAAGTAAGCTGGTTAGTAAACAAAACATTGACCTTATTGACCCAGTTATTTTATGGCAATATTTAATATTTCACAAGGTCGATCCCGACTGGCATTGCAGTAACACATTGTACACTGAGGAGATGATGGTTTGTGTGGCGCTCAACAGTGACGTGAACAATGCCCGTACAAAGTCCCAATTTTCACAAAGTCCAGTTTTTACACAGTCCAATTTAGCCACTCTCACGAATGATGATAATGATGATGACGATGATGAAATGATGGGGACAACACAAACACCCAGTCCCCGGGCAGAGAAAATGCCCAACCAGGCCGGGAATTGAACATGTGACCCCGTGGTCCATAGGCAGCAACGCTAGCCACTAGACCTCGAGCTGCGGAAGTATATCGAGGTGATAAAAGTCATGGGATACCTCCTACTGTCGTCCGACGTAGTGCAGCAACTCGACGTGGCATGCAATGAACAAGTCATTGAAAGCCTGCATGTTGAATCATGCTGACTCTACAGCCGTCCGTAATTGCGAAAGTGTTGTCAGTTCAGGATTTTGTGCACCAACTGACCTCTCGATTATATTCAAAAAGTGGTTCAAATGGCTCTAAGCACTATGGGACTTAACAAATGATTCAAATGGCTCTGAGCACTGTGGGACTTAACATCTGAGGTCATCAGTCCCCTAGAACTCAGAACTACTTAAACCTAACTAACCTAAGGACATCACACACATCCATCCCTGAGGCAGGATTCGAACCTGCGACCGCAGCAGCAGCGCGGTTCCGGAATGAAGCGCCTAGAACCGCTCGGCCACAACGGCCGGCCTCGATTATGTCCCATAAATGATCAATAGGTGACCAAATCATTCGAATGTACAGAACCTTCCTCAAACATATTGTAATATATTGATTATTCCTTGCTACTGTAGTGTTATCTTGAAGCTGTGAGAAAGGACAGGCGCTCCAAGGCGCGGAAGCAGAGACGATGCTGAGGGTAGCCGAAACTAGGAGAGATATTGTTACATTAAGTAAACTGTAAGGGGAGAGCCTTGCGAAAATGCAGACGCCCCCAGTCGCGATCCCAGGGCGCTAGTTACTCTTCGAGGAATTAACATGTAACTTCATATATCGTCTAGACGCTGAGGTAGGTTGCCACCTTAGAACTTCGTAACCAACAGGCACGTATTAGTGTATAAAGCCAGCTTGATACGGACCCTGAGAACAGCAACGTCAGTAGGCTCACAAGAGTTAGGAAGAGAGAGAAAACGCCAATAAACTGTTGACCTAGCAGCCCCTACTCCGGGGAGCCCGAGGGGCGGGGCTAAATGACGTGTAACAATAATGTTGCAAGCCTTATTTGGGAGAGCAGTTACGTTTAGCTTTCAGCTGAACAGTGTTGATACCAAATACGGACTTCGTGCAACTGCATTATTATCCCCGCCTTAGGAGTAGTAGAGGGGACCTAACTAAACTGTGATTGGCAGGCACCTGCAAGAGACCTGCAGGATTTGCTGGGTGGCATTAAGTGGGAAAAACAGAGCCCCCACGTGACTCTTTAAAACCCCTAGATTCCGCATTTTGGCGGAGTTCTCAGTCAGACGATCTGGGCGCCGAATCTGCGTCCCTCGACTCCAGCCTCGGTCCAGCTCCGCGTAAGTCTGCTCTCTCACTTGGGAGTGCCTCAGTGAACAGTGTCACATTCAGTATGTTTTGTTTTGCAACTAAGTTGTTGCTTTAAGATGCTGCTAGTGTTTGTTACTTTGGTTAGCATCCACTTCTGGGACTGTCTTCTGTTGTAACAGTGTTATTCATGTTTTTTCTAACCCTAGAACTAGCCTCCAGTGTATTAGTTAGTCCTGTATGGAATAAACAACTATTTCAAAACCCTGTTTGTCCAAGAGTCTCCACAACGAGTTCCCTGCCAAGTCTCACCACCTGCATTTCTAGAAAATGCCTGTACCAGTCTTTGCTCAGGTAGGAGAAAACAATCAAATGCCTTCACTGTGAATTGTCCTTCTGCCTTCTGCTCTGTACCACTCTGGAGCGCAGACTGACCAGTAACCCCTTTTCTCCCTCTCCCACCTATGTCAGGACACGACAATATTGCGAGTAATCGTGGCCCAGTAACATATCACATTCTCATCCAAAAAAATTCCATCGAAGTTTGGAAACACGAATCCATGATTGGCTGCAAATCAGGGAACCGAATATAACCATTTCCAGTCAATGATCGGTTCAGCTGGACCCGAGGACCCAATCCATTCCCTGTAAACTCCGCCCACATAATTATGGAGACATCACCAGCTTGCACAGTAGCTTGTTGACAACTTGGGTCCATAGCTTCTCGGGATCTGTGATGACACTGGAAACATAGCACCAGCACTTACCAGCAAAACTCGGGCCTCATCTGACCAAACTTCGGTTCTCCAGACGTCAAGGAGCCAGTCGATATGGTCACGAGCCCAGCAGAGACGCTGCAGGCGATGTGGTGCTGTTAACAAAGGCACTCGCGTCGGTCGTCTGCTGCCATAGCCCATTAACGCCAAATTTGCCCGCACTATCCTAACGGAGACGTTTCTCGTACATCTCACATTGATTTCTGTCTTTATTTCACGCAGTATTGCTTGTCTGTTAACACGGAAATGAAATGTCGTGTGGCTAGGACCTCCCGTCGGGTAGACCGTTCGCCTGGTGCAAGTCTTTTGAGTTGACGCCACTTCGGCGACTTGCGTGTCGATGAGAATGAGATGATGATGATAAGGACAACACAACACCCAGTCCCTGAGCGAATAAAATCTTTTCCCCACCCGAGAATCGAGCCCACCAAACAGTTTTAATCTTCCAGGAAGTTAACTATACAATATGTTTGAACTACCGAACAACAGAGCAAATATACACATCAACGTCGAGAATATCATGCAGTACACTTTCTTTTCTTTCTTTCTTTCGCTTGTGCCTTTTTCCCGCAATGACGCAGGGTCGGCATGGTTAATCGGAATAGGCAAGGTTAATTTAAGGGGTGGCCAGATGCCCTCCCTGCCGCCACTGTCTGTGTTTAGAGTAATCCATGGAATAGTGCAAATGTGTTCAGATGTCTGCGAGCCGTGTAACTGAGGCGGGACTTGGGGACCAGCCAGGTATTCACCTAGTGGGATGTGGGAAACCGCCTAAAAACCACATCCAGGCTGGCCAGCACACCGGCCTCCGTCGTTAAGCCACTGGGTGGATTCGATCCTGGGCCGGCACGCCTACCCGAGTCCAGGAAGCAGCGCATTAGCGCTCTCGGCTTACCTGGTGGGTATCATGCAGTACACTCACATTCAGAAAAAAAATGCATGCCAGCAAGACTTTCAGTCCACTCTCCACAGGGTCAGACTCGGACACTCTGTTCCACAGGTATAAATCTTAGCTCAAAAACCGTGGTCTTGAGTGAAGGTTATTACACATACATTGTAACTTTTAAAAATCAATAATGTTTTATAACATTTTTTCATATGTACAGACTTTTTAATACATGCTCATTTTTCGTTCATCAAAAGCGTTTGCCATATGACAGTATTTGCCAAATAATTGTTTTTTTATACACACTAAATTCAGCATGTATGCAATCTTCCCTGTGAGCAGCACTTGCCTGTGAGCAGCTAGTCCAACTGAGAACCAAAATCCAGACGATGTCACATTGTACTTCTTACGTTTTTCACATCTTCACTTACTGGCATATATGGTAAGCAGCAAAACATATCGCCAGACCTCTGCTACTTTAGAATCGCAGAATGCACCTTAGCTCTGAGCTTCATAACCAAGTCCAGATAGCGTTCGATAGTGCTCTATTACTTGTAACTTGTGGCACCATACTAATTGTGATGCATGAAATAAAATCCGGTGTGCGATAAATGTATGACTCTACACACTAGTACTACCATGAATGTGAATACATCCAGTCCTCAACCATTACCTGAGTAAATTATCCGTTAGGTTATAATTGTAAAGGCACCCAGGAGATTGACATTATTATCGAGATGTTAAATGTTGCAATCAGTAAAATAAATTAATGTTTAATTCATTGGTTTGCTATTATTCCAAAAAATTAAAATATAATCCCGTATTTATAATAAGAATGACAATCAGTGGAATAATTATCAGAGAAAGAAAGAATGATAAATAAGCTAGAAGCAGTACAAGGAGAAACCTTTTTTTAACCCTCCACATGACCAGGAATCTTTCTACTTGTTCCATTAACAAAGATATTTTCATGAAACGAACTTTCCCCATAACTGGAGCCTATCAAATATGTACAGGAATCAATCAAACACAACTCTCAAACATCGCTGGCAAGATCCCATTGTGTATGAGAGGCAGAAAACCTTTCTCAATTAGGGAACTGACCAATCCTCTGGTGTTTCCTAGTTTCTGTCTTTTCATTTCACCATGTATGTCCTTGTACTCCACATTTTCTTCATATGTCCATGTTCGCCCATCTATCAATCTCTCTGTGGAACACACATTCCAATTTTATTTTGGTTATTCCAGTTACCATTCCAGTTTTGCAGACGAAGTCTAACGCTGTCTCTTCATGTTATTCCACAGTCATTATTGAAATGGCACAAGAAGAGAAGAACATGTGTTAGTAAAATATTGTGATTTATGAAAGTTTGTGTACACAATAATATATATACTGAAGAACAGCATACAAAAGGATGATAAAGTACATTCATATTTTTCAAACAGTGGAAAATAAACTTTCAGGTTTCTAATATAGATATTTTGTTTTATTAATTATTGGTTTAGTCCTTTTTTCAGGATTCATTGTTACCAGTCTGATGTATCTGTCCACAATAATCGCTTCACAACTGATCATAAACTGTGCTTATAAATAAGTACTTGTAGTGTTTATTTTTGCTTTTGTTGGGCAGTGATGTATGCCTTTTGAAACTGTAGATGTACTGTAATTTACACTCTTTATCTGCAGTAACCTGCTTTTCCTGAGTCTTTCATATTTTATGTAAATAAGAAAACATACTGGTTTATTAAGTGGCACCCTCGTCATATGAATTTTTAACAGAAGAAAATCTGTCAATAAAATGTTACGGTTTATGGCAATTTGTCTACCTAATAAAACACAGTCTGAAGGACAGGCTACATTAGTAGGCTAAAGTACTTTTATATTTTTCCAACAGTCAGAAATAAACTTTCAGCTTTCTTGGATCGAAATTTTATTTTATTAATTTTTGGTTTGGTCTTTATTTCAGGATACAGTGTTGCCAGTCTCATATATTTGTCCACAATAATCACTTTACAACTGGTTATAATTGTGCTTATAAATAAATTCTTGTAGTTTTTATTTTTGTTTTTGTTGGACATTGATGTATGCTTTTTGAAAATGTAGATGTACTGTCATTTACACTCTTTATCTGCGTTGACCTGCTTTTGCTATGTCTCTCATACGTAAATGGGGAAATATATTAGTTTATCGATTGGCACTCTCATCAGAGGAATTTTTAACAGAATTATATATTCTCTGCTAGAAAGTGTAGCAGCAGTAATGTTACTGTACACAGATTTTGACATTATGAATGGGTAACGTTTATTTTTTATTTTAATTTGTTGCCCACAATTATTTTTCTGTCAGAAGTTTATTTAATATTAAAAGATAACTTAATGCACCATCAGAGTTCAAGCAGTTGGAAGAAGAAATGGTTGTCATTATTGTTCCTTGCCATTACCGATCTCGAACTTTTGTTTATCATTAGATATTAAATATAAAATATTAAAAGGTAACTTAATGCACCATCAGAGTTCAAGCAGTTGGAAGAGGAAATGGTTGTCATTATTGTTCCTTGTCATTACCGATCTCGAACTTTTGTTCATCATTAGATGGTTGTATTACAGGACGACTTGTTAATCAGATTTAATTTTAGATAACATTATTGGGAAACAACGATCTGCTTGTTAAGTAAAATTAGTAAAGAAACTGTCTCGACCGCAAAGACATTTATTAAAAATATGACTGGTTTCGACCTCTAGTAGTCGGTCATCCTCAGATAATCCATCACCCAGCTGACGATGATGACACTTGGGACACCTGTGCTGACACCAGTCGCAAAACTGCAGCATTAAAGCACAAACTATATCAGTGAGAAGTGACAGATAGAACTATCACATCTTTTGTGGACTTTATTACCTTTTCAAGACTAATGTTAAAAGAAAAGTGCAACAACATAGGAAGATAGAAATAGAATGTAGCTAGATGAGAAACGTTCTGAACCATTTCAGCAATACAAAAAAGTGAATTGTACACAGTACCATTTATTGCCACAGGAAAAGTAGTGTTGTTGAAACTGTGAGAAAGAAACTGAATAAGAACTGGTACATATCCAGTGTGGATGTATTAACAACTACTGTCAGCCATTGAATTACCTCTGTAAGTTCCATCAATACATCATTTAACAAATCATTGCCACAATCATCTTTTATGCTAGTATACGTTGCAGTTGCACAGAGGGAGTTATTTAATGTTCATGCTACTGGTTGCGTAGGTGTTCACACTTATCGGTGAACGTGGACATTTTTAATTATTCACTTGATTTAAATTTCTAGCAGCTGTATCGTCCCGTCATCAGATTGTTCAACTCTGAAAATATTTGAATAAATAGATGAAGAATTCGCTACAAACAATAAGTGTGAAAACTCTGCTGCACACAAACACAAACACAAACACACACACACACACACACACACACATGCGCGGACATACTTTCACACACACAAACATCATAAGCAGATTAATGATATCCGACACACATGGAGCTACTGCTTTTCACTGGAGTTACATTTATATTCATGAATATATAATCTCACTGCCGGTCATTTGTAATCATTCGCGCACCTTTCTCAGCGACCATGGCAGTAGACGCATTAAGGCTGCAGCCGGCCGCTGTGGCCGAGCGGCTCTAGACGCTTCAGTCCGGAACCACTCGGCTGCTAGGGTCGCCGATTCGAATCCTGCCTCGGGCATGGGTGTGTGTGCTGTCCTTAGGTTAGTTAGGTTTAAGTAGTTCTAAGTATAGGGGAGTGATAACCTCAGATGTTAAGTCCCATATTGCTTAGAGCCATTTAAATCATTAACGTTGCTCAGGGGAACATGTGGGTTTACGTAGGCATTCACGGCCTTCTAATCTTTTATTCGCACTACCTTGAGTTGCGTATAAGCAACAACATTGGGATAATAGGGGGTCACCCATTATCCATCTGCACATCCGTCGATTCTCTGGGACTGTGTAACACTTCCCAGTACAAGTCGAAAATTCGTCTGATCCATCCCCATATTTTTCACAGTCCTGGCACAGTTCAGGCGTTAGACTGGCACCACGTCTCTCATGGCTGGTGTTCTGATGAATTCCGGCAAAATCTATAAACAAATGGCGTTCTATTAAGTCTGCAATACTCATCATGAATATCGGAATAGCACGCAAGACAAAATTAAATTAACATTGAAAGATGACCAATTTATTTTGTAGACCAACACACAGATTAATAAAAATTTGATGTGCTAATTTGTGACCATTTTAATTTACAGAAAACTAAGCGCAAAATAAAAAAAGTGGTGGTCCGAAAACTACTGAGAATAACATAAAGAATTTGAATGACACAAGGAGAGGAAACTATGATTGAAGAAGAAGAAAGAAAGCGCAGGGTGTAACAAACTTTGGGGAAATATTCTTAGCACGTAAAGGAAGAAAATTGTTACATAAAACGTTTTATTTCTATGTTAGAGCTCAGCTTGAATCACAGCCTCAACCGTGAACGCACATTTGCACTAAAGTGAGGGTAATGAGCATGAATATTGTTGGACGAACCATTAATAGAAGGATACCAGTTCAGGAAAATCAGTTGCTGATACTACCTGCAGACGCTGTACGTGGTATGGATACAGCAGGTTCTCACGCAGCATTCGCCAGACAACCATGTGGTCAACATTACTGGTTGCAACTAATTGGTTTACGCTCACGCTAGGATTGTCGTCAACTCCTCCTCCAGTTATGGTGTCCTCGTCTTTCTAGGCCTCCAACAGTCGTGAGTAGTAAGCTCAAATGTCCCTTGCTCCCTAAGACGATGATCAATTATTTCAAATGTCCTGCTGTAGAGTCCCTGTCGTTTTGGAAATCTCTACAGATAGAAACGTTAAGCACCACGGCCATTACCAACTGCTAATCCGTACAACAAATGAGAACCTGCCAACTCTGCATTCGAATATCGTTCCATTGCACTGTACCGGACACCAAGTCCGTGACGAACACTAAACAGTTAATGACATGTCCTTGTTGCTAGTAGAGCAATGAAGTTCGTCGCATTTCAACACAAGTAATGAAGTAATTTCAACATTACATTAATTCAAATGGAACAACATAGACTGGTGGTGAATCTAAGAATTACGACTTACTGTACGTTCTAATCATATGTAACCAAGATCGTATTGTGAAAACTCCATGTGAGAAACGTTCTAGTATAATATTGGTATGTTCTGTTTCTGTGTGTTTCCCGTGATTAATGTGATTGTGAAGAGAAGTACAAAACGAACTCTTATACGGAAATAAATTATTTCCGGATCCATGTCCACGTAAAATAGTTTATTCCTCTATGAGTGAGGAGTAGCTGCTAACATTTTGGGCGTTTTAGTTATGTCCTGTATGTATGGAAGTGGTCGTCAGACTTTTTTGCTCGAAAGCCAGTACTGATATTGTAGGACAGATCCACGGGCAGCATATGTACCGAGCTTATTATCAAATGTTAACCTACACAAATGTTATGAGCCCCGTATAAACTAGCCATTGCAAAGGCGCGCCAATTGCCCGCTGACCACCAAATACTGGTCTTTAAAAGTGTCGGCCGTTCTCTGTTTCAGACAGCTGTCAGCCTCAGCGTCCCTAATACTGTAATGATGCGTTGTTGTGTTGTTTGTCTGAGCGGATGATTGATTAATAACAGTAATTGTACTAATACTTAAATATACGAGGGTAATCCCAAAAGTAAGGTCTCCTATTTTTTTTATAAGTACATAGACCTGCTTTTTTCTACAATGGTTTACATCAGTTTACAGCTTGAACATTTAGCTATTTTTCGATATAATCACCATTTCTGTCGATGCATTTTTGTAGACGCTGTGGCAGTTTTTGTATGCTCATCTCATACCAGCTCGCCGCCAGCTCCGCGGCTTTGGCGAAGAAGGATGCCTCCACTGGCGTGATTGTTGCTTGGTCTCAGGTGTAAAGTGGTATGCCCAGGTTTCGTCACCCGTGACAATTGAGCCCAGAAAGTTGTCCTGTTCGGCTCCAAGGCGGTGAAGAAATGCGCGGGAAGCATCAACTCGTCTTTCTCTACAGTTTTTGCCCTCTACAGCTCCCTCTAGTACCATGGAAATCATTCCCTCATGTCTTAGCAGATGTCCTATCATCCTGTCCCTTCTCCTTATCAGTGTTTTCCACATATTCCTTTCCTCTCCGATTCTGCGTAGAACCTCCTCATTCCTTACCTTATCAGTCCACCTAATTATCAACATTCGTCTATAGCACCACATCTCAAATGCTTCGATTTTCTTCTGTTCCGGTTTTCCCACAGTCCATGTTTCACTACCATACAATGCTGTACTCCAGACGTACATCCTCAGAAATTTCTTCCTCAAATTAACGCCGGTATTTGATATTAGTAAACTTCTCTTGGCCAGAAATGCCTTTTTTGCCATAGCGAATCTGCTTTTGATGTCCTCCTTGCTCCGTCCGTCATTGGTTATTTTACTGCCTAGGTAGCAGAATTCCTTAACTTCATTGACTTCGTGACCATCAATCCTCATGTTAAGTTTCTCGCTGTTCTCATTTCTACTACTTCTCATTACCTTTGTCTTTCTCCGATTTACTGTCAAACCATACTGTGTACTCATTAGACTGTTCATTCCGTTCAGCAGATCATTTAATGCTTCTTCACTTTCACTCAGGATAGCAATGTCATCAGCGAATCGTATCATTGATATCCTTTCACCTTGTATTTTAATTCCACTCCTGAACCTTTCTTTTATTTCGATCATTGCTTCCTCGATGTACAGATTGAAGAGTAGGGGCGAAAGGCTACAGCCTTGTCTTACACCCTTCTTAATACGAGCGCTTCGTTCTTGAACGTCCACTCTTGTTATTCCCTCTTGGTTGTTGTACATATTGTATATGACCCGTCTCTCCCTATAGCTTACCCCTACTTTTTTCAAAATCTCGAACAGCTTGCACCATTTTATATTGTCGAACGCTTTTTCCAGGTCAACAAATCCTATGAAAGTGTCTCGATTTTTCTTTAGCCTTGCTTCCATTATTAGCCGTAACGTCATAATTGCCTCTCTCGTCCCTTTACTTTTCCTAAAGCCAAACTGATCGTCACCTAGCGCATTCTCAATTTTCTTTTCCATTCTTCTGTATATTATTCTTGTAAGCAGCTTCGATGCATAAGCTGTTAAGCTGATTGTGCGATAATTCTCGCACTTGTCAGCTCTTGCCGTCTTCGGAATTGTGTGGATGATGCTTTTCCGAAAGTGAGATGGCATGTCGCCAGACTTATATATTCTACACACCAACGAGAATAGTCGTTTTGTTGCCACTTCCCCCAATGATTTTAGAAATTCTGATGGAATGTTATCTATCCCTTCTGCCTTATTTGACCGTAAGTCCTCCAAAGCTCTTTTAAATTCCGGTTCTAATACTGGATCCCCTATCTCCTCTAAATCGACTCCTGTTTCTTCTTCTATCACATCAGACAAATCTTCACCCTCATAGAGGCTTTCAATATATTCTTTCCACCTATCTGCTCTCTCCTCTGCATTTAACAGTGGAATTCCCGTTGCACTCTTAATGTTACCACCTTTGCTTTTAATGTCACCAAAGGTTGTTTTGACTTTCCTGTATGCTGAGTCTGTCCTTCCGACAATCATATCTTTTTCGATATCTTCACATTTTTCCTGCAGCCATTTCGTCTTAGCTTCCCTGCACTTCCTATTTATTTCATTCCTCAGCGACTTGTATTTCTGTATTCCCGATTTTCCCGGAACATGTTTGTACTTCCTCCTTTCATCAATCAACTGAAGTATTTCTTCTGTTACCCATGGTTTCTTCGCAGCTACCTTCTTTGTACCTATGTTTCCTCCCCAACTTCTGTGATAGCCCTTTTTAGAGATGTCCATTCCTCTTCAACTGTACTGCCTACTGCGCTATTCCTTATTGCTGTATCTATAGCGTTAGAGAACCTCAAACGTATCTCGTCATTCCTTAGTACTTCCGTATCCCACTTCTTTGCGTATTGATTCTTCCTGGCTAATCTCTTGAACTTAAGCCTACTCTTCATCACTACTATATTGTGATCTGAGTCTATATCTGCTCCTGGGTACGCCTTACAATCCAGTATCTGATTTCGGAATCTCTGTCTGACCATGATGTAATCTAATTGAAATCTTCCCGTATCTCCCGGCCTTTTCCAAGTATACCTCCTCCTCTTGTGATTCTTGAACAGGGTATTCGCTATTACTAGCTGAAACTTGTTACAGAACTCAATTAGTCTTTCTCCTCTTTCATTCCTCGTCCCAAGCCCATATTCTCCTGTAACCTTTTCTTCTACTCTTTCCCCTACAACTGTATTCCAGTCGCCCATGACTATTAGATTTTCGTCCCCCTCTACATACTGCATTACCCTTTCAATATCCTCATACACTTTCTCTATCTGTTCATCTTCAGCCTGCGACGTCGGCATGTATACCTGAACTATCGTTGTCGATTCTGATTAGAACAACCCGGTCACTGAACTGTTCACAGTAACACAGCCTCTGCCCTACCTTCCTATTCATAACGAATCCTACACCTGTTATACCATTTTCTGCTGCTGTTGATATTACCCGATACTCATCTGACCAGAAATCCATGTCTTCCTTCCACTTCACTTCACTGACCCCTATTATATCTAGATTGAGCCTTTGCATTTCCCTTTTCAGATTTTCTAGTTTCCCTACCACATTCAAGCTTCTGACATTCCACGCCCCGACTCGTAGAACGTTATCCTTTCGTTGATTATTCAATATTTTTCTCATGGTAACCTCCCCCTTGGCAGTCCCCTCCCGGAGATGCGAATGGGGGACTATTCCGGAATATTTTGCCAATGGAGAGATCATAATGACACTTCTTCAATTACAGACCACATGTCCTGTGGATACACGTTACGTGTCTTTAATGCAGTGGTTTCCATTGCCTTCTGCATCCTCATGTCGTTGATCATTGCTGATTCTTCCGCCTTTAGGGACAGTTTCCCACCCCTAGGACAAGAGAGTGCCCTGAACCTCTATCCGCTCCTCCGCCCTCTTTGACAAGGCCGTTGGCAGAATGAAGCTGACTTCTTATGCCGGAAGTCTTTGGCCGCCAATGCTGATTATTTATCAAAATTTAAGCAGTGGCGGGGATCGAAACCGGGACCGAAGACGTTTTGAATCAAAGACGCTACCCCTAGACCACGTGTCCAATATTTCCGTTAAAATTCTGTGAGTGGTGCTTCGGGAAACCTCAGGAACCAACGTGATGATGATGATGTTTGGTTTGTGGGGCGCTCAACTGCGTGGTTATCAGCGCCCGTACAATTACCCAATCTTTGCTCAGTCCAATTTCGCCACTGTCCTGGATGATGATGGAATGATGAGGACAACACAAACACCCAGTCATCTCGAGGCAGGTGAAAATCCCTGTCCCCGCCGGGAATCGAACCCGGGACCCCGTGCTCGGGAAGCGAGAACGCTACCGCGAGACCACGAGCGGCGGACAGGAACCAACGTGCAGAGATCGTCCGGGGGGTGATCCACCGATATTCACGCAGGCTTTGCTCAACCTTCAACATTGTCTCCTCAAAAATTGATGGCCTCCCGCTCCTTTGTTCGTCGTGAATTTCGGTCCGACCAGCTGCAATCTCTCTACACCACTTACGAACATTTTTGACATCCATGCACGACTCAACATATACTTCCGTCAATTGGCGATGGATTTCAATCGGCACAGTGCCCTTTGTGTTCAAAAACCGAATAACTGCGCGCATTTCACACTTAGCGGTAACGTCCAACGTGAGCTCCATTCTGAACGGCTGCCAAGGCAAGACTGGGCGCCTCAGCGCGGCTTGCGCATGGTAACACACAGCGCGTGAAGCACTCTTCATAACAGTGTGACCAACTGCCACACCAACAGAGTTCTGTACTTATACAAAAATAGGAGACCTTACTTTTGGGATTACCCTCGTATTATACTAGCAGTTCCCAACTTGGGGGAACCCCTGAAGAATAAAATGAAATTATCTGAGGAGTAAAAACAAAAGTGTTCTTTTGCTTTTCAGTCATAAAACTAAATTATCCTGAAAAAGTACTATTATCACTATTTTGTAAGACTGTAATACTGATTACATAAGTTACCAGTACCTACATTTTTAGGATTCCGTGCCTCAGTCAGTAAAAAAGTAACGTTTGTAAGATCATTTTGTTGTACATCTGTCGCCCTAGAGGTTTGCCTGTCTCTCGGACTGTTAAAAACCCTTTTTTCTAGGGAACGGGCGGACGTATAAAGTTAAAATGTATGTCACATACTAAGGTCTACGGCCCCTTGGCGATGTAATAAACGTTAGCTACCAAGTCTGTGCAATCAAATATATGATCATGTATGTCATGTATTTTGATACTCGCGGACTCACTCATTGGCCTAGAATCACGAAATTTCCCAAGAAGAAAGGTTCCACTGTACAAGTAAAGGACAAAAATCAGAACATCGTTAATTTGTGATTATATCAGACGAAAAAATATTTCTTTGTCATATGTTATCCGACTTCAGACAAAATTACGAAAGTCTTCGAATTCCCGGGACCCCTATCATGCCAATATCAGAGCGATAAAATCAAAAATCGTCGGCTTTCTCGATTCAGGGGTGGATGACCTGTCTGTGTACATAATTCAGTTTGTACAGAACCCACAGAGTGCGAGCCCTCCTAGTCTTTTTTTTTTTTTCAAATATATCATTAATGTGTGACACAGTGTATAGGGAGGCTGCAGCTTGTGAAACGAATGTATGAACAACGTCTTCTTAATATAGTCGCATAATCCACCAACTGCATACATAGTATAGTAAAACTGAGACATGTGCGTCACATATTCCTAAATATCTCAAGAAAATGCATTCCCCGGGTTGTAGGCAATTCACATATTTGACCAGAAACTGCTTCATTCTTTATTTCAGAACAGATAGTCAAACTAGCTGACAGCTCAATGCAACAGTAACGACGTAATGGTTATTAAATTGCTGTAGGCGCTACACAATGTTGTTGTTATTATTATGATTGTTTGCAGTAGTAGTAGTAGTAGTAATAGTGTTAGTAGTATCAGTGTTCAGACAGAAAGCGCATGGCTCCAATTTCTACCATTTCGGAAGAAAAAGAGTCCAGTAAGCAAATGATTTACAAACAGTAAGTATAATGCACACATTTTAACTTCACTGATTTTAAATGGGTGTGCATGGTGTGGATGAAGCAAGTGTTGCTACAGAGAGGAGTGATGCGGAGAAAGCATGTTTTGTAACAAGTTGTAACCTCTCAACAGTTTATTTCATTCCGTAACGTCGGAATAAAATGTGACTAACGTCCCAATAAAATTGAGTCATATATAACCTTTCAATAATTAACTGACTGTGAATTTAAACTGGCAAATTTTGGACGTCAGCACTGCTGCGTCATGGCCCTGAAAGATCATTCTGAACAAATTGAAAATTCTTAACTCAATGAAGTCGCCGGATAACGCGTACATATCTGCTCCTACAAGAAATTTTTCTGGCACAGCCCAGTGTATTGCTGGCCACTAGATTTGTTATGTATAAAAAGAAACGACTGATTTTTCTTTAAGATAGTAGGGATGAACATGAATAGGAAAAATTAGTAAAATCTTTAAATTCAGATGAATGATTGTAAAAGTTAATTTTATAAGAAAGATTATTATTAAAAGATGTTTTAAAAACATTTACAAGGAACTTGATATATCAATAGTACAAAATCAGTTGTTACAAATTACATATGCGCGCGACTGCTTTTACCTTACACTACGTCGATCAGGCACCGCCATCGCCCCTCCACGAACGGCCCAGGCGTCCAACTGCCGGCTACTACCACTACTGCTACTGCTGTCGACACTGCTCCTACTGCAGCCGACACTGCTCTCTGGTCTGCGATTCTATTGCAGCTTACATATCGCAGGCAGCGTATGAGCAATCCATCTATATTACGAGGGCAGTTCAATAAGTAATGCAACACATTTTTTTTTCTGAAACAGGGGTTGTTTTATTCAGCATTGAAATACACCAGGTTATTCCCCAATCTTTTAGCTACACAACACTATTTTTCAACGTAATCTCCATTCAATGCTACGGCCTTACGCCACCTTGAAATGAGGGCCTGTATGCCTGCACGGTACCATTCCACTGGTCCATGTCGGAGCCAACGTCGTACTGCATCAATAACTTCTTCATCATCCGCGTAGTGCCTCCCACAGATTGCGTCCTTCATTGGGCCAAACATATGGAAATCCGACGGTGCGAGATCGGGGCTGTAGGGTACATGAGGAAGAACAGTCCACTCAAGTTTTGTGAGCTCCTCTCTGGTGCGAAGACTTGTGTGAGGTCTTGCGTTGTCATGAAGAAGGAGAAGTTCGTCCAGATTTTTGTGCCTACGAACACGCTGAAGTCGTTTCTTCAATTTCTGAAGAGTAGCACAATACACTTCAGAGTTGATCGTTTGACCATGGGGAAGGACATCGATCAGAATAACCCCTTCAGCGTCCCAGAAGACTGTAACCATGACTTTACCGGCTGAGGGTATGGCTTTAAACTTTTTCTTGGTAGGTGAGTGGGTGTGGCGCCACTCCATTGATTGCCGTTTTGTTTCAGGTTCGAAGTGATGAACCCATGTTTCATCGCCTGTAACAATCTTTGACAAGAAATTGTCACCCTCAGCCACATGACGAGCAAGCAATTCCGCACAGATGGTTCTCCTTTGCTCTTTATGGTGTTCGGTTAGACAACGAGGGACCCAGCGGGAACAAACCTTTGAATATCCCAACTGGTGAACAATTGTGACAGCACTACCAACAGAGATGTCAAGTTGAGCACTGAGTTGTTTGATGGTGATCCGTCGATCATCTCGAACGAGTGTGTTCGCACGCTGCGCCATTGCAGGAGACACAGCTGTGCACGGCCGGCCCGCACGCGGGAGATCAGACAGTCTTGCTTGACCTTGCGGCGATGATGACACACGCTTTGCCCAACGACTCACCGTGCTTTTGTCCACTGCCAGATCACCGTAGACATTCTGCAAGCGCCTATGAATATCTGAGACGCCCTGGTTTTCCGCCAAAAGAAACTCGATCACTGCCCGTTGTTTGCAACGGACATCCGTTACAGACGCCATTTTAACAGCTCCGTACAGCACTGCCACCTGTCGGAAGTCAATGAAACTATACGGGACAAAGCGGGAATGTTTGAAAATATTCCACAAGAAATTTCCGGTTTTTTCAACCAAAATTGGCCGAGAAAAAAAATGTGTTGCATTACTTATTGAACTGCCCTCGTACATCTGCTCGAGTGTGCTAGCAATAAATTCCTTAGTCATGGACCTCTTACAAAGTGTGCACTCTCAATGTGGCCTGGTAGCTTTCTTTCCTGAGCAGCAGTTGTAAGATACTAGTCGTGATGTACTAACAATTGCTTCATCATCCTATAAAAATAATTGTTAGAGGTAAGCGTACCAATTATCTCATTGAATCATCAGCTCATGGTTTAATAAACCACCTACGAAAACTAAATATCAATAATCCTTGATTATTTAAAAAAAAAAGTATTCAAAGGAAGTTCTTGTTCATTCTAAAGTTTAATTTCTAGTGTTGATAATGGTAGCAGGATGTAGTATACAGTACTAGCTAGAAACTGGGGGGAGGGAGGGGGGCATTAGCTATTATCTGATTGCACTCAGGGGTAATGGTCTCTGAAAGGATGGGGACCCCTGGATGATTATACAATAGGAGACATGATCACAAACGCTTACTATATGGTTTGAGTTCCAGTTTTCTGCTACTCATTGTATTGTATTACAACATCCTTAATTTAATTTCATTCCCTTGGTATAAATATGTATTTGAAGATGACCGTTTCTATAACGTGCATTCATGAATCCATGTTACTTTTTGCAAAATTCTCGCCATAGAAGCTGATCTGTACGAGTCATGCACTCCCGTAAGCTGTCTGCACTCGGAGTCAAACAATAAAACATTCGCCTTCCCACATCCTCTAACAATGCGACGGCCACATTACTCCTGCTCCTCTGCCACTGTGGTAAACGACCAGCTTTACTTAGCTCACGGCCAGATTCTCAAACGTCAATTAAAATCAAGCAGATCTTAAAACTTTACTGTCTTTGCAAGTATTTTCCTTGTTACTTAGAAGGAAAAACTACAACACTCTTAAGAAGCTCTTAACATTAGTTGTCGCCGTTTTTTGCATTGGTCTGTTAGTTGCTTGATGCATCCATACAAATTATAAAAATGTGAGGTTGTGTGTGTTTTCCGCATCTTCGCCTAAATCACTAGACCGATTTCAACCAAGCTTGGTACACATATCCCTTAGTGTCACGCAGCAATCCCTGTGGGGATAAGAACCAGTGACCTATCTTATTTCTGAATATATGTCGTCACAAAGAATGTGACGCGAGAGAAACTGCCACATCATGCACGACCTTTGAATGTGTTACTCCTGTGCTACTTACAGTATTCACAAAAAAATTCTCAAGCAGCACCTACATATGCTGCTAAATGCATCTACAAAAATATATCATGGTACCACGAATAGTTCAGGAGACATAACGTCATAAACACTGAGCTACGTGAGAAACTGTCGCATTGTGGATGACGTTTGAATTTATTTCTTATTTTCTACCAGCTCTACTCGCAACACATTTACAGACAGTATCCACACATGCTGCTGAATATACATACACAATTACATCATTCTATGACGCATAAATCAGGAAATATTTTTGTTGTTGTGGTCTTCAGTCCAGAGACTGGTTTGATGCAGCTCTCCATGCTACTCTATCCTGTTCAAACTTCTTCATCTCCCAGTACTACTGCAACCTACATTCTTCTGAATCTGTTTAGTGTATTCATCTCTTGGTCTCCCTCTACGATTTTTACCCTTCGCGCTGCCCTCCAATACTAAATTGGTGATCCCTAGATACCTCAGAATATGTCCTACCAATCGATCCCTTCTTCTAGTCAAGTTGTGCCACAAATTTATCTTCTCCCAATTCTATTCAGTACTTCTTCATTAGTTATGTGATCTACCCATCTAATCTTCAGCATCCTTCTGTAGAACCACATTCCGAAAGCTTCTATTCTCTTTTTGTCTAAACTATTTATCGTCCACGTTTCACTTCCATACATGGCTACACTCCATACAAATACTTCCATCAAAGACTTCCTGACACTTAAATCTATACTCGATGTTAACAGATTTCTCTTCTTCACAACCGCTTTCCTTGTCATTGCCAGTCTACATTTTATATCCCCTCTACTTCTACCATCATCAGTTAATTTGCTCCCCAAATACCAAAACTCATTTACTACTTTAAGTGCCTCGTTTTGCTTTTGTTGATGTTCATCTTATATACTCCCTTCAAGACACCATCCATTCCGTTCAACTGCTCTTCCAAGTCCTTTGCTGTCTCTGACAGAATTACAATGTCATCGCGAACCTCAAAGTTTTAATTTCTTCTCCATGGATTTTAATTCCTATTCCGAATTTTTCTTTTGTTTCCTTTACTGCTTGCTCAATATACAGATTAAATAATATCGGGGACAGACTACAACCCTGTCTCACTCCCTTCCCAACCACTGCTTCCCTTTCATGCCCCTCGACTCTTAGAACTGCCATCTGGTTTCTGTACAAATTGTAAATGGCCTTTCGCTCCCTGTATTTTACCCATGCCACCTTTATAATTTGAAAGAGAGTATTCCAGTCAACATTGTCAAAAGCTTTCTCTAAGTCTACAAATGCTAGAAATGTAGGTTTGCCTTTTCTTAATCTTTCTTCCAAGATAAGTTGTAAGGTCAGTATTGCCTCACGTGTTCCAACATTTCTACGGAATCCAAACTGATCTTCCCCGAGGTCGGCTTCTACCAGTTTTTCCATTCGTCTGTAAAGAATTCGCGTTAGTATTTTGCAGCTGTGACTTATTAAACTGATAGTTCGGTAATTTTCACATCTATCAACACCTGCTTTCTTTGGGATTGGAATTATTATATTCTTCTTGAAGTCTGAGGGTATTTCGCCTGTCTCATACATCGTGCTCACCAGATGGTAGAGTTTTGTCATGACTGGCTCTCTCAAGGCTGTCATTATTTCTAATAGAATGTTGTCTACTCTCAGGGCCTTGTTTCGACTATGGTCTTTCAGTGCTCTGTCAAACTCTTCACGCAGTAGCATATCTCCCATTTCATCTTCATCTACATCCTCTTCCATTTCCATAATATTGTCCTCAAGAACATTGCCCTTGTATAGACTCTCTATATACTCCTTGCACCCTTCTGCTTTCCCTTCTTTGCTTAGAACTGGGTTTCCATCTGAGCTCTTGATATTCATGCAAGTGGTTCTCTTTTCTCCAAAAGTCTCTTTAATTTTCCTGTAGGCAGTATCTATCTTACCCCTAGTGATACACGCCTCTACATCCTTACATTTGTCCTCTAGCCGCTTAGCAATTTTGCACTTCCTGTCAATCTCATTTTTGAGACGTTTGTATTCCTTTTTGCCTGCTTCATTTACTGCATTTTTGTGTTTTCTCCTTTCATCAGTTACATTCTGTATCTCTTCTGTTACCCAAGGATTTCTATTAGCCCTTTTCCTTTTACCTATTTGATCCTCTGCTTCCTTCACTATTTCATCTCTCAAAGCTACCCATTCTTCTTCTACTGTATTTCTTTCCCCCATTCATCTCAATCGTTCCCTAATGCTCTCCCTGAAACTCTCTACAACCTCTGGTTCTGTCAGTTTATCAGGAAATATGACGTCATAAACACTGAGATGCGTGAAAAACTGCCACATCAAGCATGACGTTTAAATTTATTGCTACTAATTCTATTCGAAACGTACCTTGCAGACAGTATGCACGTATACCACTCAATGTACCTACAGAAAGATGTCATTGCACGACACATAGTTCAAGATATATGACGTCATAAATGCAGTGATACATGAAAAAATGCAGCACTGTACAACAAGTTTTAATACAGTTATTCTTTACTTCTAAGACACCCCCACAGTCGAGTCAACTTAAGCAAATGCTGACATTTGGCAGCGCTTGGACAATTTACATCTGCGAAACGCATACGACTGCAGACGGAAACGATAGCTGTCTACACAGGGAGTTTCCGTGAAAGCGTGCATAAATTTAACAGGACATGGAGGATGCTCTACTGTACAATTTGAGGTGGGGAACCTGGAATCGGAGAAGCCAGCTTAAGGAGACAATAGGAATAAAAGCACCTTACTGTGTACTTTATTGTTCAAATGTATGTGAAATCTTATGGGACTTAACTGCTAAGGTCATCAGTCCCTAAGCTTACACACTACTTAACTAAATTATCCTAAGGACAAACACACACACCCATGCCCGAAGGACTCGAACCTCCGCCGGGATCAGCCGCAGGGAGTCCATGACTGCAGCCCCTCAGACCGCTCGGCTAATCCCGCGCGGCTGTGTACTTTTATTATTTACAGTAGTGAACTGCAAATACCATCATTGACACAATGAAAGCACCATTTGTACTGTACCTTACGAAATGTGCTGAAACAGACGGCCGTCAACCTCAATGCAAGCGTGACATCGGCGAACAAGATTCTGAGGGACCTTCACAATTATCCCTGGTGTGTTTCGAATCACGTCACAGGCAGCTACAATTCTGGCAACTAATTCTATCTCTGTGTCCACTGTGGTCTGGCAACAAGTGACTTTAGATATCCCCATGGGAAATAATCAAGGGGATTCAGGTCGGTGACCTTGCAAGCCATGGAACAGAACCTCCCCTTCCAATCCAGCAACCATCAAATACTGAACCGATACTGCTTCATAGTTTTGTGCTGTACGTCTCTGAATAGCATTGAATAATGAATGTGTCTGTCGTTGATTCATAGCACGTTCTGTCTTGGGTAACGTAAATACAATACAACAGAGGCACCTTATGTACAACTAAAGTAAACAAAACCTGCGTCATGAATTTCAAGGTAATCAGACTCGTGCTCCTTGTTTCCTTGCAGTAAATAAAGAATGTACACGTAAATAAACAGCACAGTAGGTGTAAACTTGTACGCATGTTAGTTGTAAATAAGCTGGAAAACGGTAATGCTGGACAAAGCGGTAGATAAGTTTACTTCCGTATCTCCTTCAGCTGACTTCCCCATCCCAGATTCCCTATCACAAATTGTTCAGTGGAGCATTCTCTATGTCCTGTTACATTTTTGCACTCTCTTAGGGTGACAGCCTGTAGAAGCTACGGAACGGTGCTGATATAGAGACGTTTACAAAATCGCATTGGAGACACGCGAAGCAGCTGCAGGGATCTCTGAAACCTGGTGGTAGTCAAGGGAAGGCAGGATTCGGTTTCGATTGTGGACTTGCCCGTAATCAGTTACTACTGGTTGCACTTTACAGTTACACACATTTATTTTTAAAACAGTAATTGCAGACATAACAATAAAAAAACATCACACGTTATTAACGAAGGAATAAACAACTGTGTAAATAATACTGTTTTCAGTGCATTACAGTTTATCAAATCACCATAAAATACAGATACAGATAATGTTTAAAAAAAAAAGAACAAGCCACTGTGATCAAGGCTGAAGGCCTTAAACGCCAAGAACGGCAGTAAATTAAGAATGTTTAAGAACTCGGTACAATTACAACTTACACGTATTGAAAAATTAAAAAGTAAGTGGCCACAAACACAGCAGAAGGTATCACACGCCAGGAAAGGCAGTAAAAAAGGTTTTAAGGCTTACTGCTAAAACACAAACATCGAATTATTTTTCGAAGCAAATGACCACAATCACGGCTGACAGCCTTACACGCCAGGTACAGCAATTATATAAAATAGAAACCTGCTCAAAAACAACAAATACAAGCAAAGGTTAATTAAAAGAAACAAGCAACATACCACCAAATGGGTGAAATAAGATGATGGTAACCTCGTAACACAAACCTCACACAAACACATAGCCTTTAAAGTAGGCATTGCAAGGTATGGTAATAAATAATACAAATAATAAAACACAGGAACCAGTCACAGACGGTGCTACAGGAATCGACCTCTGAGAAGGTCTGGCAACAAACACTTCCGCTAGGCAGCCAAGAGTTGCATTCACTTCACATGATATTAGCTCAGACTAGTGGCAGTCTAACGAATGACTAATGATAATCTTGCTGCAGCTATCTTACGTCCAATAAACCAAACGCAAGAATGGAACAACACGCCAAAGCCGGAACCGGTGGACTGCACTATGCCCCCAGGATACTGGGCTTAGAGCGGCGGAACGAGAAAGGAATCACTACCACCCGAGTAGAAGAATCACAAACGGCCTACAATCAAGAAATCTGTCAAAACTACATGCCTTACCAGGCAGCAGCGGCAAGGCGGGGAAACGTACACTGCCGTTACATACACTAACCGCCTGGTGCGTTGGCGGCCACCAGGCAGGAAAAATGCCGCTGGTTGAACTTAACAAATTGTAACAAGCTGAACGCAGTACATAGTAGTAAGAAGTCGAGGAAACTAATCAGATCCACTTTCCTCAAGATCTCCACTCGCTGCTCTTCGCCTCGGCGACACTACGAGCAACATGAACCCAAGTCACTGGAGAATCGCGGGTTATCACAATGGTGGAGGTTTCTCTACTTGAATTGAAATACACTCATCTTAAAGAGCGCAGGATCTAGTTTACGACGAGTTAGTGCATCCTCGAGACCACAGCCCTTCCATCCGGCAGTCCTTGCGCGCCGCCAGTGGTCCCTGCGTGTTCGCGCACTGCAAGGACCTAGCTCTTCAGGAGTCCCCGACCGAACTGGCCCACTATCACGATCCGGAAAAACAACGACGTCGCCCCAAAGATAGGGCAACAGTTACTACATATCGATAACCGCATTGCTGCCACTAGCGGACAGGCAACACGACAATGAAACAAACAACCGCAACCATGCCATCCAAACAATACCGTCTGGCCTCCAACAGAGGGCGGAAACTTACAAACAGCACTAACACGAGCCGCAACACGGCTCAATCGCGTTTCTTGATTTGGAGATTGTACTTATATACACTCCTGGAAATTGAAATAAGAACACTGTGAATTCATTGTCCCAGGAAGGGGAAACTTTATTGACACATTCCTGGGGTCAGATACATCACATGATCACACTGACAGAACCACAGGCACATAGACACAGGCAACAGAGCATGCACAATGTCGGCACTAGTACAGTGTATATCCACATTTCGCAGCAATGCAGGCTGCTATTCTCCCATGGAGACGATCGTAGAGATGCTGGATGTAGTCCTGTGGAACGGCTTGCCATGCCATTTCCACCTGGCGCCTCAGTTGGACCAGCGTTCGTGCTGGACGTGCAGACCGCGTGAGACGACGCTTCATCCAGTCCCAAACATGCTCAATGGGGGACAGATCCGGAGATCTTGCTGGCCAGGGTAGTTGACTTACACCTTCTAGAGCACGTTGGGTGGCACGGGATACATGCGGACGTGCATTGTCCTGTTGGAACAGCAAGTTCCCTTGCCGGTCTCGGAATGGTAGAACGATGGGTTCGATGACGGTTTGGATGTACCGTGCACTATTCACTGTCCCCTCGACGATCACCAGTGGTGTACGGCCAGTGTAGGAGATCGCTCCCCACACCATGATGCCGGGTGTTGGCCCTGTGTGCCTCGGTCGTATGCAGTCCTGATTGTGGCGCTCACCTGCACGGCGCCAAACACGCATACGACCATCATTGGCACCAAGGCAGAAGCGACTCTCATCGCTGAAGACGACACGTCTCCATTCGTCCCTCCATTCACGCCTGTCGCGACACCACTGGAGGCGGGCTGCACGATGTTGGGGCGTGAGCGGAAGACGGCCTAACGGTGTGCGGGACCGTAGCCCAGCTTCATGGAGACGGTTGCGAATGGTCCTCGCCGATACCCCAGGAGCAACAGTGTCCCTAATTTGCTGGGAAGTGGCGGTGCGGTCCCCTACGGCACTGCGTAGGATCCTACGGTCTTGGCGTGCATCCGTGCGTCGCTGCGGTCCGGTCCCAGGTCGACGGGCACGTGCACCTTCCGCCGACCACTGGCGACAACATCGATGTACTGTGGAGACCTCACGCCCCACGTGTTGAGCAATTCGGCGGTACGTCCACCCGGCCTCCCGCATGCCCACTATACGCCCTCGCTCAAAGTCCGTCAACTGCACATACGGTTCACGTCCACGCTGTCGCGGCATGCTACCAGTGTTAAAGACTGCGATGGAGCTCCGTATGCCACGGCAAACTGGCTGACACTGACGGCGGCGGTGCACAAATGCTGCGCAGCTAGCGCCATTCGACGGCCAACAACGCGGTTCCTGGTGTGTCCGCTGTCCCGTGCGTGTGATCATTGCTGGTACAGCCCTCTCGCAGTGTCCGGAGCAAGTATGGTGGGTCTGACACACCGGTGTCAATGTGTTCTTTTTTCCATTTCCAGGAGTGTATTTATACATTATGCACTTTCCTTTGTACGACTGTTTCATAATTACAGTGGTGTTTTCATGAAAACACTGGAATGATATTCACTTACTACAAACGCAGTTCACTTTCGGTTTCATTTCTTATAGAAAATTAGCAAACTGAATAGCCGGGAGATGCCGAGTTTGTCAGCTAGTAGTATTATAACACAGGGCTGAGATCCGCCAAATACCCCATACGGACCGCATGCGACCAGCAGGCTGCAGTTTGATGACCACTCATGTGACAGAAGATAGGAACTAGACTCATAAAACAGAAGCAAGGAAACACAAAACTATTCATATTATCACCAATGTTTCTCAAAGTCATATGCAAGTTCTTAAGCACTGTCTCGCAGAGGTTAGGCAAAATAATATGAATAGCCTGCTACGAACATGAAGTTTTGTGGCTTTTTTCTGTAATGCAAAGACACCATTCATTGACACCCTGTTTGGAAGTGTTTTTGGCTATTTGTAAGTTAACGTGCAAGGTACATGAAACAATTCTAGTTAATAATGTTTATCCAATGAGACTGGCATAACATTGCTTCTTATGATATGTAATGCCCTATTCACCCTGTTGAAAATATCTGAGGTTTGTTTGTTGAGCATGATGGTAAAATAACACATCTTCTATGGCGTCAACAACAGCCATCAGCTCTTAATGGTACTGATCTGTCTTTATCTCTACTACTAGTGACATCTAGTCAGGGTTCATATAATTTGAAATCCAAGACTTCTAAATAATAATAATGTCTTGTGACGAGGGCCTCCCGTCGGGTAGACCGCTCGCCTAGTGCAAGTCTTTCGATTTGACGCCACTTCGGCGACTTTGCGCGTCGATGGGGATGAAATGATGACGATTAGGACAACACAACACTCAGTCCCTGAGCGGAGAAAATTTCCGACCCAGCCGGGAATCGAACCTGGGCCCTTAGGAGTGACAGTCTGTCGCGCTGACTGCCCACAAGGGAACCTCCCCATCGCACCCCCCTCAGATTTAGTTGTAAGTTGGCACAGTGGATAGGCCCTGAAAAACTGAACACAGATCAATCGAGAAAACAGGAAGAAGTTGTGTGGAACTATGAAAAAAATAAGCAAAATATACAAACTGAGTAGTCCATGCGTAGAATAGGCAACACCAAGAAGAGTGTGAGCTCAAGAGCGCTGTGGTCCCGTGGTTAGCGTGAGCATCTGCGAAACGAGAGGTCCTTGGTTCAAATTCAGTCTGCGTTGGGCTGCGGTGGGGCGAGGACGTCCGCCGCGCCCCGCCGTGCGCGACCGTGAGCGCTTGCTTGTGTTTACCTTCTCGCGGCGCGAGTTGTTTTTGTTCCAAGTTCAGTGCGACTATGGCACACACATGGCGCCACGATACGATCAAAATTACTTTCCAACCAGATCACGCGCGTCCTCGAGCCTATGAAATAGAACAGTTCATACGCGACGATCTACGTTTAGATCCGGCGGCTGTCGTCGGAATACATTTTGCTATAACGGCGAGCGCGGTTTATGTTAAAATGACCAGTGCAGAGGTCTGCGCGACAGTGGTGTCTAAATACTCGAACTCTCTCAGGTTCAAACATTCTGACGGGCATATCGGTGCAGTGACGGTGGATCATGCAGGCATGGGCCTAAGGACTGTACGGGTTTTTGAGCTCCCCTTCGAGGTCCCTGAGGAAGTTGTCAAGGACGCTTTCCGACCATATGGCAATGTTATCAGCCACGTTGCAGAAAAGTGGCAAACTTTCTCGACGTATAAGGTCTACAATAGTGTGCGCCAATTTAAACTTGAGCTCAAGAAACATGTGCCGTCCTATTTGAACATCGGTGGCTGTTGTGCAATCATCATGTACGACGGTCAACAGCGTACCTGTTCCGGATGTGGGCAGGAAGGCCATGTTCGATCGAGCTGCTTACAACGCAGAATTACGCAGATACCAGTGGGAGACTCCGTTTCCCCGACGGGGACGACAATCCTGCCCCTCACGTACGCTCAGACGACGATGCGCACCATAGTTGAGGACGAAACGGGCGATCAGACACATCCATCGACGTCAGCAGTACCAAGGGAGGAAGAGGAAGGACCCTCGGTGCCAATCCATATGTCGCTCCCTCCACAGCAACAACAGCAGCAACAGTCCCACGGACTCCAGGCGCAACATAACATTCAGAACGCGATGGACGTGGACGCGAACATTGTCCCGACCGCGGCTTTCCTAGCGGAAGGTGATACGACGCTGGATTGCCTCCCACATTCGGATACGGATGTCCACGTTCGAAATCAACGTTCGCCTCGACGACGCAAGCGACGTCGGCGGACCCCTTCTGACGATTGCCTCCTACACACGGCCGGTCAAGAAGGTGACATCTCATCAGACGGCATGGATGCTGCGCCTGCTGAGGATCTAAGTGGTGTAGACGGTTCACTTGCCCATACTACGAGTGCCCAGTTACTTCTTGCACCACAGACGCAGAAGGTCGCGTCGATGGATGGCGCTCCGTCTACCTCTACCAAAGACGACGTACGTGAGAGAGATTTAGATGCCGATCAGCTACACAGCATCGTGTTGCACCCACTGTGGTCGGACGATGTTGAGGAACTTCCTGAAGAGGGCACAGGTGACAGGAGAAGGGGTGTCGTTGGGGATGCCATTCCTAGCGTGAAAGACTCATAATTTGTAACGGGTTTGGTGGGTCCGGCATCTCTTGCGGTTAGCTTTGATTGCCATGGCGTCTACCCTAGGTGAAGAGGCTAGGAGCACACCTTTCGCCTTGCCACAGTCAATATCAACGCGATAAGGGCACCACACAAACTGACAATGCTACAACGCGTGCTTGATGCGGCGGACATCGACGTGGCCCTCTTACAGGAAGTATGTGTCGCTAGTTTCCCTGACTTCTACGGATATACCGCCCACATCTCCCACGCCTCTTCTACCGATTGTGGTGTGGCTGTTCTGCTAAGGGACGGTTTGGTGGCTACGGACGTACTGTACTTACCGAGTGCAAGAGCCATGGCCGTAACTGTCAACGGTGTACGACTTATCAATGTATATGCCCTTTCAGGATCAGGGAGACGGAGAGATCGGGCCCGCTTTTTTTCGGAAGATATTACGCGTCTATTTATGGGCCGCGTAGACGATATGGTGATCGGCGGAGATTTTAACTGTACATTATCTCCGTCTGATCAGCAGCCACATCACGTCCCGTGCGCGGAATTGGAAATGCTAGTGCGTCACCTCCAACCTGATCGACACGTGGCGCCACATCCATGGCCCAGCTCCTGGTTACACCCATTATACAAGTCATTCATCAAGTCGGTTAGACAGTATTTACGTCACACGCACCCTTTCGACGGCGACGAGAGGAGCAGAGCTCTGGCCCACTGCATTCACCGACCACACAGCCTATATTTGCACCATTGCCCTCCAACCTGCACGTGTGTGGCGCAGTAGGCCCCCCTGGAAACTGAACGTCGCCTATGTGGACGAGCCGGCATGTAAAGGTGCTATCGAAGAGTCGTGGAACGCGTCCTTACAGCGTCGTGGTCGTTACCGATCGACCCTCAGTTGGTGGATTGAATGTGCGAAGCCTGCTCTTAGGCGCACCTTCATGGCTTACGGCCGGGAAGCGGCGGCATGGAGGAGGAGCACGGAAAACTTTTATTACACCGTCCTACGGGAATGTCTTGCTATGGAGACCTCACCTGACAGGCAGATCATAGTCAATCGCGCGAAAGCGCAGCTCGTCTCCTTAGCACGCCATCATTTACAAGGCGCTGTTATGCGGTCGCGTGCTCCAGACATGATACAATCAGAAAGGCCATCTATGCACCACGTGCTCCTAGAACGCAGGAGGCGCCGTAGGTCACTGGTAACCGACACGATAACGGACGACGGACGACACGTGGCAGAACAAGCAGATATAGCAGAAGCCTTCTATGGGCATTACGCTCAACTTTATTCAGCAGTGCTCCCTGATATGGCGACGGTAGACACCGTTTCAGCACATGTCCACGGTACAGTTCCACCAGACATGGTACCGACTTTACTGGGAGAAGTGACAGAAGAGGAAGTGCTCGACGCCATTGGTAAAGGTGCTCCCCATAAATCACCAGGAATCGATGGATTACCATTAGAGTTCTATCGAGCATTTAAATAACTGTTGGTACCGTGTTGGGTTGAAATTTGTCAGGAATTGATGTCCCCGGGTATACCGTTGCCTGCACCGTTCTTGGAAGGACTGATTGTCCCCAACCATAAGCCGAAGGGACGAAATCATGTCCGCGATTATCGCCCCTTAACGTTATTGAACAGCGACTTCAAGATCTTTTCGAGGCTGCTATCAGAACGTCTTCGCGGCACACTATTGCACGTCTTGTCCAGCGATCAGATCTCCTTGGGGGGACCCAACAACATCAGAACTGCGTTATGTCGTTACAGAGATCTCATCTCCCTTGCACGGGTGAGACATTTGCCGGCAGCCCTGGGGTCTATCGACTTTAGCCAGGCTTTTGACCGTGTGTCCCACACTTTCCTCACGGTCGTTCTACGGCGCATGGAATACCCCGACCCCTTTATCACAGTGCTGACACGCCTTCTGCATGGGGCTACTTCTCGAGTTCTTGTTAATGGAAGACTGACAGCACCCATGCCGATCCGACGATCAGTACGACAGGGATGTCCATTACCAACATTGTTATTTGCATTGGCCTTAGAACCCTTGTTGTGTGGTCTCCGAGACAGGCTCACTGGGATACAGTTCGGCGGCTCCATCTATCGCTGCACCGCATATGCGGATGATTTGATGATCGTCATACGAGGAGCTGACGATATGGCCGCGGCGTTGGACTGGATTGCAACCTACGGTACAGCTTCTGGTAGCCAAATCAACGTTGACAAGTCTGTCGCCTTGAGCATCGGGATTGGGCTACCGCAGGAATACATTGCTCCCTTACGCTTCAGTGATACTGTCCGCTGCTTGGGCTTAGATTTCAAGAACGACATGCGACGCGCGACGACGCTCAATTATCGACGCCTTCTTAACCAAATTAGGGCCGGAATTGCAAATCAGCACTTGCGATCCCTCAACTTCGTTCAGCGGACGTATTATGCCAATGTATACCTTGCGTCCCGCATACCGCATGTCGCCCAAACGCTACCCATTCCGAAACCCTTGGCTCGTAGCATTATGGCAGCGCTGGGGTACTTCGTCACCGCTGGTATGTTACTGAAGATCAGATATGTATCTGTTACCCTCCCCAACGAAACAGGTGATCTCGGCCTAGTTAACGTCCATGATAGGGCCATTGCCCTCTATGTTAGCTCACATTTATGTCTGCTGCGCCGTTGTCCTACGAGCCTCACGAGTCTGCTTCTGACGGCGCTACGACCTGCTTCACTAAGAGCGCCGGTGTCACTACAGGACATCCCAGCGCCCCTCTTTTATATAGGGCGTTTCTATTTAGAACGAAGTTATTGCAGTGTAGCGCTCACGACACCACAAATGGCCACAACTCGACGCCTATATCATGACATGCTGCAACGCCGCCCCCTAAATGTGGTCGAACTAAAATATCCTGACGCACCGTGGCGCGTGGTGTGGAAGACTGTACACGATGCCATGCTTGATTCCGATGTTGTTTCCCAATGGTACGTAGTCGTTAATGGGAAGCTGGTGACGCAAGTACGTCTGTACAATATCCACATGGCAGAATCTCCCAATTGTGTGGGTTGTAATACAGTAGATTCTGACGAGCACCACCTCAGCTGTGGAGAGGCGGAACCGGTTTGGCACCTAGTGCGGCGGATGCTGGCTTATCTCTTGCGAGTTAGGCCGCAGCATATATCTGCACGCACGTTATTGTTTCCGGATGAGACATTTTACCCCAAGACTCGAACCAACTCCGTCACCTGGATACGTGGACATGCGGTCCATTACCTCTGTCGTGACGGACACAAGAATTTCCTCGACTTCCGGCTCTATTTGCAAGAAAGACATCATGCTACTTCTGGGCATACCAGATATCGACAGTGCTTCGCAAACTACCTATGGAGTGCCTTTCACAGCCCGCCGTGCAGCTGGAATGTTCCAGGCAGTGGCAGATGAGGTCAGAACGAACTGCAAACGATCATATATTGAACAATCTTTATCAGTGGGCGCAGTCGCTGGGAAGCCTAACTACGACGTGGTAGCTTTCTTTTCATGTTATTTATGTTTCATATCTTCGATGGTGTCTTCATTCTGTTTTAGTTTTCCAGGCTTGATTAACTATGACTGTTCGCACGTTGATATCTATATACATAAAAAGATTAAAAAATGGGCAGGAGACCTGCGTTCGAATCCAAATAAATACACAAGAACAAAATAAGAACAAAATGACCAACAAATAAAATACAATAAAGTATTATACCCTTTCCTTTCTCCTTTTATTTTTTATAAAAAGTTCAGAGGCATATTTAATTTTTGTTCGTTGGCGGAACCTGAAGTGGTGGTGAACGGACGTCCTAGTTAGCTTTAGGATGAAAGTGGCGGTGGCACTAGCTTTGTTTTTGTTTTTAGGCTATATAGGTTTTTGGGGGTAGTATGGGTGATAGGGGCCAACGCCTGAAGTGGAAGAGGTAATTTTCTTTCTTTATAAAATAAATAAATTAAAAAAATAAAAAAACAAAAAATGGTTTGTATGATTCATGTTATCAAAAAAAAGTGACTACCGTCGTTCAATTAAAAAACAAAAACAAAAAATAAATTTTAAAAAAAATTTAAAAGAGTAAAAACCGAATAAAAAAGAAAAAAGAAAAAAACAAAAATCTTCCCTCGAGTAAAAAGTTTAATTTTTTATTTTCAGACAATTATCAAAGATCAGGCAATCACACATAATCAACTTCACTCTCCAAAATTCCAGGACACGTTCAGATTTGCTTGGACATACGCAGGATTTGACGGTCTACACACGAAAAAATTTGAAAACGTTAAAAACATATTTTTTGACAGAGCACAGGGAAAACTGTGCGACTGTGAAACTGTTGCATTCATTTTTTGCAGTTTATGTGAAAAACTCTTATGTTTTCATCACTTTTTTGGGAGTGATTATCACATCCACAAGAAAACCTAAATCGGGCAAGGTAGAAGAATCTTTTTACCGATTCGCCAAGTGTACAAGTTAGATGGGTCGACAACATATTCCTGTCATGTGACGCACATGCCGTCACCAGTGTCGTATAGAATATATCAGACGGATTTTTCTGTGAAGGAATCGGTTGACCTGTGACCTAGCAATCAGATGTTTTCGGTTCCCATTGGAGAGGCACGTCCTTTCATCTACTAATCGCACGGTTTTGCGGTGCGGTCGCAAAAAAACAGACACTAAACTTATTCCAGTGAACAGAGACGTCAATGAACGAACGGACAGATCATAACTTTGCGAAAAAAAAATTAGACTTTTCACTCGAGAGAAGACTTGAACTAAGGACCTCTCGTTCCGCAGCTGCTCACGCTAAGCACGGGACCACGGCACTCCTCAGCTCATATTCTCCTTGATGTTGCATATCTTGCGCATGGACTACTGAGTTTGTATATTTTGCTTATTTTTTTCATAGTTCCACACAAATTCTTCCTGTTTTCTCGATTGATCTGTGTTCAGTTTTTCAGGGCCTATCCACTGTGCTAACTTATAACTACACTCCTGGAAATTGAAATAAGAACACCGTGAATTCATTGTCCCAGGAAGGGGAAACTTTATTGACACATTCCTGGGGTCAGATACATCACATGATCACACTGACAGAACCACAGGCACATAGACACAGGCAACAGAGCATGCACAATGTCGGCACTAGTACAGTGTATATCCACCTTTCGCAGCAATGCAGGCTGCTATTCTCCCATGGAGACGATCGTAGAGATGCTGGATGTAGTCCTGTGGAACGGCTTGCCATGCCATTTCCACCTGGCGCCTCAGTTGGACCAGCGTTCGTGCTGGACGTGCAGACCGCGTGAGACGACGCTTCATCCAGTCCCAAACATGCTCAATGGGGGACAGATCCGGAGATCTTGCTGGCCAGGGTAGTTGACGTACACCTTCTAGAGCACGTTGGGTGGCACGGGATACATGCGGACGTGCATTGTCCTGTTGGAACAGCAAGTTCCCTTGCCGGTCTAGGAATGGTAGAACGATGGGTTCGATGACGGTTTGGATGTACCGTGCACTATTCAGTGTCCCCTCGACGATCACCAGTGGTGTACGGCCAGTGTAGGAGATCGCTCCCCACACCATGATGTTGGGTGTTGGCCCTGTGTGCCTCGGTCGTATGCAGTCCTGATTGTGGCGCTCACCTGCACGGCGCCAAACACGCATACGACCATCATTGGCACCAAGGCAGAAGCGACTCTCATCGCTGAAGACGACACGTCTCCATTCGTCCCTCCATTCACGCCTGTCGCGACACCACTGGAGGCGGGCTGCACGATGTTGGGGCGTGAGCGGAAGACGGCCTAACGGTGTGCGGCACCGTAGCCCAGCTTCATGGAGACGGTTGCGAATGGTCCTCACCGATACCCCAGGAGTAACAGTGTCCCTAATTTGCTGGAAAGTGGCGGTGCGGTCCCCTACGGCACTGCGTAGGATCCTACGGTCTTGGCGTGCATCCGTGCGTCGCTGCGGTCCGGTCCCAGGTCGACGGGCACGTGCACCTTCCGCCGACCACTGGCGACAACATCGATGTACTGTGGAGACCTCACGCCCCACGTGTTGAGCAATTCGGCGGTACGTCCACCCGGCCTCCCGCATGCCCACTATACGCCCTCGCTCAAAGTCCGTCAACTGCACATACGGTTCACGTCTACGCTGTCGCGGCATGCTACCAGTGTTAAAGACTGCGATGGAGCTTCGTATGCCACGGCAAACTGCCTGACACTGACGGCGGCGGTGCACAAATGCTGCGCAGCTAGCGCCATTCGACGGCCAACACCGCGGTTCCTGGTGTGTCCGCTGTGCCGTGCGAGTGATCATTGCTTGTACAGCCCTCTCGCAGTGTCCGGAGCAAGTATGGTGGGTCTGAGACACCGGTGTCAATGTGTTCTTTTTTCCATTTCCAGGAGTGTATTTTGCTTATTTTTTTCATAGTTCCACACAACTTCTTCCTGTTTTCTCGATTGATCTGTGTTCAGTTTTTCAGGGCCTATCCACTGTGCTAACTTATAACTAAATCTGAGGGGGGTGCGATGGGGAGGTTGGGAGGTTCCCTTGTCAGCAGCTACCGGCGGGGGGGGGGGGGGGACAGTTCTAAATAATAAAGGTGACAATGCACCATTTACAGGGGTTGGACAAAAACATGGTAACGCAGGAGAAATGCGTGCCTGAACATAAATGCAGATGGGACGCTATCCAGGCCTGCAGATTGCGCTGTTCTATTTGACCACGAACGCTGCGAGCGTCAGTCGTGGTCAGAACATCGTTCTGTATAGTTGCGAGTGCGTTATGTACGAACTAAGTCAACACGAACGTGGACAGATTGCTGGTTATTGTACGGGGCATGCTTCTGTAACCAAAGGACCGAAGTGCTTGGTGTTTCAAACGGACCGTGTCGAAGGTACCAATTACACACCATGCAGGGAAAGAGGAAAACATCATTTGCGAAGTAAGAACGCAGACGAAAGTGTCTGTTGAACGATCCTGTCAAACGCTCATTGAAGAGGATTGTGACAAAAAAAATAACACGGTGACGGCTTCAAAAGTCACTGCAGAACTGAATGTAGCACTCACGAATCCTGTCAGCACCAAAACTACACGAATGGAGCTCCATAAGCAGGGAATTATAGGTCGAGCTACAATTCCTAAACCACTCAGCAGTGATGCAAATGCCCATAACCAGGAAAACGTGTTGCCGAAGCCATAAAACATGGACTATGGAATAATGGAAGAATGTCTTTCGGTTGAGTGAGTCATGTTTCACACCGTTTTCAGCTTCTGGTGTATTCTACGTCCCAAGAGTGAAACATGGTGATTTGGGCGCCATACCGTCGAATTCCATGGACCCAGTAGTTATTCTGCAACGTCACACTACCGCCAAGGATTCTGTGACCGGTTTGGCTGATCAGCTCCAACCCATGGCACAATGTCTGCTCCCCAATGACGCTGTGTTCAAAGTCGATAGCCACTGTTCACACAGCTCGCATCGTCCGAGACTTGTATTGTGAGCACGAGTTTGAATTTTCGCATCTCCTCTAGCCATCACAGACACCACATGTCAATGTCATTGATCCTTTGCGGTTTATGTTGGAGAGAATGGTGCGTGATCGCTACCCACCTCCATCACCATTAGCTGAATTCGCCATTATTTTGCAGGAGGGCCTATATACACTACTGGCCATTAAAACTGCTACACCACGAAGATGACGTGCTACAGACGCGAAATTTAACCGACGGGAAGACGATGCTGTGATATACAAATGATTAGCTTTTCAGAGCATTCACACACGGTTAGCGCCGGTGGCGACACCTTCAAAGTGCTGACATGCGGAACGTTTCCAACTCATTTCTCATACACAAACAGCAGTTGACCGGCGTTGCCTGGTGAAACGTTGTTGTGATGCCTCGTGTAAGGAGGAGAAATGCGTCTCATCAAGTTTCCGACTGGGAAAAAGGTCGGATTGTAGCCTGTCGCGATTGCTCTTATTCGTATCGCGACATTGCTGCTCACGTTTATCGTGATCCAATGACTGTTTGCAGAATATGGAATCGGTGGGTTCAGGAGGGTAATACGGAACGCCGTGCCGGATCCCAACGGCCTCGTATCACTAGCAGTCGAGATGACAGGCATCTTATCCGCATGGCTGTAACGGATCGTGCAGCCACGTCTCAATCCCTGAGCCAGCAAATGGGGACGTTTGCAAGGCAACAACCATCTGCACGAACAGTTCGATGACGTTTGCAGGAGCATGGACTATCAGCTCGGAGGCCATGGCTGCAGTTACCCTTGACGCTGCATCACAGACAGGAGTGCCTGCGATGGTGTACTCAACGACGAACCTGGGTGCACGAATGGCAAAACGTCATTTTTTCGGATGAATCCAGGTTCTGTTTACAGCATCATGATGGTCACATCCGTGTTTGGCGTCATCGCGGTGAACGCACATTGGAAGCGTGTATTCGTCATCGCCATACTGACATATCACCCGGCGTGATGGTATGAGGTGCCATTGGTTACACGTCTTTGTCATCTCTTGTTCGCATTGACGGCCCTTTGAACAGTGGACGTTAGATTTCAGATGTGTTACGACCTGTGCCTCTACCCTTCATTCGATCCCTGCGAAACGCTACATTTCAGCAGGATAATGCACGACCGCATGTTACAGGTCCTGTACGGGCCCTTCTGGATACAGAAAATGTTCAACTGGTGCCCTGGCCAGCACATTCTCCAGATCTCTCACCAATTGCAAACGTCTGGTCAATGGTGGCCGAGCAACTGGCTCTTCACAATACGCCAGTCACTACTCTTGATGAACTGCGCTGTCGTGTTGAAGCTGCATGGGCAGCTATACCTGTACACGCCATCCAAGCTCTGTTTGACTGAATGCCCAGGCGCATAATGGCCGTTATTACGGCCAGAGGTGGTTGTTCTGGATACTGATTTCTCAGGATCTATGCACCCAAATTGCGTGAAAATGTAATCACATGTCAGTTCTAGTATAATATATTTGTCTAATGAATACTTGTTTATTATCTACATTTCTTCTCGGTGTAGCAATTTTAATGGCCAGTAGTGTAGTTTTCGACTGGAAGCTGTTTTGAATGTCAAAGGATTTCCTACACTCCATAGCGCATGGAAATGTGTTGTGTTTTTGGTGTTTCATATTTTGACGAACGCCTGTATACTACTTTGCGCAAATAACTCCAGTTCCATGCAGCTTGTAATATCCATTGCAGGATAACAGATCTCCAGCTACATCAAACATAACTGTCTGGCAGAATGTTCATCGAACCAACCATCACACTAATTCCCTATTATTCCACTCTCGAACAGCACGAGGATAAAACGAGCACCTATATCTTTCAGTGAGAGCTCTAATTTCCCTTATGTTATTATCATGATCGTTTCTCTCTCTGTAGGTCCGCTGTCAACAAAATATTTTCGTTTTCGGACGAGAAAGTTGGTGATTGAAATTTCTCGAGAAGATCCGCCGCAACGAAAAACGCATTTGTTTTAATGATTTACATCCCAAATTCTCTATCGGGGCGAGACACTCTCTCCCCTATTTCTCTATAATACAAACATGCTGCCCTTCTTTGAACTTGCTCGATGTACTCTTTCAGTCCAATGTGGTAAGAATCCCACATCGTGCAGCAGTTTTCCAAAAGAGGTCGGACGAGCATAGTGTAAGCAGTCTCTTTAGTAGATATGTTCCATCTTCTAAGTTCTACGCCTACAAAACTCAGTCTTTGGTTTGTCTTCTCCACATAATTTTCTATGTGTTCTTTCCATTTAAGTTGCCTGTAATTGTTGTTCCTAGCTATTTAGTAGAATTTACGGTCTTTAGATTTCATTGTTTTATATGTAATCGAAGTTCAACGGTTTCCTTTTAGCACTTCATTATTTACTGTCAATTGCCAGTTTTCGCACCATACATATCTTATCTAAATCGTTTTGCAGTTAGTTTTGATCTTCTGATGACTTTGCTAGACGATTAGTTACTGCATCATCTGCAAACAACCTAAGACGGCTACTCAGGTTGTCTCCTAAATCGTTTATAAAGATAATGAAGAGCAGGGGACCTATGACACTACCTTGGGGAACGCCAGAAATCACTTCTGTTTTGCTCGATGAATTTCCGTCAATTACTACGAACTGTGACATCTCTGACAGGAAAGCACGAATCTAGTCATGTAACTTAGACGATGTCCCTTAAGCATGCCATTTGATTACAAACCGCTTGTAAGGTACAAAAGCCTATAGGAAATCTAGAAGTACAGAATCAATTGGAAATTCTTTGTTGATGTGAGTGTTGAGTAAAGAACTAGTTGTGTTTCACAAGAACGATATTTTCTAAATCCGTTCTCTTCGAGGTAATTCATAATTCTAGAACGCAGTATATATACCAAAATCCTGCTGTATATCGACGTTAATGATGTGGGTGGGTGAAGTTTAGTGGATTAACCCTATTGTCTTTCTTGAATATTGGTGTGACCCGCGCAATTTTCCAGTCTGGAAAGGAAGAGTTGCTTTTAAGTTGCTTCATTACTTCAAGGGTGTCTACTTCTAAGCTATTCATGTTGTCTACAAATATTGATTCTAATCCTGGAATATTTACTTCGTCTTCTTTGGTGAAGGAATTTCGGAAAGCTGTGTTTAGTAACTCTGCTTTAGCAGCACTGTCTTCGATAGTATCTCCATTGTTATCGCGTAGAGAAGGCATTTATTGTGTGTTGCCGCTAGCATTCTTTACGTATGAGCAGAACGTCTTTCGATTTCTGCCAGGTTTCGAGACAAAGTTTCGTTGTGGAAACTATTATAAGCATCTCGCATTGAAGTCCTCGCTAAATTTCCAGCTTCTGTATAATATTGCAAATCTTGGAGATCCTGCTTTCGTTTAAATTTGACATGATTGTTTTCGTTGTTTTTGCAACAGTGTTCTGGCTTCTTTTGTGTACCATGCGGGATCAGCTCCGTTGTTTGTTAATTTGTTTGGTATAAACCTCTCAACTGCTGTCGACACTATTTCTTTTAATTCAAGCCACATCTGGTCTACACTTACATTGTTAATCTGGAAGGAGTGGAGATCTGTCTCTCAGGAAGGCATCGAATGAACTTCTTTTGTTGTTTTTTAGTGAATAGATTAATTTTTTTATTATTGGTGGGTTTGGGAGTTACGGTCTTCAATATTGCTACGACAACTCTGTGTTCACTAACCCCTATATCTGTTTTCATGCATTTTATTTGCTCAGGATTATTTGTTTCTGAGGCGTGACGTGTGTTATAGCAACCGTTTGCTATTCGAATGGGCTCATGGAGCAAGTATGGTGGGTCTGACACACCGGTGTCAATGTGTTCTTTTTTCCATTTCCAGGAGTGTACATGCCTTACCAGGCAGCAGCGGCAAGGCGGGGAAACGTACACTGCCGTTACATACACTAACCGCCAGGGTAGGTAACTGGCGCGTTAGCGGCCACCAGGCAGGAAAAATGCCGCTGGTGGAACTTAACAAATTGTAACAAGCTGAACGCAGTACATAGTAGTAAGAAGTCGAGAAAAGCTAATCAGATCCACTTTCCTCAAGATGCTGCTCTTCGCCTCGGCGACACTACGAGCAACATGAACCCAAGTCACTGGAGAATCGCGGGATATCACAATGGTGGAGGTTTCTCTACTTGAATTGAAATACACTCATCTTAAAGAGCGCAGGATCTAGTTTACGACGAGTTAGTGCATCCTCGAGACCACAGCCCTTCCATCCGGCAGTCCTTGCGCGCCGCCAATGGTCCCAGCGTGTTCGCGCACTGCAAGGACCCAGCTCTTCAGGAGTCCCCGACCGAACTGGCCCACTATCACGATCCGGAAAAACAACGACGTCGCCCCAAAGATAGGGCAACAGTTACTACATATCGATAACCGCACTGCTGCCACTAGCGGACAGGCAACACGACAATAAAACAAACAACCGCAACCATGCCATCCAAACAATACCGTCTGGCCTCCAACAGAGGGCGGAAACTTACAAACAGCACCAACGCGAGCCGCAACACGGCTCAATCGCGTTTCTTGATTTGGAGATTGTACTTATATATTTATACATTATGCACTTTTCTTTGTACGACTGTTTCATAATTACAGTGGTGTTTTCATGAAAACACTGGAATGATATTCACTTACTACAAACGCAGTTCACTTTTGGTTTCGTTTCTTATAGAAAATTAGCAAACTGAATAGCCAGGAGATGCCGAGTTTGTCAGCTAGTAGTATTATAACACAGGGCTGAGATCCGCCAAATACCCCATACGGACCGCATGCGCCCAGCAGGCTGCAGTTTGATGACCACTCATGTGACAGAAGATAGGAACTAGACTCATCATATAGGCACATGAATAAAACAGAAGCAAGGAAACACAAAACTATTCATATTATCACCAATTTTTCTCAAAGTCATATGCAAGTTCTTAAGCACTGTCTCGCAGAGGTTAGGCAAAATAATATGAATAGCCTGCTACGAACATGAAGTTTTGTGGCTTCTTTCTGTAATGCAAAGACACCATTCTTTGACACCCTGTTTGGAAGTGCTTTTCGCTATTTGTAAGTTAACGTGCAAGGTACATGAAACAATTCTAGTTAATAATGTTTATCCAATGAGACTGGCATAACATCGCTTCTTATGATATGTAATGCCCTATTCACCCTGTTGAAAATATCTGAGGTTTGTTTGTTGAGCATGATGGTAAAAAAACACATCTTCTATGGCGTCAACAACAGCCATCAGTTCTTAATGGTACTGATCTGTCTTCATCTCTACTACCAGTGACATCTAGTCAGGGTTCATATAATTTGATATCCAAGACTTCTAAATAATAACAATGTCGTGTGACGAGGGCCTCCCGTCGGGTAGACCGCTCGCCTAGTGCAAGTCTTTCGATTTGACGCCACTTCGGCGACTTTGCGCGTCGATGGGGATGAAATGATGATGATTAGGACAACACAACACTCAGTCCCTGAGCGGAGAAAATTTCCGACCCAGCCGGGAATCGAACCCGGGCCCTTAGGATTGACAGTCTGTCGCGCTGACTACTCACAAGGGAACCTCCCCATCGCACCCCCCTCAGATTTAGTTGTAAGTTGGCACAGTGGATAGGCCCTGAAAAACTGAACACAGATCAATCGAGAAAACAGGAAGAAGTTGTGTGGAACTATGAAAAAAATAAGCAAAATATACAAACTGAGTAGTCCATGCGTAGAATAGGCAACACCAAGAAGAGTGTGAGCTCAAGAGCGCTGTGGTCCCGTGGTTAGCGTGAGCATCTGCGAAACGAGAGGTCCTTGGTTCAAATTCAGTCTGCGTTGGGCTGCGGTGGGGCGAGGACGTCCGCTGCGCCCCGCCGTGCGCGACCGTGAGCGCTTGCTTGTGTTTACCTTCTCGCGGCGCGAGCAAGTTCAGTGCGACTATGGCACACACATGGCGCCACGATACGATGAAAATTACTTTCCAACCAAATCACGCGCGTCCTCGAGCCTGTGAAATAGAACAGTTCATACGCGACGATCTACGTTTAGATCCGGCGGCTGTCGTCGGAATACATTTTTCTATAACGGCGAGCGCGGTTTATGTTAAAATGACCAGTGCAGATGTCTGCGCGACAGTGGTGTCTAAATACTCGAACTCTCTCAGATTCAAACATTCTGTCGGGCATATCGGTGCAGTGACGGTGGGTCATGCAGGCATGGGCCTAAGGACTGTACGGGTTTTTGAGCTCCCCTTCGAGGTCCCTGAGGAAGTTGTCAAGGACGCTTTCCGACAATATGGCAATGTTATCAGCCACGTTGCAGAAAAGTGGCAAACTTTCTCAACGTATAAAGTCTACAATGGTGTGCGCCAATTTAAACTTGAGCTCAAGAAACATGTGCCGTCCTATTTGAACATCGGTGGCTGTTGTGCAATCATCATGTACGACGGTCAACAGTGTACCTGTTCCGGATGTGGGCAGGAAGGCCATGTTCGATCGAGCTGCTTACAACGTAGAATTACGCAGATACCAGTGGGAGACTCCGTTTCCCCGACGGGGACGACAATCCTGCCCCTCACGTACGCTCAGACGACGATGCGCACCGTAGTTGAGGACGAAACGGGCGATCAGACACATCCATCGACGTCAGCAGTACCAAGGGAGGAAGAGGAAGGACCCTCGGTGCCAATCCATTTGTCGCTCCCTCCACAGCAACAACAGCAGCAACAGTCCCACGGACTCCAGGCGCAACATAACATTCAGAACGCGATGGACGTGGACGCGAACATTGTCCCGACCGCGGCTTTCCTAGCGGAAGGTGATACGACGCTGGATTGCCTCCCACATTCGGATACGGATGTCCACGTTCGAAATCAACGTTCGCCTCGACGACGCAAGCGACGTCGGCGGACCCCTTCTGACGATTGCCTCCTACACACGGCCGGTCAAGAAGGTGACATCTCATCAGACGGCATGGATGCTGCGCCTGCTGAGGATCTAAGTGGTGTAGACGGTTCACTTGCCCATACTACGAGTGCCCAGTTACTTCTTGCACCACAGACGCAGAAGGTCGCGTCGATGGATGGCGCTCCGTCTACCTCTACCAAAGACGACGTACGTGAGAGAGATTTAGGTGCCGATCAGCTACACAGCATCGTGTTGCACCCACTGTGGTCGGACGATGTTGAGGAACTTCCTGAAGAGGGCACGGGTGACAGGGGAGGGGGTGTCGTTGGAGATGCCATTCCTAGCGTGAAAGACTCATAATTTGTAGCGGGTTTGGTGGGTCCGGCATCTCTTGCGGTTAGCTTTGATTGCCATGGCGTCTACCCTAGGTGAAGAGACTAGGCAGCACACCTTTCGCCTTGCCACAGTCAATATCAACGCGATAAGGGCACCACACAAACTGACAATGCTACAACGCATGCTTGATGCGGCGGACATCGACGTGGCCCTCTTACAGGAAGTATGTGTCGCTAGTTTCCCTGACTTCTACGGATATACCGCCCACATCTCCCACGCCTCTTCTACCGATTGTTGTGTGGCTGTTCTGCTAACGGTGGCTACGGACGTACTGTACTTACTGAGTGCAAGAGCCATGGCCGTAACTGTCAACGGTGTACGACTCATCAATGTATATGCCCCTTCAGGATCAGGGAGACGGAGAGATCGGGCCCGCTTTTTTTCGGAAGATATTACGCGTCTATTTATGGGCCGCGTAGACGATATGGTGATCGCAGGAGATTTTAACTGTACATTATCTCCGTCTGATCAGCAGCCACATCACGTCCCGTGTGCGGAATTGGAAATGCTAGTGCGTGACCTCCAACCTGATCGACACGTGGCGCCACATCCATGGCCCAGCTCCTGGTTACACCCATTATACAAGTCATTCATCAAGTCGGTTAAACAGGATTTACGTCACACGCACCCTTTCGACGGCGACGAGAGGAGCAGAGCTCTGGCCCACTGCATTCACCGACCACACAGCCTATATTTGCACCATTGCCCTCCAACCTGCACGTGTGTGGCGCAGTAGGCCCCCCTGGAAACTGAACGTCGCCCATCTGGACGAGCAGGCATGTAAAGGTGCTATCGAAGAGTCGTGAAACGCGTCCTTACAGCGTCGTGGTCGTTACCGATCGACCCTCAGTTGGTGGATTGAATGTGCGAAGCCTGCTCTTAGGCGCACCTTCATGGCTTACGGCCGGGAAGCGGCGGCATGGAGGAGGAGCACGGAAAACTTTTATTACACAGTCCTACGGGAATGTCTTGCTATGGAGCCCTCACCTGACAGGCAGATCATAGTCAATCGCGCGAAAGCGCAGCTCGTCTCCTTAGCACGCCATCATTTACAAGGCGCTGTTATGCGGTCGCGTGCTCCAGACATGATACAATCAGAAAGGCCATCTATGCACCACGTGCTCCTAGAACGCAGGAGGCGCCGTAGGTCACTGGTAACCGACATGATAACGGACGACGGACGACACGTGGCAGAACAAGCAGATATAGCAGAAGCCTTCTATGGGCATTACGCTCAACTTTATTCAGCAGTGCTCCCTGATATGGCGACGGTAGACACCGTTTCAGCACATGTCCACGGTACAGTTCCACCAGACATGGTACCGACTTTACTGGGAGAAGTGACAGAAGAGGAAGTGCTCGACGCCATTGGTAAAGGTGCTTCCCATAAATCACCAGGAATCGATGGATTACCATTAGAGTTCTATCGAGCATTTAAACAACTGTTGGTCCCGTGTTGGGTTGAAATTTGTCAGGAATTGATGTCCCCGGGTATACCGTTGCCTGCACCGTTCTTGGAAGGACTGATTGTCCCCATCCATAAGCCGAACGGACGAAATCATGTCCGCGATTATCGCCCCTTAACGTTATTGAACAGCGACTTCAAGATCTTTTAGAGGCTGCTATCAGAACGTCTTCGCGGCACACTATTGCACGTCTTGTCCAGCGATCAGATGTCCTTGGGGGGATCCAATAACATCAGAACTGCGTTATGTCGTTACAGAGATCTCATCTCCCTTGCACGGGTGAGACATTTGCCGGCAGCCCTGGCGTCTATCGACTTTAGCCAGGCTTTTGACCGTGTGGGCCACACTTTCCTCACGGTCGTTCTACGGCGCATGGAATACCCCAACCCCTTTATCACAGTGCTGACACGCCTTCTGCATGGGGCTACTTCTCGAGTTCTTGTTAATGGAAGACTGACAGCACCCATGCCGATCCGACGATCAGTACGACAGGGATGTCCATTATCAACATTGTTATTTGCATTGGCCTTAGAACCCTTGTTGTGTGGTCTCCGAGACAGGCTCACTGGGATACAGTTCGGCGGCTCCATCTATCGCTGCACCGCATATGCGGATGATTTGATGATCGTCATACGAGGAGCTGACGATATGGCCGCGGCGTTGGACTGGATTGCAACCTACGGTACAGCTTCTGGTAGCCAAATCAACGTTGACAAGTCTGTCGCCTTGAGCATCGGGATTGGGCTACCGCAGGAATACATTGCCCCCTTACGCTTCAGTGATACTGTCCGCTGCTTGGGCTTAGATTTCAAGAACGACATGCGACGCGCGACGACGCTCAATTATCGACGCCTTCTTAACCAAATTAGGGCCGGAATTGCAAATCAGCGCTTGCGATCCCTCAACTTCGTTCAGCGGACGTATTATGCCAATGTATACCTTGCGTCCCGCATACCGCATGTCGCCCAAACGCTACCCATTCCGAAACCCTTGGCTCGTAGCATTATGGCAGCGCTGGGGTACTTCGTCACCGCTGGTATGTTACTGAAGATCAGATATGTATCTGTTACCCTCCCCAAGGAAAAAGGTGGTCTCTGCCTAGTTAACGTCCATGATAGGGCCATTGCCCTCTATGTTAGCTCACATTTATGCCTGCTGCGCCGTTGTCCTACGAGCCTCACGAGTCTGCTTCTGACGGCGCTACGACCTGCTTCACTAAGAGCGCCGGTGCCACTACAGGACATCCCAGCGCCCCTCTTTTATATAGGGCGTTTCTATTTAGAACAAAGTTATTGCAGTGTAGCGCTCACGACACCACAAATGGCCACAACTCGACGCCTATATCATGACATGCTGCAACGCCGCCCCCTAAATGTGGTCGAACTAAAATATCCTGACGCACGGTGGCGCGTGGTGTGGAAGACTGTACACGATGCCATGCTTGATTCCGATGTTGTTTCCCAATTGTACGTAGTCGTTAATGGGAAGCTGGTGACGCAAGAACGTCTCTACAATATCCACATGGCAGAATCTCCCAATTGTGTGGGTTGTAATACAGTAGATTCTGACGAGCACCACCTCAGCTGTGGAGAGGCGGAACCGGTTTGGCACCTAGTGCGGCAGATGCTGGCTTATCTCTTGCGAGTTAGGCCGCAGCATATATCTGCACGCACGTTATTGTTTCCGGATGAGACATTTTACCCCAAGACTCGAACCAACTCCGTCACCTGGATACGTGGACATGCAGTCCATTACCTCTGTCGTGACGGACACAAGAATTTCCTCGACTTCCGGCTCTATTTGCAAGAAAGACATCATGCTATTTCCGGGCATACCAGATATCGACAGTGCTTCGCAAACTACCTATGGAGTGCCTTTCACAGCCCGCCGTGCAGCTGGAATGTTCCAGGCAGTGGCAGATGAGGTCAGAACGAGCTGCAAACCATCATATATTGAACAATCTTTATCAGTGGGCGCAGTCGCTGGGAAGCCTAACTACGACGTGGTAGCTTTCTTTTCATGTTATTTATGTTTCATATCTTCGATGGTGTCTTCATTCTGTTTTAGTTTTCCAGGCTTGACTAACTATGACTGTTCGCACGTTGATATCTATATACATAAAAAAGATTAAAAAATGGGCAGGAGACCTGCGTTCGAATCCAAATAAATACACAAGAACAAAATAAGAACAAAATGACCAACAAATAAAATACAATAAAGTATTATACCCTTTCCTTTCTCCTTTTATTCTTTATAAAAAGTTCAGAGGAATATTTAATTTTTGTTCGTTGGCGGAACCTGAAGTGGTGGTGAACGGACGTCCTAGTTAGCTTTAGGATGAAAGTGGCGGTTGGGGGTAGTATGGGTGATAGGGGCCAACGCCTGAAGTGGAAGAGGTAATTTTCTTTCTTTATAAAATAAATAAATTAAAAAAATAAAAAAACAAAAAATGGTTTGTATGATTCATGTTATCAAAAAAAGTGGCTACCGTCGTTCAATTAAAAAACAAAAACAAAAAATAATTTAAAAAAATAAAAAATTAAAAAGAGTAAAAACCGAATAAAAAAGAAAAAACAAAAAACAAAAATCTTCCCTCGAGTAAAAAGTTTAATTTTTTATTTTCAGACAATTATCAAAGATCAGGCAATCACACATAATCAACTTCACTCTCCAAAATTCCAGGACACGTTCAGATTTGCTTGGACATACGCAGGATTTGACGGTCTACACACGAAAAAATTTGAAAACGTTAAAAACATATTTTTTGACAGAGCACAGGGAAAACTGTGCGACTGTGAAACTGTTGCATTCATTTTTTGCAGTTTATGTGAAAAACTCTTATGTTTTCATCACTTTTTTGGGAGTGATTATCACATCCACAAGAAAACCTAAATCGGGCAAGGTAGAAGAATCTTTTTACCGATTTGCCAAGTGTACAAGTTAGATGGGTCGACAACATATTCCTGTCATGTGACACACATGCCGTCACCAGTGTCGTATAGAATATATCAGACGGATTTTTCTGTGAAGGAATCGGTTGACCTGTGACGTAGCAATCAGATGTTTTCGGTTCCCATTGGAGAGGCACGTCCTTTCATCTACTAATCGCACGGTTTTGCGGTGCGGTCGCAAAAAAACAGACACTAAACTTATTCCAGTGAACAGAGACGTCAATGAACGAACGGACAGATCATAACTTTGCGAAAAAAAAATTAGACTTTTCACTCGAGAGAAGACTTGAACTAAGGACCTCTCGTTCCGCAGCTGCTCACGCTAAGCACGGGACCACGGCACTCCTCAGCTCATATTCTCCTTGATGTTGCATATCTTGCGCATGGACTACTGAGTTTGTATATTTTGCTTATTTTTTTCATAGTTCCACACAACTTCTTCCTGTTTTCTCGATTGATCTGTGTTCAGTTTTTCAGAGCCTATCAACTGTGCTAACTTATAACTAAATCTGAGGGGGGTGCGATGGGGAGATTCCCTTGTCAGCAGCTACCGGCGGGGGGGGGGGGGGGGGGGACAGTTCTAAATAATAAAGGTAAGGTGACAATGCACCTTTTACAGGGGTTGGACAAAAACATGGTAACGCAGGAGAAATGCGTGCCTGAACATAAATGCAGATGGGACGCTATCCAGGCCTGCAGATTGCGCTGTTCTATTTGACCACGAACGCTGCGAGCGTCAGTCGTGGTCAGAACATCGTTCTGTATAGTTGCGAGTGCGTTATGTACGAACTAAGTCAACACGAACGTGGACAGATTGCTGGTTATTGTACGGGGCATGCTTCTGTAACCAAGGGACCGAAGTGCTTGGTGTTTCAAACGGACCGTGTCGAAGGTACCAATTACACACCATGCAGGGAAAGAGGAAAACATCATTCGCGAAGTAAGAACGCAGACGAAAGTGTCTGTTGAACGATCCTGTCAAACGCTCATTGAAGAGGATTGTGACAAAAAAAAAATAACACGGTGACGGCTTCAAAAGTCACTGCAGAACTGAATGTAGCACTCACGAATCCTGTCAGCACCAAAACTACACGAATGGAGCTCCATAAGCAGGGAATTATAGGTCGAGCTACAATTCCTAAACCACTCAGCAGTGATGCAAATGCCCATAACCAGGAAAACGTGTTGCCGAAGCCATAAAGCATGGACTATGGAATAATGGAAGAATGTCTTTCGGTTGAGTGAGTCATGTTTCACACCGTTTTCAGCTTCTGATGTATTCTACGTCCCAAGAGTGAAACATGGTGATTTGGGCGCCATACCGTCGAATTCCATGGACCCAGTAGTTATTCTGCAACGTCACACTACCGCCAAGGATTCTGTGACCGGTTTGGCTGATCAGCTCCAACCCATGGTACAATGTCTGCTCCCAATGACGCTGTATTCAAAGTCGATAGCCACTGTTCACACAGCTCGCATCGTCCGAGACTTGTATTGTGAGAACGAGTTTGAATTTTCGCATCTCCTCTAGCCATCACAGACACCACATGTCAATGTCATTGATCCTTTGCGGTTTATGTTGGAGAGAATGGTGCGTGATCGCTACCCACCTCCATCACCATTAGCTGAATTCGCCATTATTTTGCAGGAGGGCCTATATACACTACTGGCCATTAAAACTGCTACACCACGAAGATGACGTGCTACAGACGCGAAATTTAACCGACGGTAAGACGATGCTGTGATATACAAATGATTAGCTATTCAGAGCATTCACACACGGTTAGCGCCAGTGGCGACACCTTCAAAGTGCTGACATGCGGAACGTTTCCAACTCATTTCTCATACACAAACAGCAGTTGACCGGCGTTGCCTGGTGAAACGTTGTTGTGATGCCTCGTGTAAGGAGGAGAAATGCATCCCATCAAGTTTCCGACTTGGAATAGGTCGGATTGTAGCCTGTCGCGATTGCTCTTTATCGTATCACGACATTGCTGCTCACGTTGGTCGAGATCCAATGATTATTAGCAGAATATTGAATCGGTGGGTTCAGGAGGGTAATACGGAACGCCGTGCCGGATCCCAACGGCCTCGTATCACTAGCAGTCGAGATGACAGGCATCTTATCCGCATGGCTGTAACGGATCGTGCAGCCACGTCTCGATCCCTGAGTCAGCAAATGGGGATGTTTGCAAGGCAACAACCATTTGCACAAACAGTTCGATGACGTTTGCAGGAGCATGGACTATCAGCTCGGAGACCATGGCTGCAGTTACCCTTGACGCTGCATCACAGACAGGAGTGCCTGCGATGGTGTACTCAACGACGAACCTGGGTGCACGAATGGCAAAACGTCATTTTTTCGGATGAATCCAGGTTCTGTTTACAGCGTCATGATGGTCACATCCGTGTTTGGCGTCATCGCGGTGAACGCACATTGGAAGCGTGTATTCGTCATCGCCATACTGACATATCACCTGGCGTGATGGTATGAGGTGCCACTGGTTACACGTCTTTGTCATCTCTTGTTCGCATTGACGGCCCTTTGAACAGTGGACGTTAGATTTCAGATGTGTTACGACCTGTGCCTCTACCCTTCATTCGATCCCTGCGAAACCCTACATTTCAGCAGGATAATGCACGACCGCATGTTACAGGTCCTGTACGGGCTCTTCTGGATACAGAAAATGTTCGACTGGTGCCCTGGCCAGCACATTCTCCAGATCTCTCACCAACTGCAAACGTCTGGTCAATGGTGGCCGAGCAACTGGCTCTTCACAATACGCCAGTCCCTACTCTTGATGAACTGCGCTGTCGTGTTGAAGCTGCATGGGCAGCTATACCTGTACACGCCATCCAAGCTCTGTTTGACTAAATGCCCAGGCGCATAATGGCCGTTATTACGGCCAGAGGTGGTTGTTCTGGATACTGATTTCTCAGGATCTATGCACCCAAATTGCGTGAAAATGTAATCACATGTCAGTTCTAGTATAATATATTTGTCTAATGAATACTTGTTTATCATCTACATTTCTTCTTGGTGTAGCAATTTTAATGGCCAGTAGTGTAGTTTTCGACTGGAAGCTGTTTTGAATGTCAAAGGATTTCCTACACTCCATAGGGCATGGAAATGTGTTTTGTTTTTGGTGTTTCCATATTTTGACGAACGCCTGTATACTACTTTGCGCAAATAACTCCAGTTCCATGCAGCTTGTAATATCCATTGCAGGATAACAGATCTCCAGCTACATCAAACATAACTGTCTGGCAGAGTGATCATCGAACCAACCATCACACTAATTCCCTATTATTCCACTCTCGAACAGCGCGAGGATAAAACGAGCACCTATATCTTTCAGTGAGAGCTCTAATGTCCCTTATGTTATTATCATGATCGTTTCTCTCTCTGTAGGTCCGCTGTCAACAAAATATTTTCGTTTTCGGACGAGAAAGTTGGTGATTGAAATTTCTTGAGAAGATCCGCCGCAACGAAAAACGCATTTGTTTTAATGATTTACATCCCAAATTCTCTATCGGGGCGAGACACTCTCTCTCCTATTTCTCTATAATACATACATGCTGCCCTTCTTTGAACTTGGTCGATGTACTCTTTCAGTTCTATGTGGTAAGAATCCCACATCGTGCAGCAGTTTTCCAAAAGAGGTCGGACGAGCATAGTGTAAGCAGTCTCTTTAGTAGATATGTTCCATCTTCTAAGTTCTACGCCTACAAAACTCAGTCTTTGGTTTGTCTTCTCCACATAATTTTCTGTGTTCTTCCCATCTAAGTTGCCTGTAATTGTTATTCCTAGCTATTTAGTAGAATTTACGGTCTTTAGATTTCATTGTTTTATATGTAATCGAAGTTCAACGGTTTCCTTTTAGCACTTTATTATTTACTGTCAATTGCCAGTTTTCGCACCATACATATCTTATCTAAATCGTTTTGCAGTTAGTTTTGATCTTCTGATGACTTTGCTAGACGATTAGTTACTGCATCATCTGCAAACAACCTAAGACGGCTGCTCAGGTTGTCTCCTAAATCGTTTATAAAGATAATGAAGAGCAGGGGACCTATGACACTATCTTGGGGAACGCCAGAAATCACTTCTGTTTTGCTCGATGAATTTCCGTCAATTACTACGAACTGTGACATCTCTGACAGGAAAGCACGAATCTAGTCATGTAACTTAGACGATGTCCCTTAAGCATGCCATTTGATTACAAACCGCTTGTAAGGTACAAAAGCCTATAGGAAATCTAGAAGTACAGAATCAGTTGGAAATCCTTTGTTGATGTGAGTGTTGAGTAAAGAACTAGTTATGTTTCACAAGAACGATATTTTCTAAATCCGTTCTCTTCGAGGTAATTCATAATTCTAAAACGCAGTATATATACCAAAATCCTGCTGTATATCGACGTTAATGATGTGGGTGGGTGAAGTTTAGTGGATTAACCCTTTTGTCTTTCTTGAATATTGGTGTGACCCGCGCAATTTTCCAGTCTGGAAAGGAAGAGTTGCTTTTAAGTTGCTTCATTACTCCGAGGGTGTCTACTTGTAAGCTATTCATGTTGTCTACAATTATTGATTCTAATCCTGGAATATTTACTTCGTCTTCTTTGGTGAAGGAATTTCGGAAAGCTGTGTTTAGTAACTCTGCTTTAGCAGCACTGTCTTCGATAGTATCTCCATTGTTATCGCGTAGAGAAGGCATTTATTGTGTGTTGCCGCTAGCATTCTTTACATATGAGCAGAATGTCTTTCGATTTCTGCCAGGTTTCGAGACAAAGTTTCGTTGTGGAAACTATTATAAGCATCTCGCATTGAAGTCCTCGCTAAATTTCCAGCTTCTGTATAATATTGCAAATCTTGGAGATCCTGCTTTCGTTTAAATTTGACATGATTGTTTTCGTTGTTTTTGCAACAGTGTTCTGGCTTCTTTTGTGTACCATGCGGGATCAGCTCCGTTGTTTGTTAATTTGTTTGGTATAAACCTCTCAACTGCTGTCGACACTATTTCTTTTAATTCAAGCCACATCTGGTCTACACTTACATTGTTAATCTGGAAGGAGTGTAGATCTGTCTCTCAGGAAGGCATCAAATGAACTTTTTTTGTTTGTTTTTAGTGAATAGATTAATTCTTTATTATTGGTGGGTTTGGGAGTTTCGGTCTTCAATATTGCTACGACAACTCTGTGTTCACTAACCCCTATATCTGTTTTCATGCACTTTATTTGCTCAGGATTATTTGTTTCTGAGGCGTGACGTGTGTTATAGCAACCGTTTGCTATTCGAATGGGCTCATGAACTAATTACTCGAAACAGTTTCCAGAGAATAGGTGAAGCACATTTTTCGGGCGATGTTTTATGCGTGCCTCTGGATTAAACATATATTTTCTTCAACAGATCGGGAGTAAATTGAAGTCATCACCAGTAATAATGAGTTGGGTGCATGCGTGAAATTAGACTCAATTTTTCTTTAAACCTTAAAGCAATTGTATCATCTGAGTTGGAATGTCGGCGAAAAGACCCAATTATTATTTTATTCCGGTTGCCAAAAATGACGTCTACCCATACTCACAGGAGCTATCTACTTTAGTTTCACTATAATATGCTCTACTTCTAACAACAGCAAACACGCCAACGCCAACTGTATTTAGCCTATCCTTTCTGAACAGCGTTAGGTCCTTCGCAGAATACTGGCTGAACGTAACTCCGACTTTAGCCAGCCTTCAGCACACACAACGATTTGGGTATCAGTACTTTCTCTTAGCGCTTGGAGCTCTGGTACTTTTCCAGTACAGCTACGACAGTTTGCATCTCCTATACCGATGGTTCCTATATCTACTTTCTTCTTTTGTTCAACCTACACCCTTTGAGACTGAGGCCCTTCTGTGTTTCTAACTAAAAAAACCGACCATTCCGCGCCACACAGCCCCTGCTATGCGTGTATCCGCCTCCTGCTTGTAACACACTCCTAACGTATTTTGCGGAACTCGAAACCCAATCACCCTATAACACAAGTCGAGGAATCTTCTACCTACACAGTCGCAGAACCATCTCAGCCTCTGATTCAGATTCTCCTCTTTGCTCTGTGCCACAGGTCCGGAATCGGTCCTGTCGACTATGCTACAAATGGTGAGCTCTGCTTTCATCTCGCAAGCAAGACAAGCGGCCTTACCAGTCGATTGAAGCCAGACGGAATCTCTGATTCAAATTGCACACACATCATTGGTACTGATGTGAGCCATCACCTCCAGCTAGCTGCACTCTGCGCTCTTCGTGGCCATTCCACATCTTGAATGAATCCACCAGGTATGTGCATGGAGTGCACAGTGTCTTTCTTCTCCTCCTTGCCAGCTATGTCTCTAAGGGGTCCCATAATGCCCCTAAATTAGAACTCCCAACTAACAATAATTCCACTCTCTGTGGATGCCTGGATATTGCGCTCTGAGAGGTTTCCTATGAAACAGGACTAGCAGCTCCATCTGGCTGTCAGCCACAGACATCACTTGGAATCTGTTTGTCAGACTAAGCGGTAAGGCCTTACAGTCACTGGGGAAGTCGTTCGCTGCCTGCCACGCCCTGAGGTGACCTCACACTCCACCATTGGTGAGGGATCAACCTCAGTGCGAGCAATAACTGGGCTGGCCACCTTTGCCGACCGATCGGCGCACTTGTGGGTTGTGCTGGACGTCCGTTGGGTCCCCACGGCCTGTCCACAACATTGATGACCATACTGCAGCCGCACATGTGTAATCGAAGCCAAAACAGCCTGGAGCTGAGAGCTGAATGTCACCTAGTCAGCTTGCATCCGTACACAGCAGTCACAGTCCCTGTGCATGCTAAAGACGGTGGAAAATTACACTACACAGACAAACAAATGACTATCGACATGTGCTACGAACCTCTAGACTACTGTAGACATTGATGGAACACAAGAACTGTGTCTATTAAATTAGATTAACACGCAGAGATCCATAAACTAAACTATCAAAACATACAGGTGGCACCAAATAATACGCTCCTGGTTAGGAACTTGTAAAATGTCACAGAATCGGTTACTTCCCTGTTGCTGGTATTGCTTGGCCAACTGCTGCTGCCTGACTGATTGTTAGGTATGTGAGAGGAGAAAGTACGAACTGGATCGGATTAGGAAAAGGAGTAAGACAAGGATGCTGTCTATCACCTACCCATTTCAACCTTTACTTGGAAAATATGATTGACCATTGCTCATTAGATGGCAAAGGAGTAGAAATTGGAGGAAGAAGAGTAGGGTGTTTGAAGTTTGCTGATGACATGGTCCTTCTAGCCACAGGGGAAAAAGAATTACATGATTCAGTGGGCACCATTGAAGCTAACGGAAAAAAATAATGGAATGAATACTAACACAAAGAAAACAAAGGTATTGGCACTATGAGAAAATAACGAAATAAAAATTATACTGAATGGAGAAATGTTATAACAGGTGTAAAATTTTAAGTCTCTTGGAAGCAGGATAGACACCGACTGGAAGTGCAACACAGAAATTAAAAAAAATGATTCTGAGCACTATGGGACTTAACATCTGAGGTCATCAGTCCCCTAGACTTAGAACTACTTAAACCTAACTAACCTAAGGACATCACACACATCCATGCCCGAGGCAGGATTCAAACCTACGACCGTAGTAGCAGCACGGTTCCGGACTGAAGCGCCTAGAGTCGCTCGGCCACAACGGCTGGCAGAAATTAAAACAAGGATAGCAATGGAAAAAGAGGCATTTTATAAGAAAAGGAGAATTTTCTGCAGCAGTCTGGACAGAGAACTGAGGAAACGACACATAACTTGTTTTCTACGGCGTGTTCTGTATGGCGCTGGAACATAGACTTTGAGGAAGAAAGACAGAGAAAGGCTGGAGGCTTTTGAGATGTGCACATGGCGGAGGATGGAAAGAATAAGTTGGATGGATAGAGTAACAAATGAAGAGGTACTGAGAAGAGTGAGAGAGAAAAGACAGTTACTAGATGAAATAAAAACAAGAAAAAGAAACTGGATTGGGCATATATAAAGAAAGAATGACGGACTGATAAAATCAGTTTTAGAAGGTTATGTAGACGGGAAAAGGAAGCGAGGAAGGAAGAGATTTCAGACACTGGATGACGTGATGGACGGTAGAACATACATCAGCCTTTAGAAGGAAGCAATGGATCGCAGAAAATGAAGAGGCAAAGGACCTGCTAATATAGCAGGAAACTGATGATGATGATGAACATAAACCTGTATGAACAAACGTGACACATGTGTCATATGTAGTTGATACCTTCAACCAGGACGTTGACATCAAAGATGTCTCTGAAGCACTGGTCGAAAAGACGTGGTGGCTGAAGCGGGTCCTTGCTTCATATCTCTATGTAACCACGACTCTGTGGCTGGAGCAGTGTGGGATGATGTCTATGTATCTGGAGGTAATTAGTTGTTAATCGCTGGAGAGCCATTGGCCTGCACGCCCCCGAAGAACACTTGCACGTCCGGTGCATTCGCCGGCGCCCACAGGGGTGTACTTGGTTCGGATGAAGACTGTCAGCTGCAAGCATCTATTCAGTCATAGGCACAATAAGCTCAGGACAGTGTTTCCTTTAGAAAATTAATCTTTGTTGTACCAAAATGTGTGGTCACAAATGTTTCATTCTTCATCTTATTTGCATGAGATTAACTATAGATTCCTCGTCAGTGTACTACACTCCTGGAAATGGAAAAAAGAACACATTGACACCGGCGTGTCAGACCCACCATACTTGCTCCGGACACTGCGAGAGGGCTGTCCAAGCAATGATCACACGCACGGCACAGCGGACACACCAGGAACCGCGGTGTTGGCCGTCGAATGGCGCTAGCTGCGCAGCATTTGTGCACCGCCGCCGTCAGTGTCAGCCAGTTTGCCGTGGCATACGGAGCTCCATTGCAGTCTTTAACACTGGTAGCATGCCGCGACAGCGTGGACGTGAACCGTATGTGCAGTTGACGGACTTTGAGCGAGGGCGTATAGTGGGCATGCGGGAGGCCGGGTGGACGTACCGCCGAATTGCTCAACACGTGGGGCGTGAGGTCTCCACAGTACATCGATGTTGTCGCCAGTGGTCGGCGGAAGGTGCACGTGCCCGTCGACCTGGGACCGGACCGCCGCGACGCACGGATGCACGCCAAGACCGTAGGATCCTACGCAGTGCCGTAGGGGACCGCACCGCCACTTGCCAGCAAATTAGGGACACTGTTGCTCCTGGGGTATCGGCGAGGACCATTCGCAACCGTCTCCATGAAGCTGGGCTACGGTCCCGCACACCGTTAGACCGTCTTCCGCTCACGCCCCAACATCGTGCAGCCCGCCTCCAGTGGTGTCGCGACAGGCGTGAATGGAGGGACGAATGGAGACGTGTCGTCTTCAGCGATGAGAGTCGCTTCTGCCTTGGTGCCAATGATGGTCGTATGCGTGTTTGGTGCCGTGCAGGTGAGCGCCACAATCAGGACTGCATACGACTGAGGCACACAGGGCCAACACCCGGCATCATGGTGTGGGGAGCGATCTCCTACACTGGCCGTACACCACTGGTGATCGTCGAGGGGACACTGAATAGTGCACGGTACATCCAAACCGTCATCGAACCCATCGTTCTACCATTCCTAGACCGGCAAGGGAACTTGCTGTTCCAACAGGACAATGCACGTCCGCATGTATCCCGTGCCAGCCAACGTGCTCTAGAAGGTGTAAGTCAACTACCCTGGCCAGCAAGATCTCCGGATCTGTCCCCCATTGAGCATGTTTGGGACTGGATGAAGCGTCGTCTCACGCGGTCTGCACGTCCAGCACGAACGCTGGTCCAACTGAGGCGCCAGGTGGAAATGGCATGGCAAGCCGTTCCACAGGACTACATCCAGCATCTCTACGATCGTCTCCATGGGAGAATAGCAGCCTGCATTGCTGCGAAAGGTGGATATACACTGTACTAGTGCCGACATTGTGCATGCTCTGTTGCCTGTGTTTATGTGCCTGTGGTTCTGTCAGTGTGATCATGTGATGTATCTGACCCCAGGAATGTGTCAATAAAGTTTCCCCTTCCTGGGACAATCAATTCACGGTGTTCTTATTTCAATTTCCAGGAGTGTATTTAAAGGAAAGCAACAAACCTGTGGCATTCTTGTTGAGGTTATTGACCCTAATCTCTTCTTAACATATTCATGAAGCTTCCATTGTTCAGCAGTGTTTGCTGCTTCCAGCTGGTGAGCATGACGATCATCTTGTACTAAATATAATTCTGGAGACGGCTTCCGACGCCAGGCAAGTGGTGGGTGACAGGTATTTCTGTATAACAACTGAAATATTTAGTAATGCAAATAATTTTTTCTGTTAGGTCAGGTTACTGTTAAGAACTCATACGTTTGTAAAATCACCGAGCTCTTGCTAAATGGAGCTCTAGTTAATAACACAGCTAAAATAATAGTTGAACAGTAGATAGTAATATTTGTTTTCCACTGCTCATATCTAGCCACATCTCAGTGTTTGACACAACAGAAGTACCACAAGAGATGAATTTATACAACCTTCCTTACTCTTCGTTAATTAACACCATCTGTACGACACAAGCTTTCACTTACTGAACACAGTGGTGCGAATGAGCTGTTATCGCTTAATGACAATGAAGTTCATTTGTATCAAGGAATTGCCTTGCACAAATTATTGCAGGATGTATTACAATTAGTATTGCGAAGTTTTTCTTCAGTTAAATTTATCTACGACCAATTCTCCATTCGTTGAATATCAGCGCTGAATTTTCCCTATTATCTGACTCAGGTCAAGCGATAATTCGATGCAGTAAAGAAACGCACCTGCCTCTACATTGTAAAAGGTATGCGCTATCTGTGATATGAGAATCGCTGACCAGAGAGCAGTGTTGACTGCAGTACGAACTGTGTAACTGTAGCAGTTAGTTGTTGCTTGTCGCTAGTCTGAGGTTGTCTGCGCTTGTCTGCAATCTGCTCTGGTCGGGAATCTGGAGATGGAGTATTATTGTATAAGGTAAAGAAGCAGCGTCGCGCATATCTAGTAATGTATCTGAACTGTCATCCAAATGTTTTAAAAATGTCCTAATAATAATTTTGGTAATATAAAGTAATTTAAAAAAAAAAAAGCATTCATTAAAAAAAAATCAGTTGCTTCCTTTCACAAATCACAAATGTATAGGCCAGCACTGCACGGAGCTGTGCCGGAAAAATGTTAAGTAAGAGCAGATATATTCGCCGTTTTTATTGAGGTAAGAATTTTTGCTTTTTATTCAGAATGATCTTACAGGGCCACGACGCAGCACTGCTGTCGTCCAAATTTTACCAGGTTACTGAATTTATTTTTTTTATTATGAGGCTTAGGAATTTTACTATTTCGAGCTTACATTAAATGAGAAAAGAATTTTGTGGGTACGTTAAATGTGAATGCATTTGTGCACGGAGATTATAAATTGGAACCAATTTTGTTCTGTGGTCACACAAAAATGAGAATCGCTATCCATAATAATTATTTTTAATTTCAATGTTTTAAATTTTGCGGGGAGATTACACTTGGCGACATCCTGGCAGGATCGTATTTCTTTGTGAATCTCTGAGAAGTAGTCATATATCTGCTCTTATTTACTTAAATGTAGTTTGCATCTGGCGCAACTCATTTACTAATTTGTCACTTTTTCTTTCACAGATCATAGGCAATTTATTGCTCTTTGTTGTAATTGTGTTTGTGCCATTTTTGCTTTGTCTTTGTTTCATTTTTGTGCTTAATTTTGATTTGTGGAAAATGCCGCGAAAAACTGTTAACAGTACATCGCGATGTGTAATGAGTGATATAGCCGACTCGAATAATTTGACCGATAATACTTGCGACACTCAGTGTAATAATGATAATCCTCCATTTACAGACAATCAGTGCGTATCGATCACTAGTAATGATTTTAATGCTAATGATGAGCAAACAAATTCAACTATGTCCACCATAAATGTAACAATTGATGACGCGGCATGTTCCGATACAATGAACGCTGCGCAGTGTGACACACCCGGTTTACAAAATTTGAATAGTGAACAGATAAATTTTTTTCACGAAGATGAACAATGTAGTCAAAATACGTCAGATTTATTTGATTCCGAGATAGTGACCAACAGTGCACATCCGATTGGCAAACCTTTTTGTGAATTACAGAATGACCAAATGGTTACAGAAAACGTGACAAATGCACATACACCATTACACAGTATAGAAAATAGAGTCGCTAATTTTGGCTTGGATCAAGTTATGGCATTATTACTACAAAATAATGAAAATGTCAAACAAATTAATGAAAGTCTTAAACAGTCGAATGATAAGCAAGACAACAATCACGAACAACTTAATGAAAATTTCAAACAGTTGAATGAAAAACACGATCACCTAAATGAACAGAACAAACAACTTAGTGAACAGATTGCAGCCGTTGCCGCGCAATGTCATGATACTAAAGGACAATTACGTGATGAAATTAAGGCTTGTACTAGGAACAATAGTGAAGAAATTATATCTGTGGCTCAAGAACTAAGTAATACACATGCAGCCACAACTAAAATACTTAGAGACGAAATTAGTGCAGTCGCTAAACAATGCTCTGAAAACGCAACACAGTTACGCGACGAGTTTAAATTAATGTCAGCAGAACTTTCGCGCACACTGGATGCAAAAGTAGACGCGAAATTTGACCAACACAACAGCCAAATTGACGAACGCTTTAATCACCACTTACAAAACAGTGAAACACGTTACCGTAAATTTATATAGGAACAGAATAAAGTAAAGCGACAAGTCATGGAAACAATTACTGCACAGAGACAGGAAGATACACGTAAATTGTTTACGAAAGCAAAAACATACGTAGACAACAATATTGCTACAGTATCAAACGAAATTAATACTATCAAACAGTTGAACACCGAATTGCATGATGAAATCTCCGATCTTAAAGCAAAAACAGACACAAACACAATAGACTTTCAGACAGTGACCGACAGACTTGAACAATTAGAACTAATTCAGGATCCCGATGCCATCAAAGCAGACGTTAAAAAGTTGAACAAAACCACGCGTAAAATACAAGAACAAATTAATGCTTGCGAGACTAAAACGATGATCAGGTAAAAATACTGACTGAAAAATATGATGAATTGGCCAGTCGTATTGATGTTATCGAAAATAATAATGACACCAAATCGGACGATACTTCACTAGTTTCGTTTAATCAAACACCCGAATTCCAAAATTTACAGCAAACAATCAGTGAGATAGGTTCGTCCAATAATACATTGCGTAGAAAATTGTCAATTTTACAGCAAGAAGTGACATAAATAAAAAATGTTTCAGGCTTTAACACATACAGCATACGCCACTTTGCGAACATTTGTCAGACTCACACAGCCAGTATAATTTATGTAATTTACAGAGAGTACGTGACTTAGACTCCGAACAGTCACAGACAAGCAGATTCTCATGCAATCGTAAACCTGCTAAGACATACCGAGACGATAATTTTTATTACAAACATTTTCTATCCGTGAGAAAATTTAAAGTATTTAATAATGACAGAACACAGAGTCACGCTTTGGAATGTATACAACAATTTGCTTTTGAATTTTCACCGGCATTGCCTGTAACGCAGAAACTAAAATTTATTTGCAGCGCATAATTGACCTCAGGGGATCCATTACGCTTCGATGAATATGTGCCGTAGCGTGCACAGGGCCCCGAGCCGTAGTAGTGCTATTTCATCTTTAGTTTTCTGCACTGCTGCCTTCTCTTTTACTATCCTTTATATCTATCAAAACAGCTCTTCAACTATCGATCTATCTAGGATTACGTATGAGTAAGGAAAACCTGATATGACAAGTTTTACTGAAAGTGACAATTTTCATTAGGCACTCCAGAACTACCAGCGTAATTTTGATATCAGATAAAATTTTAATCATCAGTATGTACAAAATTTTCAGCAGTCGCAAACACATTTTGGTAACAGTAGAGGTTTTTCCCAACAACAGTAACAAAACCAGCCGGTTAGCATACCTAACCAACAATGTAATATGCAAGGTGAACCAAATTTAATGTTTCGCCGCCTACACGTATAGCGTCAGCTCCAACAAATAGTAACGCACAGCAACAAGGGAATCAGTACGTATAGAAAACACACCACTTCAATTCCTATCGCAATGCACCGTAAAGAAATGACTATCATGACAGACGTAAAAGTAATGAGCACAATTTTCAGCGTACGTTTAATAACAGTCGGCCTTACCAGCAGCAAAATCATCCGCAACAACAAATTATCATGAATGAACCAGACAGTAGATATCATCCCGAACGTAATACGTCAGGAAGAAATAACAGAACAGTACAAATAGTGGAAATGTCACAGCATCCTCCCGAAAATAATAGCACGTCAGATAGAATTTGACTAGATACAGTACAGGTTGCATCTTCCAGCAACGCAAGCAATGCTTTTGACACGCAGAATCTTGTTCACGAAAATTTTATTACTTTTGACGACATCCGAGACACTCTTTTGCAGGAAAGACCGGTTATTCAAAAAACCATTTCACACCCTGTCATTGAAGTAAAGATTGGATCATCCAAATTTTCAGCAGTAATCGATTCTGGATCACCTATGTCAGTTATAAATGAGGAAACTTTCAACGAATGTAACAAAGAGAATACCTATCCTACGTTACCATTAGGCAAAACTAATGTAAAAGGAGCAGCATCTGGTAAAGGAGTAGATGTAAAATTACTGACACATTTATCATTTTGTATTGCAGGTCATACATTTCACTCAAATTTTTGGATTGTTCCCTTATTGACAACAGACGTTATTTTAGGTACGAATTTTCTGGTACAACACGACGCAATTATTAACTTTCAAAACTCCTATTTAATGTTAAAGGTTGAAAATGTACAACTGGCATTAGAATTTCAGCACTCTTTATCTGCAGAAGAACAAACAATTAATCGTACAGAGGTCATTTCCGGATCACGTGACATAGACTGTCATTCCACATTGTTCACAGATACGTACGTACACAACTATAATACTCCAGACGAAGCTGACTATGACGTTATGCAAATGATTTCTGATAAAGTTAAACAGAGCAGTGCAAATACTGACGACGAACGCACGCAACTACGCAAAATTCTTTTACAGCAAGCTCCAGTTTTTGACAACGTTCCTGGTACTATGTCCGGTTTTATATATGAATTTCAGGTTAAACAGCACGATGCATTTAAAGCCAAACATTATCCCATTCCGTATATTCACAGAGAACAAGTTAATAAAGAATTGCAAGCTATGCTTGACCAAGGTATTATTGAACCGGCAGTTAGTCCGTACATAAATCCACTCCATATTGTTAAGAAAAAGGATGGTTCACTTCGTCTCGTACTTGATTCGCGTCACATTAACGACATTATTATTAATGAAACAGATCGCCCACAAACACTAGAAGACCTTCTACAGAAATTTCATGGTACTGCTATTTATTCCACATTAGATTTGAAATCGGGATTTTGGCAAATTCAACTCCATCCGAACTGCAGAAAGTACACGGCTTTTCTCTGTTTTGGTGACTGTTATCAATTTTGTAAATTACCGTTCGGTTTAACTATTTCTTCAGCAGCATTTATTCGCGGTTTGAATAGTATACTTCGGACAGAACTTAAAGACAGAATCACAACGTACGTAGACGACATTCTTATTGCAGAAGCTAACTGGTCTGAACACAATCTGATTCTTGAACAACTGTTGCAAACTTTTCGTGCACAAGGACTCACAGTTAATCTCAGTAAATCGCACTTTGGCAAAACTTCTATAAAATTTCTTGGACATGTAATTTCAGCAGAGGGCGTTGCGCCTGACCCGGAAAAAGTTCAAGCTTTACGTGACATTACTGTTCCTACGACGAAGAAACAACTACGCAGCATTTTGGGTTTAATTAACTTTTTTCGTAAATTTATTCATTACTCTGCTTTAGACACCCCTAGATTGTGTCAATTGACGGGTAAAAACACTATTTGGTCCTGGGATAGGCAAGCACATTCTGAATTTATGAACCTGAAAGAAGCTTTGGTGAATGTACCACTTTTATCACATCCAGAACTTACTAGAAATTTTTCCATTGCCACCGACAGTACACCGCTTTAGGCGTACACATTTTTCAGGAGATTGAAGAAGATGGCACTACAGTAATTAAAAACATCGCCTTTGGCTCAGATGGCTCTGAGCACTATGGGACTTAACTTCTGAGGTCATCAGTCCCCTAGAACTTAGAACTACTTAAACCTAACTAACCTAAGGACATCACACACATCCATGCCCGAGGCAGGATTCGAACCTGCGACCGTAGCAGTCCCGCGGTTCCGGACTGCGCGCCTAGAACCACTAACATCGCCTTTGCAAGTCGCATTCTGTCAACTGCTGAACGCAATTATTCTGTTACAGAGCTTGAAACATTATGTGTTGTTTGGGCATTTACGAGATTTCGGTATTTTCTTTATGGAAGACACACTACCGTTTACACAGATCGTAGAGCTATACAGTTTTTACTTTCCCCTAAATTTACACACGACAGATTAAGCAGATGGAAACTTTATTTACAGGAATTTAATTTTACAATTGTTCACATTCCCGGCACACAAAATATTGTAGCAGACGCACCATCCCGTTCTCTCAGCAACAATCAGCAAGACATCGCAACCAACTTCTGCAAAGCAAATCTCAGCGTCATGTACATTCAACAAGCTGCATTTGAAAATTTCATGTCGTCGTCATTACAAGACATAGCACAAGAGCAGAGTAAAGACAACGTATGGAAAGAAATTAAACACCTTTGGCAAGATAGGAATAATGTTACCATTAGAAACCATTACATTGTACGGAATAATATTCTGTTTCGCCGCTCTCACCCTGACAGCAACAATTGGTTATTATGTATTCCTGATGAGCTTGTTAACAAATTAATTTGGTATACTCATTTAAGTTACGCACATTACGAAGCCATAAAATGTTTTCTTATACTGAGACAGAACTGTTATTTTACCAACATGGAGAAACGTATTCGACGAATTTTAGCGTCATGTAAAATCTGCCAGAAAGCTAAGTCAGATACGACTTCACATATTCCTCCGTTACATTCCATTGTACCTGTTAAATTGAGACACATGGCTGCTGTAGATATTTTTGGTCCGATTCCCAGAACTAATAGAGGTTTTTGCTACATCTTTGTCGCTGTTGAACTCCTTTCAAAATTTGTTACCTTCACTCCGTTACGCAAAGCTACTGCTAAAACTGTTTCGAAAGCATTTGTAAAACATTTTCTATTCCATGTAGGGCATGTATTGAAAGTAATTTCCGACAATGGATCACAGTTTAGATCTGCTATATGGACACGTATGTTACGAGCTAGAAACATTTCTCCGATATATATATCCAGGTACCATGCTTCTTCGAACCCTTGTGAACGATTAATGAAAGAAATTGGTAAACTGTGTAGAATATACTGCCATAAAAAACATATTGATTGGAACACACACATACTCTCATTCCAGGATGTAATTAATTCCATACCAAATGAATCTACTATGCTATCCCCGACTATTATACTGAAAAATGTTGAACCACCTAACAAAATTAAAGAATTAGTAACCTTTCCTACATCTCGTCGACTACGACACCATGAAATAATTGACATTGCGCTGAACAACATCAAACGTGCCGCAGAGCGCCGGAGAAGACAGCAAAAACAGGTTTGTACACGCCGTGACTTTCACACTGGACAGAAGATATTAGTACGCACACATTATTTATCCAACAGAGGAAAAAGTAGATGCAGTAAATTTGAGCTTCTATACGCAGGTACATATAGAATTCGCAGCATTCCTCACCCCAATGTAGTATACGTCGAAACTTTGAGAACCACCAAAAGCAAGGGCAATCACTATATTTCCAATATTAAACCGTTTATTGAATGAACATACTTTATGATCTAGCACACTGTAATGCCATTTCCCGACATTTATATGACCAATTATGCAATTATATTTATGTGGCTACTTACTGATGATTATAGTATTTTTTCTTGGCAAGGTAAGGTTAGCAGGTCGCTTTTCTTGTCGCTACACATCAGACTGTGCATATTTTTCCAGATAAGCTTACGTATTTTATGACCAATTATGTAATTCTATCTAGTGACATATTAATTTTATCAAATTCTTTCTCCATTAAAGTCTTCAACTTTCGCGTCTATCAACTACACCACATACAAGCTGAACAAAGAAAGGCATTTCTTGTCGTTACACATCAGACCGTGCACGTTTTCCATTCTTCATGTATGTATGATTGTTTTCCTGTTTTGTTTGTACGAACTATGAAATATTTAAGATATAACAAACACCAGTTGACTTTGACATTTTGCCTTATGATATCTCAACATCGTGACTATTTTACATTTTTTTTTCTTTTGCTGCTACATTGTGATACTCTATGTACATTTTTGCACCTGAACACTGTCTATGTTTTTGACATATTACGTTTTCTGTCATGCTATGCTGTATGCTCAACTATATCACTAGAAACCAGTTTTTATTTAATGGGTATATGATTTAAATGCAAGACATTAATCATTGTTCATAATTTTCAGAAAGCAATAACATGTCAAAGAAATAAATTAAACAAACCACAGTGGATTGCTGTGAAATGGGAATTTCACCTTCGGAATGAACGGAAGAAGATGCAATACCTCATCACGAAGAGTAAATGGATCAGAATTAACAAGCATTAACAAGAATAAACTATACACATCGTATGATAGCAGTCTTAACTAATTTTTTCTTTCAGAATACGAGACGATTGATGCAGGCTATCAGACAGAACTACACATCTTAGTTTTAGTGCTGAAATATGCTGGAGTTGTATGATGAAGTGTCTTTTTGCAGATGATAATGAATGATGATGAATAGTGATGAAGAATATAGTAATATGAATAATGAAGTTTTTCTTTACAGGTGATGATAATAATGGAGTTATGGTGATATGAATAATGAAGTTTATGTTTACAGGTGTTGATAGTGATAAACTTTATATGGCCACTAAATGCACCGCTTTTAAGTTTTTCTTTGCAGATGAGGATAATGATGAAGTTTATATATTTATGCTATGTAGTTATTTAAGTATTTGTTGCAGTTCGTTTTGACAGTATGTCTTATGTTGCATGGTATGATGACTGAAGGTTTTGGAAAGGACAGCTAGTGAACATATATATTTAATACACATTTCATTACCTGTTAATTCGAAGTTCACTACTTTTCAGCATAATATGTATTTCTTCTTTCAGCTTAATAGTCCATTTTGTATTTTTTTCCAGGAGAAGCTATTCATGAAATTAATGTGCTATAAGCAGTTGGTCATTAAACCTGTTCTAGTACTTGCATTTTTTTTTACCCATTTGTGTGTGTCATTCATGAATGTGATCACATATACTTTATTTGTTTCATAACCTTGCTACAGCTGACTCATGACAAATGACGTTACCTATCCTCATTTGCAGCAATAAGTCAAGAGTAAATATTGTTATGCCCCAGCCATTAATTATCGATCCCAAGGCAATGCATTGCTAGTATACAAAAAAATGTATTAACAGTCCCAAATAATGCTACCAGTTTAAGAGAGTTCTGAGTAATACTGAATGATGTTTTTCTAATCACAGACCTTGAGTAATAGTTACAGTGGGTTACATTTTAAATATGTCATATGTCACTTGAATGATGAGTTCTGAGTAATAGTGAATGATATTTTGTAATAATGCATACATGCTCTACACTCTTTAACTCCTGTTTCGAAGGATGACTTCTGATGTTTTGTAACTGGCCAATGAGTGCCAATAATTATTTTAAATATGTTGTATGTCACTTGAATGATTAAAAATGTTTTGTAATATTCAATACTTGCTATATGTTTTGTAACTGGCCAATGAGTGCTAATAATTATTTTAAATATGTCGTGTATCACTTGATTGATGAAAAATGTTTTGTAATATTCAATACTTGCTATATGTTTAGTAACTGGTCAATGAAAGCCACAGTTTCTTATATTTGTATTATGTCACCTACATGCTATATATATGAATACTAGTAGCTTGATGCTACACTCATTAGCTCCTGTTTTGAAGGATGACTTCTGATGGTTTGTAACTGGCCAATGAGTGCCAATGATTACTATAACTAGCTGAATTATGTAAATAGTATGCCATTAATTAACTCTTGTTGAATGATCACTTTTGAATAATGCATAAAATCATTTATAACTGGCCAATGAGTGCCAATGTTCACTATAATCAGATGACTTATGAACATTATTCTGTAATACTTCATACATAGTACAGAAATGTTCAGTAACTAGGCGATGAGTGCCACCAATTACTCAAATCCTTCACCTTCTGACCTAATTACCAGGAATTACTGCAATATCCGTTTGTCCTGTCTATCCTCATGATCATGGAGCACTATATTTGGTTTTGGCACTAATTCTACATTGGTGTACCTTATGAGAATGTGGTGTTGACACGACATGCTGTTCACCACCTTGAGCGATGGAGATGTTATTATGGACCCACTGTTTGGTGTACCTAATGTACTACCAAAATGATAACATTGAATATTAATACAACATTTCAGTGTCTTGGCTACACTGATTAATTCTTCAGCGAAGAGAACTTCAGATTGTCTCACTTGGTGTTGTGCTTCTGTAGAAAGATATGGACTTTCAGTGCAGCTATGTGCAACCTACTGTGCTACAACCATGATGCAATACTTCCCTTTCCTATCCTAGTTTTTGTAAATTGGTATAAAAAAATACTACAGTGCGTGTACACTTTCTGTCATTTTTTAATGTTTTGTACTCATTGCGTATACATTTGGTCATTACCTGATATGTTTTGTACTATAGTGCGTATGCACTTTATGTCATTTGTTAATATGATTTGTACTCATTGCGTATACATTTTGTCATTGCTTGATATGTTCTGTACTCAGTGCATGTGCACTATATTTTATTCATGTTCTGCACTTATATATATGTATATATTCTGTGACTGTAAACTTAGTTAATTAAGAAAAATTTGTTGCTCATGGCAAGTCCAATTGACTCACCATCGCTGCCAAATTTTTGCCCCCCCCCCCCCCCCCAGTGGAGGGTTATGTAAGAGGTATGCGCTGTCTGCGATATGAGAATCACTGACCAGAGAGCAGTGTTGACTGCAGTATGAACCGTGTAACTGTAGCTGTTGGTTGTTGCTTGTCGCAAGTCTGAGATTGTCTGCGCTTGTCTGCAGTCTGCTCTGGTCGGGAATCTGGAGATGGAGTATTATTGTATAAGGTAAAGAAGCAGCGTCTTGCATATCTAGTAATGTATCTGAACTGTCATCCAAATGTTTTAAAAATGTCCTAATAATAATTTTGGTAATATAAAGTAATTTTTTTTAAAAAAATCAGTTGCTTTCTTTCAAAAATCACAAATGTATAGGCCAGCATTGCACGGAGCTGTGCCGGAAAAATGTTAAGTAAGAGCAGATATATTCGCCGTTTTTATTGAGGTAAGAATTTTTGCTTTTTATTCAGAATGATCTTACAGGGCCACGACGCAGCACTGCTGTCGTCCAAATTTTACCAGGTTACTGAATTTATTTTTTTATTATAAGGCTTAAGAATTTTACTGTTTCGAGCTTACATTAAATGAGAAAAGAATTTCGTGGGTAAATTAAATGTGAATGCATTTGTGCACGGAGATTATAAATGGGAACCAATTTTGTTCTGTGGTCACACAAAAATGAGAATCGCTATCCATAATAATTATTTTTAATTTCAATTTTTTAAATTTTGTGGGGAGATTTAGGTTAGGTTAGGTTAGCTTAGGTTAGGTTCATGTAACAACGTTGATTTTAGTATCACCTAGGGACCCATTAACTGTGCCTGAATAAACAATAAGCAGTACAGAACAGTAAGAAAAAATTAGGACTAGTGCAAAAATATCACACTGATAATTATGGGTATTACTTCTAGAATACTTTTATATGAATCTCGGAAAAAAGAAATAGTTGCATTGTAAAAATTTCCTGCTCCTCCTTTTAACTTCTCAGATGATGGTTTTATCTAATGCTTCAAACACTAAGCATTTATGTAGCTTTACACATAACATAACTTCAGGAACAACACTATCAGCTGTCGATGAAGTAGCAAAGTCTCTTCGATACAAATATTATAGTAACGTGCAATTTACATTACTGGGGCCAGATATTCCAATAAGTTAAAGGAGTGGCTAATAATGTATTATTTTACTTGGTTTTTCATTACCTGTGGTTTTAGATATCTACATCTACACCGACGTCCGCGCCGGCCACTATGGCCGAGAGGTTCTAGGCGCTTCAGTCCGGAGCCGCGATGCTGCTACGGTCCAGGTTCGAATCCTGCCTCGGTCATGGATGTGTGTGATGTCCTTAGGTTAGTTGGGTTTAAGAAGTTCTAAGTCTAGGGGACTCATGACCTCAGTCCCATAGTGCTTAGAGCCATTTGAACCATTTTTCCTACGTACGTATTCGTTGAGCCATCATAAGGTGCATGTCAGAGAGTAACGCATACCATTACTAGTCATTTCCTTTCGTATTCCACTCGCAAGTAGACGGAAAAAAGATTATCTCTAAACGTCCGTACGAGTCCTAATTTCGCTCATTTGATCTTCGCAGTCCTTAAGCGAAATGAATGTTGGCGGCAGTAGAATCGATATGCACTCGGCCTCAAATACCAGTTTTCTAAATTTCCGCAGTAGTGTCTCGCGAAAAGAGCATCGTCTTCCCACCAGGGATTCCCATTTGAGTTTACGAAGCATCTCTGTAATACTTGCGTGCTGATCTGACCTACCGATAACAAATCTAGCAGTCCACCTCTGAATTGTTTCGATGCCTTCCTTTGTTCCGATCTGATCGGTATCCCAAACATGCGAATAGTCCTCAAGAATGGGCCAGACGATCATTCTACTCGCCAATTCCTTTATAGATGTACCTGTTCCCAAAATTCTCCCGATAAAACGGAGTCGAACATTTGCCCTCCCAATCACCAGCCTGATGTGCTCTTTCCATTTCATATCGCTTTTGCAAACCCCCCCCCCCCTCCCGCCATGAA